>NC_051187.1:53981690-54281690 GCF_015220075.1 Falco rusticolus
GAACATGGAGCAATTGACAGCGGTGACTATGTTTTTATGGTTCTTCCTTCAAATGAACTTAAGGGAGCTCATGGTTCTGTTTTAACCATTTATTATAGATGAGTAATAAAGTTTCACAACCCAAACTGTGCAGGTTGCATATAGCTTTTCCTTTTGAGATATGATTTGCATAGAACTGAGTGTTAATAATAAGAAAGACATTCTTTGGAATAATTTGACTCCGCAGTGTATTTGAGAAAAATAAATGCTTTGTGTTGTATGTTTCTCAATTTTACCCACAGGCTAAGTCTTGTAGATATAATTATGCTTTAGGAGACATTTTAAATGCTAGTTGAACCTTTAACCTGCGTTTCCTCTGGAATAATTACAGGATGTGAAAATGGCCAAATGAAACGCTTACTCATAGAGATTAATAGAATTAGTTAAGCTACTGTTACCTAATGCTTGATTTATATTGTATGTGTAGGTCGAAACAAGCTGTCATGGTATGTGGGTGTTTTCCTATGTTTTCATACTTGCAAAAGTTTTGCCTTATGTTTATTACTTAGTATGTTATGTGAACTGTTTAAAAAGGCATTTTAGACCACTGGCAGGTAGTTGAATTTCAAAGGCTGGCTCTATTTAAAACAAAACAGTAGTCTTTGAACTTCTATAATTTTTTCTGAAAATAACAGTAATAGAATTGATTCCATCAGCTTCCAAGGAAACAAGTTGAAAAAGGGACCTCTGTGGATTAGTAGTCCAGACACCAAATAGATTTTGCAGACATTTGAAATCAAGCCTGAGTCAGCTACAATAGAAGTGAGGGAAACTAAGAAAAATCACTTGCTCTCTGCTTTGCCAAAAGTGTTTGAAAAGGTAAAAATAAGAAATCTATAAACATGAGGAGTGGTATGGCAGAAGTAGTGTGGTTTATCTTATTTAAAGATTGAGGATTGGTGGTAATTCTAATGTGGCAATTCTAATATTTCTTTTTAAAGTAAAGCATTCAGTTAAAAGTGATCTGCCTTTTAAAATTTGAATCGGTGTGTTTAAAAAGAGAATAATGAATTGACTTTGAGGCAACTTGAATTTTGGTCTTTGAAGAAAGTGTTGAACAGTAACCAGCCTAATTTTCAGAACATGAGCCTTCAACAAAAAACTTAAATTTCAAATTAGAGGAAAGTTTGAAATCAGCCTCTCTTATTAGATAATGCTGTGGGAGTGACTGAGCAGGTTTTTACCAGACTTTGCTGGCGCTGAAGTACCTTGTGTTGGGCGAGTGTCAGGCGCCCTTCGCAGCCCTCCTCCTGTGGCCTCCGCGTCTGCGGGGATTCACCCAGGGGAAGAGGAGCGTGCAATGGTGTTACCAAGGAGCAGTAGCTCAACGTGGCTCATTTAAAAATCTCACCAAGCGCCAGCTTAATATACTCATTCTTGGGTTTTCGGTTGTTCAATGGGATCCTGTTTTAATGTGCAGAAGATGGTGCCCAACCTCTGCGAAGATCCCGGGAAGGCTTTGGGGCAGTGAAGTGAAACCTTTAAAAATCTGAGCCACGATTAGAATAAACCGCTCTTGCAGAAAATTCTTTATTCAACAACTTTGTTTTGAGTTCAAGAGAGTTTCGGTAAACCCATTTTACCACTCCCATAAGGTATCTTTAGTGAGCTATTTCACTACTTTAAAATCCTGTTTTGATTTGATTTAGAGTTAATGTTTGTTTCAGTGGTTATGGCAGCCAGTGAATATTAGATTTTTTTTTTTTTTAAAGTCAGTGAAGTATAAATGCAAAGGAGATTAAAAATCAATTATTAAATCAAGATTTCCTTTATTCTCATTCTATTCATGTTTACCTCTCTTTGATGACTTCCCCTTAAAGTATTATACTAATGTAGGAAATTAAAGATTTTCCTTATATACACTTCTGTATCATCTGAGTTACAGGATTTCTCATCTCCTTCCTGATAAACATGCTCAGTAAGTCCACTTAGTATGTGTGAGAGATAGATCTGTGTACAGAGGGGATACAACTTACTTCTTTATAGTAATTATTCTGTTACTAATTATACCAGATTTCTTCTAAGGGAGAAATACATGTTTTGTCCCTTCTGTAGAATGGATATGCAATGCGGGAATTACAGCATTTAACCAAAGATGCAAGCAGAAATCCTGGAAAAGGATTGCTAAACATGGAAGCTGAATGCACGTGTTCTGTGATAAACGTGGATTATTTTTGCCAAAGGGTGTACGTGTATGCATTGCTGTAATACTGTGACAGCATGAAGGGTGTTTGTGGGCACAGCTGTGTGTGATGCTTCAGCTGGGAAATTACATACTAAAATATCTTTCCTTTTATCTTTGTGTTATAATGTCTCTTGCTACTTTAAGGAACCTTTAGAAACAGAGGCTGTGGTTGAAGGGAAGTCAACTTAGCAAATCATTAACATCAACAACTATAAAATAGTAAGAGAAAGGAGAGACTGCAGTATTGAACTGTTGACTGTTCTTTGTGTTTGTTAAAGGACATTAGAATACCATGTTTAAAATAGTTAAAACTTCAAAAGCATTATGTTAGCAGAGGCTTTATTAAGAATATGCTGTTTATATTGAAAGGATGAGAAGGGACACCCAGATCCTTTAATGCACGGTTACCAAATGCTGCTCAGAGAGATTCCAGCATTTATTGGAACAGCAGTGTCTCGTGAAGATGTTTTTAAACTTCTACCAGATTTTCTAAGATTATAGAATGATTAAGTATTAGCCATTGTTGTGCTCTTGAGAATTAGGAGTTTCTGGAAAATATCCCTCTGCCATCTAAGAAATTAAGTCCTGTTCTGGGGAGTTCATCTGGAAAGAGTATTTCTTTGGGGGCGATGGGGACCATCTGTGGAATTCCAACCACGATGAAAACTTGGAGCAGAGATGGGCAAAAAAATACACCAGGATGCAGGCAGTTCTGAAGAGGTCACGGTAGTAACCTTGTTTGGAGGAAAGGTCTGCAAGCATGGGCTGACCTCCTGAACCTTAAAATTCAAGAGTGATGTTAAACACTCCTTGTACCTATTCCATATTTCCATGGCATAAGGCTTCTGATCATTCCTAGTCTTCATACAATTTCCAAATATATACTTGTGCATAGGCAATACACACACCCCCACCAACACCCCCGTGACTGTTACTTAGCATGTAGCCCATGTAGTTTAAGAGCGTTCAACTCCAAAGTAAACAAAAGTGAAAGGAAACATGCTCCAGGATTCAATTCACAAATTACTTTCTACTGCAGTGAATTAGTAAGTTGCTTTGTGCTGTATTGAGGTGAATTTTTTTCCTTTTGAACCATTTGGTTCACAAATGACTTGTACTCCAGTAGTTTACTGCTGTTGGGAAACTTCAACAAGCATGCAGTGTTTGTTGAGTTACCGGTTTTTGCATGTGTGTTCATTCGGCTTTGGCCATCCAGTTTGAAATTGAATGATATGCCACATTTCAAGTTGTGACGGAGAGCCACTCTTCTTGTCTCCTTCCTTCAAGGCAATGAAGTTCTTGTCTCCTTCCTTCAAGGCAATGAAGTCTGTTCATAAACGGAGATGATCTGGTTGTTGTTTCTCTTGCAGCGTATGTGACAATGTGGTTGTGTCCTTTCAGAAAGGAGTTCTGTGTCTCTTCTGTTTTGTTCTGCTGCCCCCCCTCCCCCCAACCCAAGTCACCATATTTTATTTACAGTATGTGGTGAATGGTCTTTTTAATGCAAAATGCAGAGTGTTTGTGTATGAAATCTGAAAATAAGAGACAAAAGGTTTTACTCCTTGTTTAAAATGGGAATGGCACATCATGTTGTAAATAAGTAAGGATTTCGAAATTACTTTGATTTTTCATGCTGAATGCTTTAGCTTCCTTGTTTTTCACTGCATCAGCCTGAAATGACCTGTAGTTCTATCTCCTATGGGTGTTCCTCACTGTCTACTTACATCTTTAGCCTTATTTTAAAAAGGAGACTAAAATTTGAAGTTTTGTAACTTTATATATAATCTTGTCCCATTACAGCTATTTCTTTCACACTGGAACTGTCATATGTATGGATAGATACTTTTAACCTATTTCACGATTGTTCCCATGGAAAGAGTTTTGAATTTATAGAGCCACACCCAGAAATGGATGCTGAATTGGATAAATATTTTTCTGTTTTCATAGGCATTCCATGGTTGTGGCCTACCGTGTTACACTGTTACAGATTAAGCTGAGAAGGTGGGTCCATTGGGAAAGCATCTACCTCTTTCACATGGATGTCATGTTATGATGCAGAGTGTGCATTCAGAAAGGAGAAGGGGGTTGAAGTTTTCTCTTTGGACCACTGTCATGGGGATCCTGCTTGCACATTGCATGCCAGCTGTGGGAGGTGGGGAGCGTGTGGCCTTCAGTGTCTCTGGGAGGACATGCTGCCTGTCACCAACCAGGTACACACATTGAGTGACCGCTCCCACCTAAGTACCTGTTGCAGAAAGGTGAAGCTGACTGATGGTGACCTCCTGCTCCTCAGCATATGTGCTTCGTGAGATCTTATTTTGTGTACTTCAGCTTTCTTAGTCCCGTATGGGGACATTATTGAGTTGACATCCAGTATGTCAAATGCTCTTCAAAAATATGTATGTGCTTTTGTCATCAGCATCCTGTAGTTTTGTGCTCTGTGTTCTCAGACATGCCTCGGTGTAGGTATTGACATCATTTTCATGGAGCACATGCTAGCTCTCCTTCGTGGTCCATAGCCTAGTCTTCATTTCAGTATCTCTAATAATAGTCTCCATCAGCTCCAGGTGGAAAATGTAGCTACACAGGCCCAGCATTTCTACCAGTAGTGCCAGCCAGTTTGTGTGTAGAGAACAAAACAGGTCTTTGGGGTCCAGTCTGTGCTTAAGACTGGAAATGAATTTCCAGTTGCTAAGCGTAGGTGGAAGCCACAGTTAAATTCTTAATCTTGGTCCTTCTAAATGTATTTTCTGACTCTTCCCTTAAACTGATGTGCCTCAAACTAATTGTGGCAGTTACTTTAAAAAGTATAAATAGATGACTCATGATGTCAACACACATGATTTCTGTAGTGCCTTTTCTCCTCTACTTTGGAGTTAAAAACAACGCTAGAATGTCTCAAGTATTAATTTCACGACTGGCTAGAATACACTGTTTTAATATTGACAACTGATTAGTCTTGATAGAGACATATAAACTTATGGGTAGTTATACAGTCTCATTTTATTTGTACTCAACTTTGTAGAAAATCTTTAAAAGTTGATTTTGTTTTAAATGATTACATTTGTTTTCTTTTCCGTGAAGTAAGTGGGAACGAGTACAATATTATGTATCTCTACTGATAGGGAAGCATTAAAATCTTTTGAAGATGAGTGGATTATTAATTATATAATTAACAGTTGTTTATCAGATTTTAAATATTAAAAAATTATGCATTTGAAAAATGTATAATTGGCATTAAAAACAAAATAAAGCCAGCAACCAAACCAACAATCCTTCCCAAAACCTAAAGAAAACCCCCAGATCAGAATCAATTACAATGCCAAGCAATGACAGCCCTTGTAATTTCGGTTATTTATGGTTCTGTTGTATCCTGTTAATCCTGGGATAAGCCTGACCTAGTCTTATGAGTTATGAATTAAACGTTAGTCCTTCAGCATCTGATTTGTGGTACTTGGATGCTACGGAAACAGCCACAGCAAATACTGAAGCCAAATTCCCCATGCTCCTTGTAACACTGGGATGTAATTCTGTTGTTTTTCTTTCCAAAGACTTTTCAGACTGAAAGGGCGGAATTTACTTCTTTTCATACGAAGAAAATATTTGAATGTAATAATCCAAAGGACGGTCTGAATTGTCATCTTTTTTTTTTCTTCTTTTTTCTCTTTTTTTGGGGGTGGATTTCAGTTGAAAACAGGTGGATCAGGCTTCATACTGGCTGTTTAGATAGGTGCTTGTCCTTCTAGTAGATGGCTCAGTCTGAATGCCTGAATGGCATGGAGACATAGGCAGGGAAAGCATATTATGGGGTGGATGTGGGAAATCACGAGCAAGATGAGGACTTCATAGCATAGGAGATCACCTGTGGTTTTTTTAGTGCTTGCATCTTGGAGAATCTGTCAGACAGCACTAATTGGCAGCACAACACATACAGAAAATAGGGAGTAATAAGACCTTATAGAAACACATCAAAATGGATGAGTTTTCAGTGTATGGCAAAGCAGAATAGTTTTATTTCTGTAATAATTTAAGAATTTCATAAGAAAGGGCCTTGTGTTTTTCCTGATAACCGGAACACTGGCAGCCCTAGGGGACCTAGGAAATCTACGGAGGAAAGTTTAGCCTTATCTGTGGATTATGTTTAAAGTGGCAGATTATCAGCATTTTACTCGTTATGTGCTGTAGTTTCCCCTAGTGTCCGAGTGCGTGTGGGATAGAGGACTTCACAGTTTAACTCACTGATGGCCACATTCCTGCTAGAATTGTGTCTTTCCAAAGATTCCACAGTTGTTCTCAGCTGAAGATTTAGCTATTTTGCTGAATCTTCTGTTCTGTTTCTTTATTTAGAGCCTTCTGCTTATTTTACTGATATGCCACTTTAAAATTGCAAACTTACAATTGCCCTGATCTTAGCAAAAGTGGTGTTTTATGTGTTTTTTATTATGAAATCGTGTAGTCTAATGGGAGGGAAGGAACTGACTCAGTTTATGATGATTTTTTTTTTTTGTCTATTTGTAATTAGAATGAGATTCCTACTCTACTTCTTGTCTGTATTGCAGTTATATTTTTCCCTGATGAAATCTGTAGGTACAGACAACTGCAGGTACATTAAAATTATTTCATTCTGTCATAATGTTGTATAATTTGAGAACTGAAGCCACTGATGAAAACTGCTGCCTAGAAGAATTATCTGGGTTTCTACAATCAAACTAGAAGTTTTATATTAATATGTATGTATGTATGTTATATTTACACGTTACAAAAAAATTTCTCATAGGCTTTTCCATTCACTTTCTTTGCCTCATGGAGGCTGCATTAAGGGAAAACTCATATTCCTCATGCTGTAGCACTTTTCTTTAATCTGTCTCCCTTGGAAACTCTGATGGCACATATTCATTTTCTCCATAGTTTTAAAATACTGTTGATTCTGAGCAATTTGTGTAATTAGCCCCAAACTATCTGTGTAATTATTCCAATCTGTGCTTCTCTCAGCTTTTTCCTGCAAGGCTGACAAACGGCAGGAGGGGGAAAGGGCACCTTCCAGTTGGTGGCCGGGGAACCTTTGGTCCTTGCTCTGCTTCGTGCCATGGGTTGTCAGAGTGGGTGGACTCCTGAAAGAGCTGTGAGGGAAGGATATAAATATTAGCTTCATGTAAGAAGTCAAAACAAATACCAGTTGTGGCAAAAAAGCTTCCTTATCTTATAAAACAGGACATTTTTATGGTTACTTGACTCTTTCCCAGCAAGTTCAGCTTACTCATGAAATCCTGGATTGTATCAGCCAGTGTTAAGTTCAACTTTCTGTCTCTATTCGTGCAGGGTTTACGAGGAGTGTTAAATTAGCTCAGGATTACGAGTGTTTTGTATGCAATTCAGAGTGAATGCTAACTGAATCATCTTCCCATTTTTATGGGCATGGACCTCTTTAGCTCCTGTATTGGTTATGTACCATTTCTGAGGTCAGACATGTAGATTTCAAATAGCAGCTATATTATATTGGTGTGCTGGAGCAGTGATTATTTTTTTAAGTATGAATTAATACTTATTTATTAAGTAATTCCAGTGCTTATTTTTTAAGTATTGTTTTTCTTACTCATTCTAGGCTTTTCTGTCTTTCTGAGAATAAAATGAAGAAAAATCTTTACATTTTAACCCAGCCAATACAGGTAACAGGTGGCCAAGTGCCAGCTGAAATATTTGTCCTCTAGATCACAAATAAAAATAAGTAGAATAAGAAGAGTGAAAAGCATTCTCAAATAAGGTGCCTTTTAGAAGCTGGAAGCTTGCATGCAGTGTCATGGCTAAAGCAGGAAAAAAGATGCCTGCCTTGTCTGTAGTGAAATGTATCACCATTTTGCATCCTTAATATTAGCTTAGCTTGGAAAAATTCTTCTTCGAGAATCCCTTAAAACTAAGATAGTGAAATCATACATTTGAAGGCTGTTTGTAAGTGGAAATTATTATTTCAAGCTGGAGAGACTGTGCTGTGATTATTGGGGACATTCTCTTGTAGGGTGTACCTACCTGAGATCAATTCCTGATCTCTGCAGTGTGGTGTTGAGAAAAAAAGTGTAAAAAAGATTAGGAAAATGGTTTCCTGAGATTCTAGAAAACAGGAAGATCATATTAAAGTGTCCCTACCATGTTTTTGCCTGTTGCTGAGCATGGCAAAATAGAGAAGGGCATTACGCTTCCTTTGTGGGAGCTGGAGGGAAGGAGCTGTCATTCTTTACTACCAACCATCCTGTTTAAATTCCTCCAGAAAAAGATCACGGAAATGTAACTGCTTACATACATTCTCACCTTCTAATCATTTCCTCATCCATCTTTTAACCGTGTAATGGGACACAGTCAAGCAGGTATGAATGACTTGAGATGGGTCATGGGAACAGGCTCCCCAGGGAAGTCGTCACAGCACCAAGCCTGTTGGAGCTCAAGGAGCATCTGGACGATGCTCTTAGTCATATGGATTGGTTTTAGGTAGTCCTGTGAGTAGCTGGGAGTTGGTCTCTATGATTCTTACGGGTCCCTTCCAACTTGAAATGTTATATGATTCTGTGACTCGTTAGCAAAGCATTTGATAGGAGAAATTGGGAAGGTCAAACAACTGGGTGGCATGCTTATCTGAAATCTTTGCCTTTTCTGTCCAGGAACTTGTTGTTGTTGTTTTGTGGTTTTTTTAGTTTCTATCCGTACATGAGCATTAAGTTGGCATTTTCTGTCTGCTTTCCACTGCTGTCTCAGGTGGGAATGCAGTGGAAATCTGAGTTGAGTTGCATGTGACTGTGGATGGTACTACCGTTCCTCTCCTCCACAGACATCCCATGAGGAGGTGCCGATGGTGCTCTGTGGGAGTGAAGGGCTGAGCTAGGTTTAGTGGAAAATGATCACCCTTTGGATAGAAGCTGAAGTCATCATAGTTTACTAGCAATCACTTTTTAGCTCCTAAGTCATTCTTATGTAAATATACAACTTTTGCTCTGGAGGGAAAGTTTACTTTAATCTAGGCTTCAGAGTAGAGTTTAAATTAGTCTTAAAGTATAAATAGTACTTTTGTTTTAAATCTTGAAATTGCTGTGCCTGATCCTTATTACTTTGAACTCAGAGGTTTATGCTCCTTACTGGGTGGGATCCTCACTGTGGGGAAGCTTGTAGGGGCGACCTTTCACTATAGCCCTGGGTGGCTGCCAGGCAAGTCACCCTGTGAAGCCTCGGTTTGCCGATGGCCAGGCTTGCTTGGTCACAAAGTAATGTTGCAAGAGCCATGCATCTCCCTTTTCCTAAGTAGGAGCCAAGGGGAAGAGAGAGAGGCAGAGCTGTGTGAATGTTTGGAAGAGGCCAGGAGCGTTTGCTGATGAAGGTTTACTAACTTGAGAAAGTTTTTCCGGTTGGTGAAAGTTGCTGTGTTAAATGTGTGCTGTTAAAATAATTTGGTGATGAAATACTGATATAGAGTGGATAGAAAATTTGGTTGTGAAACCAAATCTTTTCTACCTGTAGCTGTATGTAAACACCAGACAAACCTCTAGGATGTATAAACACAATTTAACTTAGTAGAGTGGAATCCCCAATATTCGGGGATTTTTTAAAGAAGTTCAGCAGCAAAGAAGGAAGCTTTCAGAATCCCTCCAGTGAATTCTAGGGAGTGAAGGCAGTAATCTTTCTGACTTTTAATCTCAGTTGGAATATATGTTACGTGTGCATGAGAGCTCCCAAGATGTCAATGTTTAGGTATTTGGGGGAAGATGTACTCACCATTAGCAGCTGGTTTCTGTTAATTAGAAGCAAACCCAAATGGTCACAGCTCACTTCAGTAGTTTGTTCTATACACGAATGTTCACAAAACTAGTATGAAGAAAATACATGGAGATTTTCTTTTATCCTGGAAAAATGGAAAATGTAATGTACACCATGCATTAACCATTTTATTACAAACTAGTTGCATATTTCAAATGTGTAGTGTCTGTTTAGTGATTATTAACTAGGTATTTCCTTTAATAATAAACATTATTTTTTCTTTTCAAATAATGGATTATAACAACTGTAGAATAAAAAACTTGTTGTAGGAACAAGGACAGCTACTTGAATCAGGCCATTATCAGCAAGTCAGTTGTATTTATGCCCTTGCAAAATGTCTAGCTGTTCCAGTATTGTGAAGGAAATGATAAATATTTGGCCACTGTTTGGGACAGGAATGAAATTGAGCCATTCTGCAACTCTTGAATTGGTGTTGATATGTGTAAAACTACTTCAGATAAGATAAGCAGTGACATTTATGGTTGGACTTGATGATTTTAAAGGTCTTTTCCAACCTAAATGATTTTATGATTTATGGTTGTAAAGATTTTAGGAAATCTGAATGAATGAATAATTTCTGCTTCACATTCTAGTGTGGTAATGGAGTAGTTAATTCAAGCGCAAAGAAGCAAAAGCTCTGATCCTCCTGTTTCTCCTAGCCTCTGTGCTCTCGTGCATTTTGTTAACTCATGGAATTGCTTTTCCTTACAATACAAGCCTGCAGTGTGTTCATTCTCCAGCAGCCTTCATCATCAACATCCTACTGTAGCTATTGCTCCATTTTCTTTTTCTCTTTTGCCTCTAGCCTCTATGAGTAATTTTCCAGCCTTGTTTTCAGTTCTTTGGAACTGACTGAAACTGCTCTTGCTAAGGACTTCAGTAAAGCTTTTATGGCTATACTGCAGAATAAATGAGTCTTGATCTCTCTGCTACTTACAAGACTGTTGATCTCACCCTAAGACTTAAAACATCTATTGCCATACAAATCCCATCCTACTCCCATGGAAGTGCTTGTGTTCATGTGTTCATGATCTTTAGTTTATAAGATATGTGAATTATTAGGGCATGCAGAATTATTTTTTTTTAGTAATGTGTATTATATTATCTCATTCTTCCAGGGCCTCTATTAAGATGTAAAGGAAACCTGTATGGTTGAAGTTTGCTCAATAGGTTGCAATATTGCCATTTTATCTTGGGAGCTGACCTAATAAATAAAAGTGTTATTTTCCTTATAAAATACTATTGTTGAATATTTCACTGTCAACAGGCTGCAGTTCATAGGAGCATTTACCATATAACTCGTTGAAATAATGTAAGTATATAACCAGCTATATGCCTTCAGTGGGCTTTTTTCCAGATATAATGATACTTTTACCTGAGTATCATACCAGAATTGGAAGGTCTGTATTATTTTGCAATGATTTAAGCCCTCTTTCAGAATATCACTAATCATTTAAAATTGTTCTTTGCCCACAGGGTGGAGTTAATTTCTTTTGTTCTTGGGAGCTGAATAGGAGAAAGGGACATTTCAGCTTTTCTTGATAAAGGTAAGACAGCAACGGTTGATAAAGATAAGACACTGTTCATTATTATGAGCTCATAGAAAGTTTGTCAATGGAGGGTTTGTTTATTTTGGGTTGTATTTTTCAAGTTCTGTTCTTTGTAGTGAGTTCAGTATGTGATAACATAACTTGTATTAGAATGGAATGTGTAATTCTACCACAGGTATCAGTAAAGACTCTGAAGATAAGCAAGTACCTGTAGGTCATCATGACAAAGTGGATAGCAATTTGTTCTACTGCTGCAACTTGTGACATTTTCCATATGCTGTTGAACTGGCCTGCCCAAGTTCACTCCATCATGCTTGCACACACTCAGCGAGAGCTCTTAGAAACAGTAGAATTTTACCCATGCCACTTCTCAAAGAAAATGTATAGGCCTGCCTGGTGCTGTCTTACTGCTCTGTATTGTCGCATGAGAGCACAGAGGTTTGATGTGAGGAGAGAAGGGTCTTAAGACCTATTTTAATTGACATACACTTTCAAAATGAAGCACTAAATGTATGTCCTACTTCTGCTTGTCAGCAGTAGGAGACAGAGAAGGAGATAAGGCTCTGGAAGTCTTCTCAGAGGCATGTTTTCCCCAATGACTCTTGCTTCATGTTGTGCTAAAAGTCTGATGTTTTATGTATTTATATATTTATATTTTTTTAAAAAAATGTAAATTTATAAATTTTATAGATTGTTAAATTCAAATCTGCAAGAAACATTTAAAGATATAGAGTGCAACTTAGTGTTGAACTCTTAACTGCGTTTTTTGATGCAGAAATCAATGTAGCACTGTCTTTCCTTATTTCCATTTGGCAAATTTGGAAAGTGTTTGTAGGTAGGTTTGGTGTGACAACTGCAAAGAGTAGGGTTGGTCTGGTTCAAGAGTTAGTACATGAGCAGCAGACGGACCATCTGTGTGTCCTCTGTGCAGTGCAGGTAGGGAGCGCAAGCCTGTTTCAATTTCTGTTGAAAGGAGCTGAAATTCATACAAGGTCGTTTGTCATTTCTCATCTGACAGAGGCTGCAGTCTCTAATTGAGGGTGGTAATGTGTTTTAAATAGCACAAGCTGATCACTACCTGTTGTGGGACTGTATCTCCAGATCCTGTTTTGACTTCTTCAGCATTGTGTTTAACTGGATGGTAGTACGAAGGCTCCAGTTGTAGGCTAATGTTTCCATTATCAAGAACAGCAAGGCATGTCTGCTTCTCAAAAGTTAAATGGTTTGTCAAAGAGAAAAAGACTCAAAAATGTAACAAACCTGAAATCAGAAGATTCACCAAAAGTCAGATTTGTGTGTTTGTGCAGATGTAGCTGATTTTGAGGGGTTTTTTGGAAGCATTATACAATTTTTTGAGCACTATGTGTGGATGCAGTTTTTATCAATTTACAGATGCTTACTGTACTATATAGCCTGTTATTCTGGGCAATGAGAAAGAGCTATAATACCCTTCATACCCTTATGGTTGTATGGGTAGGTAGACAAGAGTTACATTGACTTCTTGCTTGGAAAAACATGCAATTAAAATATTTCTGGTACAGAAATGCTCTTTAAAATTCTTTGGTTTCTGAATTTAGGCTTTAGCTTTGAGCTCTTATCCACTGACAAATATAAAAAATGCCTTGAGTTTGGTTAAATCCTTCTTATGTACCATGGTCGTCCTGTCCTTCCTTGCCTTGCGACTTATAAGACCATTGCCTATTGTTTCAGATTTCACATTTTTTTATTTTTTAATTTACTCAGCATGTATAATCTCAAAGATTAAATTGCTGTTGGATGAATTCTCAATCAATCATGAAAGGAGAGGGAAACTTTCCTGCTGAAGTGGTACGTCTTTTGGAGGAGTTGTGGACCCTTAGTGAAGGAATGTGTTCCAGTGTTTGATTGCTAAGGATACAGGGGGGGAAATTGCTATGCTAATATACATGAAAATGTATTAATAATAATTTACAGATGAATTAATATGGCCTGACTGTAATCTCGTTCTGGCAAAACCCATGTTGAAGGAAATGAGAATTTACTGGGTTACGATCTAATTGAATCTGATTATTTTTCTTTCTTTCCTTCTTTTTCCCCCTTGTTCCCTGCACTGGAGAACTCATTTAAAGTGCTAGCCTTAAATATTTAATAGTACTGTACCTACTGTGTTAATTTCTTGGTTATAGGCAAATAGTTTTTTCCCTATCCTTGTAAGACTCAGGTGCCTGTATAAAGCACGGTCCTTTGGTGAAACATCATTCTCTTGCATTTTCTGAATATTGACCAGAAATTATTCCTCCTTTAGAGATTGCTCCAGACTTTATGTGCATTCACTAAGCCTTGCTCAGCGATATAAGTACTAGGCTAGGTCTGACTTTCTGTACTTCTTTCTCTGTTTAGAAAAACATAGTATGTCTGAAGTCTCTGGGATGTGTGGTTCCCCATGGTTGCACAGACAGAGCATCAGCACTTCCCTTGCTCTGTGTTACTTTGTGGGAGTGGAGGAGCTGAGAGTTCATACTTAAGTTTATCGGTACCCAGCAGGGTTTAAGAAATGCGCTTAATAACAGAAATTCCCAATCGTAATCAGTGGCAGATTCAGTTTCTGGCTGTGTTTCTGGCTGTGCTGAATTGGTTGGTGGTGTGTAGCTGTGGGAGGATCATGAGCGATACAGGCAGGATCAGTTAACGGTATCACTGAAATAAAATTACACTTTGTGAGCTCCAGTGCTTCCCCGTATCATAAATATTTCCTCAGCTTAAACACTCTTGCAATGGCTGCAGGCTTCATGAAGAAAACTGTTAACTGTTCCCTGCCTCCTACTGTAGTCTACTCCAAAAAGACTGTCTTTTTAAGTTTAATTTAGCCTTATTTTAAACATTATATGCTTCTGTATTATACGCTGAAAGTTGAAGTCTGTAAATTGTATGTAGGATGAATGAGTGTAGGGCGAGTGCTTTGAAAAGGGAGGATGCCAGCGGGCTGCTTGTTCAGCTCCACTTTCTTCTGCAAGTGATCTGAGTTAACTTCACAGGCTGGGAGAGCTCGGGTCCTTGGGAGGGGAAGGCCAGAAACTGTCCTTCAGTTTTCCTATGTCTTCCCAGTTACGAAAAACAGTATAATTTTTTTTTTCATCACAACATAGTTCAAGGCCAAACCCAACAGTCCTTCTCCCCGTGTGTGTGTGTGTTCTTTCTTCCTTGACCCTTTTTAAAAATCAAGAACCCCTTGGAGCAGCAGCACTCTTCATACTTGTCTGGTTTGCAACAGAACACGTGCATGTTCTGCTCAGCCTTCTCCCTAACAGAGAGCTCTGTCTGAAAGCAAATGTCGTCCCCAATAATAATATTTACCTCAAAGGAGCCTGACCTGCTTTGTGATGTTTTTGGAAACAAAATGCAGGAATAAGTGATGTATCACAAATGAAGAAAGGAACATAGGGTTGCTGTTTTCCTTAAATATGAACAGAGCTTTAATGCTGCTGAAATGTTTGGTTTGCTGGGGGAGGTTAACTTTCCAGAAAGTTGGACATTGTCTTGATTTGTTTATTTTGGATATTTCTGCTAATCGATTGTAATCTAATTACCAAAATATAAAGCCAGGCCTCTGAAACAGACAGTAACTGTGGTTGGAAAGATTTATTGTGAGACTTCCATTGAAGGGGAAGAGTGGTGTTTCCATTGCTACTACTGTATGTAGCTGGCAGCAGAGTCACTGAGTTGAAGTGTGGGATGCTTTGTGACTGGCAACTGTCCTTCACTAACTGTGAAGTTTCAGTTTCTCAATGCATGACTTGGTTATGCAGTATAACATGTAACTAATATCAACTGAGCAAGGCTGATTTGTGTAGAAAATTATGCAAGGGTATACTTGTTACCTTTCCTGTTTCATACTCTAACAGAATAGCCCATTTGAGATTACTGGTAAGCAAATTTCAGCTTGGAAAGATGACTGCTATAAAATATAAATGCTGGAGAATGTGTCTGGCTGAAATGCAACTCTTTCTCACGTTGTGGCTGATTTTCTTTTGTGCCTGAAAGGTGATTAGCACAGAAGAGGGAGGTTGGGGGAGGAGTGGATGTTGCTGAATGGAGTGGAACAGGTTACTTATTCTTTAGAATAGCCAGAAGGTAAACTCAAGTGCACTTGAAAAACGAGGCTGGTAAAACACCCCATGTGTAGTTCAGGCTTTTAAATACAATGTTTACTGTTGACTTTATATTGGGTTAGAGAATGAATCAACTCCCGAGAATGCACTGGAAAAATATGCTGTAGAGGATGTTAAAAAGTGGCAGTGTAGGCTGTGCTCCTTTGCACACTGCACAGTCACTTAAATGCATGTGTCTGTGTTCTGTATACATGTAGAATATATATGTATGTTTTACATACACACAGACATATATAAATATTCTGTATATAGAATATACATATATTCATAGATATGCACACACATATATGTCTGTATATATATGTGTATGCGTAACAAGTACATAGATTCTCAAACTGGGGGATGCTGGAAGTATCCTGGAAGGCAGAAGATGGCCCAGGAAGACTGAATCCAGGGTTTTCCCTTCCTATCCATCCACAAATACTCTCTTTACCACCAGTACCCATATGAAGAAAGTAATGTTTAATTTGACCGAGTGAGGAGGAGGTGACAGGAGTCAGTGAGGGGGCACAAGATGCTTGTAGACAATTGGGTGGTGTAATCCCCTTCTGATAGGTGAGGTGCAGGATTTGGGAAGTCAGACTGGAATGGGCCAACCTAACTTTGAGAGAAATTGGTACTTAAAGTGCCTCCCCACCCCACCCCCCACCCCCCAGCCCAGTAAAGGAAGAAAATGGAGAAAAGGGCTTGATGGTATGATTTGTTGCTAGACCTGGCAGGGCTAAAACTTTAGGGTAGGTTTGGAATGAGATTCTTTTGAGATATATATTTATATGGCAGGGGTGGAAGAAGCAGGAGAAGTGGTGCAACAAAACCCCACCAAAAACCTGTTTAAAAAAACTAAGATAGAGGAAGGAGAATTTACAGTGCTTGAGAAATGTGAAACAAGTCTGGAACCAAAGACTATGCATGGAGAAGCTGCTTACTAAAGTATTAGCTTTGATGTGATTAAAAGAAAAAAAAAGAAAAAAAATAGTTCAGGTATTTAAGAAAAGATCAAAATAAGGTAAAAAAAGCAGTGGTGGTAAGGGCAGGGTAATTTAACCTTTGCAGCCTTGAGGGATCAAAAGCAGGATGAAAATACAGAAACTAAACCCACCTTATCTTGGTACAGAAGGTATGATTTGCATCTCCCCTGGCCTTGGATAAAACACAAGCTGTAGGATGCCTAAAAGAAGTTTTTCTAGCCACTGGGAATGGAAACAAACCTATGTCATCATATGAAATTAATAATTTTCATTACAAATGCATATCTTGTGGATCCATGGAGTTGCAAATCCACTGCTGAAAAGATGTTGGGTGGCAAGGGCAGAGCAAAACTGGAAGACGCTGAGTAAGATTTTGAACTGCCAGATTGCCTATTGCTGACTGAGACTATTTTAACTGAATTCTGGCATATCAGTATTAAAATACGGACTATGTCAACCAGTGTTGTCTACTAGAATAGCAGAAAACACTTTGGAAATAAGTTGATCCCTGCAGTTCCCTGGAAATTATTATCTGCAGTCATGACTACCTAATGCAAAAAAAAAAAAAAAAAGCACCCCCCCACCCCCCCCAAAAACCCCCAACAAACCAAAAAACAAAAACCCAAAAAAACCCCACCCAAACAAACAAAAAAACCCAAACAAAATGATGCTCTAGGGTAGTATGATAGAAGTATTGATACTGTGATAATTTCTCTTCCTGGAAAACCATAATTTAGATCACCAAAATCAGTGGGACTGAAGGATGCTGTTAAAGTAAGTCGCGAGTTACACTCCTGAATAGTGCTAGCTGGACCTTAAATACATTCCCAGTTAATGTAGCTGGAACCAGAGCACATCCCTCCATCATATCTGGGACAGTCAGATATTCAGTGGCCAAAAATTCTATATGTGTTATGGCTGAACAACATACTGAAACTCTGCGTGAAGGTACCACGTTTTGATAATCACAGCTCTGTGTCTGGAATTGATTTTTTTGTGTAATCTATTGCACAATATATTGGCATGTTGAATGAACAAGAATGTCTCTGGAGACCTACAAATGGGAATACTTATTTGGAGAACTAGAAGACAAAACCAAAGGACTAAGCCTGCTGTGGAGATCAGACTGTTGCACTGAGCAAACCGAAGCCCGTCTGCATGATCTAAACCATGTTTGACGTGCCAGGCTTTGGTTTCACCAGGAGACTCACTATGCTATTCGGTTATGTTTTTAAAACCCACAAGCGTAAATTAAATGAGCTAATTTTACAATTATTCCCAACAGACACACAAGTAATTTAGTCTCAAACATGTTTATTTTATAAAGACACAATCATTCAAAAAAGAAGTGCTGAGAAACCACAAGTGGTTTGAGCAATAGAGGCTTAGAGCTTTTGCAAACACGCACATGTTTAAAATGTGGTAGCGTTTGTTTAAAAGCCTTTGAGTGTTCTGTCACTTTCTTTGCGGCTTTATGACTGTCCCTGAGAGTGATACTAAGGAACTGGAGGATAGGAGGATTATTTTGGTGGCATTAGTCATGAATTTAGTTTAAATTCCAGGAAAAAACTCATTTGTTCAGATTTGAGGAATGAAGGACAAAATCTTGCTTGTTTAAGCTGCTGCGGGAAGAGAGACTGATCCTGCAACTGTATAGAGAAAGGGAATTTTTATTTTTTAATCCTGAGACTTGATGGACTGAAGAGAGATGATCTCTTTGTGTGATTTTTCTTCTTGTCTCAATAGGTGACAGGACACAAATATGCTGTTTGGAAAGAGTACTGTATACAACAACTATGTTAAAATCAAGATTGTAATACCAGCCCGTATGTAAGTCCAGACAAAGGTGGTTAGAAATGGTGAGGTTCTCAGTAGCTGATGAGGGAGTTCACACATGGCATGACTCTCACCAGTTCTCTGATATTTATTTGGCGTGACCTGAGAGGAAATAAATATTTGGCAATGACAGAAGTTAGTTCGCCGCAGCTTTCGGGTCTTATACGCTGCATGATATAATGTTACAATTTTTTGAAAAATAGTGGGAGTAATAATAATATAATTTACAGGTGGTAAACAGCTCTCAAAACCATTGTGCTTTCTGTCAGCAGTGAGCTTTATTGGCTAGTTAGTTTTTGCTTCTTTTACTGGGACAGATTAAGCAAACAACTTCAGCGTAGCTGTAATGTGCTGTCAAAGGTGAGTTGTAGCCTACTTTGCTTCTTTAAGGTGTTGTTTAAATAAATCTGTGTTTGCCTGTCTGTAAGCAGTGCTTTGTTTTCTGTTTTTGAGACAAGCATCGGCTTTGAGGGGGGAGTAAAAAGGAGGCTCGTGGTGGTTTTTCCTGTGGTGTATATACAGGTTGTTCTGTTTATAATATCTCTACTTACATTTATTTTATGTAGTGCAAATATAAAGCTTTTTGTAAACTTTATGTAAGGTTTTTAAATATAGTACCAACCAGACTTTTTACATTTCCTGTGTAAGGATCAAATAACTAACCCTTAATCAGGCAATGTATCATGTTTTAGGTTCAAGTGTCTCGCTTCTAGAATAAGTTATTTAGCTGCATCTGAAGCCAAAGACTGCTAGAGTTAATCTACAAATCTCTATTTTTGGATTTTCAATAGGTCTACAAAAATCAAGCGCCAATTTTTCAATAAGGTAATAGGATTTAGAGCTATAACTTCATACAAGCTTTTAAAATTTCAAGCCCTGCTCAAAGTGGCATAGTATGGTTAGGATGTCAAGATGATGTGAATTACAAAAAACTGTAGCAAATGGTTCTTTTACATACCAAACCTTTCTAGCAATTTCCATACAATTTCTAGTATAAAGTGGATGTGAGTATTTTGTGAATGGATCAAGTGTTTCCTAGGTTAGAACATATATTTTCGTCTTTCAGTCTGGAGAACTTACACTAATATAAAGAGTTTGTAGGCTTTATGAAATACCTTAAAATGTATTTGGAACCTTTCACTGAATTCCAGATAACTTTTTTAATATCCTATGGTCACTGGTTTTGTAAAATATACCAGATTCACAGCTTCAGTGAAAAATTAGATATTTATCTGGAGTGAAGAAAACAGCCCTTATGAGAACAGATTATAGTGGCTTGAGGGAAGGAATTATTATGAGTATTCAAGTCAGACTTCTGCATGAACTTACTTTGTACTGATCTTCTGCAATGTTTTAATACTGGTTGTCAGGTTTCCAGCACAGACTGAAACTGTAATTCCAAGCCTTTCTCTTTCATCAAATATACAAGTCATTGCTCTCATTGCTCTCTGCTCTAATAGGTATGCCTTCATATTTACATTTCCCATCAGAAAATGTGTGTTTTAAAGTGTTGAGTGCAGGTTTCAAGATTGCCTCCGAAGCTGGAGAACTTTGTGCAGCAAGGGGTTGCGTGTAGTACGTCCTCATCCACATCTCACCAAGGTCAGCAGAGAGGCACCCATTGATGGCAGTGGGTGGTTGAGCACCATTGGTAGTGTTCCCCTCTAATGAGTTACTGTATGGGGTTTTTCTGTTAGCTTACATGGTTGTATGCTAGAAACATATTTTTTCAGTTTCAGTTATTAAAAAATTCTGCCTGTCAGTTTTTGCATGTGTGAATGACACATAGCTCTTTGGTGAAGTTTTTAATGTAGATGCACTGTTTCACCACTTTCATCTAACAAAGAATATTTATGTTAATCAGACATCAAAATCTTCATACGTTCTCATCTTCAAATAAGTATTTTATTTTAAAGAGTTATCAAAGTTGAGTACTTGTATACTTGCTTTCTGTAAGTTTTAATGCTGAAATATTCTATTCATGTATTTAATTTTCTATACCTTATTTGCAGCATGAGTTTTCCTATTTCAGCTTCCTTTTTTATACTTCTAAGACACCCTGCAGTTTTTGAGGTTAGATGTTGGGCTTCCCTAATGGGAATATTGGTTTCAATAACTGGGAATGAATGTTCAAAATAGTCTTTGTAGCTTTTTGTTGTGAAAAAACACAACAAAAAATCTGCAATAGGTAATTCTTACTTTTTTTTTTTACTTTAATGGCTTTCCAACTGAACCTAACTAGTAATGTTTGTTATAAATATCATTCCCAGGAAGAAGAAACTAAATGCAATTAAGATTGCAAAGGTGCGACAGCAGAAATTGTAGTTTATTTTGTCAAAGCTTGAAAGAAACTGGTTTTATTCTCAAGGTTTCTGCTGTGATGGAAGTTTTCTCAAAATGAAGTATACATATCTAAAACATCAACACACAGAGGAAACCTACGAATACTGTTATTCCGCATATATCTCTAGTGTTTATGGGCATATGAAGGATTACACTAAACACTAGTTATACAAAGGATAAGGCAGGGTTTTAGCAAATGTGGTACTATGTGGAGCGAGCCTCAGGGTGGAAAGTAGACATTCCTTTTTGTTTCATATAGCTGTGAAGTGTGGGAATTTTGCTTCCCTTTATGCCTGCCCATCCTTCTGTGCTTTTAAAATGTTCTCAAAAATGTAAATATAGTTAGTGAGCCTTTGCATGTAAAGACCACCTAGAAAACATGTTTTATAAGGGTCACAATATTGACTGTGAGAGAATAAATTTGTTGATGGCTGAAAGCAAAATAAATAAGTAAATAAAATCAGCCAGGTAGTCCTTTGAGAACTTATAACTCTGGGAATGTAAATATATATGTATGTATGCACACACACTGTGGGAATTTTTGACAGATTTAAAAAACCCCTAAACAATCAGAGGTTGCAGATGTGGAAATTTAGGAAGTTGTTTGCATAACACCATGAATTATGAAATTACATTTGGATTTTAAATGCTTATATGCTGCAAATAAAGTTTCAAGGAAAACCATGTGAAATCCATAAAGTTTATTTTAAAGGCTTTTTTTACCCAATTGCATTTAACAATATTTATAGATACTACATTAATCTAAAGTTCAGCATTGCAAAGTAAATTCTCTGTAAATCTTCTCCATCTGAATGTATATACTCAAAGAACTTTCTACTTGCTTTTCCTCCATTAGCCTATGTGTAGTTAAAAGCTACAATTAAAATGTCATCTGAGATAGGTGAGCAATGAATTTGTTTGAGACTGATGTGAGTCTGATCTGAGTCCAAAAGATTAAAAAAAAAAAAAAAGTAAAAAGGATCCTACAGTACTTCAAACATGGTGCATGCTCCTGTTCAGCTGCCAAAATTACCCTTGAAGACCTAATTTAAACTGATAGAGATTTACAGTGCTTGTGTGCCCAGTCGACGAAGGGAAATTAAAATGTAATTGCAAACACTCATCAAAAGCTCCAGATTTCGTTCGCTTGGGTTGAAAAGCAGAGTTTATTATGAAGTGACATGGTAAAGTTGGCAGGATTTTGTCAAGTCTAAGCTGGAGCTGAAGCACCTACAGGTAGGAGTTTAAAGAGCCAGCCCATACCCCACTGAAGTAAATTGGATCATCAGATCTAAGACTTCAAGATTTGCCAAAAGGTTTTGATAGTGTGTGATAAGATATTTTTTTTTTATTATCTTCAGTAATTATTAGAAACATTACTTTATTCATTTACATGTGTTTAAATAAGAATAAATTAATATTGCAGCTGAAAATCCCATTGTAATGTATTTTGGAAGTCACTGAATTAATCCCAGATACTGGGGCCAGAGCCCTGGGTGTTTTGAAGAGTGGAGCAGAGCGGTGTCCCTGGGAGGCTGTGGTCACCAGTGTTTGTCACTGCATCTGCCTGCTGCAGTGTGGCCAAGCCACGTGAATTTGAACAGGTCCGATGTGAGAATGCACTGGCGTTTTTGTCAGCCTGGCAGGAGCACACAATGAGGTATTTATAGCTGCCTCTACCAGCTGCAGGAAGAAGGATGATACCTGATCTGGCATAAAATCTACCAAGATAAAATTACTTTCAAAAAAAGTGTTAAATTTTCTTTGTATCAGCAGAATGGCTAAGTACAAGTTCAGCTTTTTGTGGGCATGAGCTTTCACTGCTTTTTTAGGTACTGAGTACCCAGAAACTTAAGATACTGTATCAGTGAACCACAGTTTACAATTATTGCTACATACATAATATTATTATATCAATAATTTAATATTATTAAACAATAATTTAATATTATTAAATATTTGAGCTGTACTGAAGTGAATTGGCAGCTATCTGAAAGCTAGTAGTTGTCATGGTGTAATTTGAGATTTTTGTTCCTCTTGCTGCAAAGAGGATTTTCCGAGACAGGCTGCTTTCTCCCTTCCCCCAACTTCTTCTCCCATACAAAACTTGTGCTTTTCCTTCCCATGATGTAACCATTTTTCATAAACAGGAGTCATGGAGTAAGATAGGATGATATGCTTTTTCAGATGGGAATTTGTCAGGCATGATCCTTCTCTGTTTTGTCAGCGTAACTGGTGCTATGGTGAACCTGACTCTGAAACCCATGGTGAATGACAGAAACGTCATGAAATTTGTTCTCGGAGAGGGAGTACTGGTCTTGTTGGAGTAAATGTGGAATTGCACCATCAGAGCAGACGATGGTGTGGTAGTATTTCACATAAGGAAATCTTACCAACAGAGCATTAAAAGTTGTGTCCTGTGTTTTAATTGCATTTAGATACTTGTTAATATTTTCAAAGTTTGGTCAACTTGTGGGCTTTTAGTAGGCATGGGGTTGGTAAAAGTTTATTGATGAGGAATGCGGGATGATGAAAATAAACAGTACTAAGAGAAGAAGTTATCACCTGGGAAATGTGGTGGAAAAGGTAATTTAAGGAGGAAAAAAAGAGAAAACTGATGAGAGAAGAAAATAATCGTCATATTTCAATTGCAACTGCTGTTCTTCCATATGTAAAATCAAATTACAGTCCAGGATAAAGTGAATAGAAAAGCCTATGAAGATTTCAGTAAGTGATCCCTGCAACATGAGATATGGGAGGTGAAAAGTTCTGGCGAACGCCAATTGGTTTTATCTGGGTTAGAGAAGAAGAAGCACTTTCAGTTCTCAATTTTATAACACGCTATCCACTATGTTTACGTTGAGAAATACACTGAAGGTAAGCTCTCAAGAGTTGACATCTACATGCAGCTGCAGCAGTGTCAAGAATTTCAGAGTACTGTCGTGTTTTGCTTCTGAACTTGCAGTTCTGATTCAGGGAACAGTCATCATTTATATCTACAAATTTGGAAGCACCAAATAATCACTGGTGACAGTTTTCATCAAAGGAAAGAAATACAGGACGAGTGTGTGGATTTAAAACAATTTATAGAATGTATTTGTCTGCGTCCGACAAATTTCACTCAAGCAGTAATTACCCATGAAGGGTTTTGCACAACTGGTTTTTACAGTTTTACTGCCTGTTGTCCGTGGCCAGGAGTTGGATTACCGGAGAGGTTTTTGAAGGCTTTATTGACAGTACAGCCACAAGTAGGCAATATCAGTGTGCAGGCAGGAGAATTTGATGGATAAGATAAAACCTATACAAACTAACAAGCATTTCCCTTGGCTGTATGAAAGAGGATGATGGCTGTAAGGTCATGTTGAAGTCCTGAATTGTTTAGGAAAGCTTATGTCGTCCAGCTGGGAAACATCACACAGACAGTTCAGAATACACCAAAGTTTTGGTTTAACAGAAACACAAAAAGTCAACTTAGGTAATTTTATCTGCTCTGTTCCCTTGGGCCAGTGCTTTGGAAAAGAGAGTAAGATCTGACATTAGTCATTGTTGTCTCTTGTGAGCTATTAATTGATTAAGCTTTTTTTATGTCTGTATGTATTTTTGTAGGTAGTGCTTAGATTAAAGTTAAGTGTACGTATTTGTAAAAACAGATTGGACTTTCAGGGAACATCAAGCTTTTTGCCTCAGTAGGGCTGTTACCATTCATACTCATGTAAAACATATACACTTCACTGTCTGTGAAGGGTATGGTAAATTTGGAAGCAAGACTAATGGTCAGTGTTAAGAGCAAGCTGCAGAAATTCCAATCGCAGATCTTCTCACTTTTATTAACAAAGGAACAGCCTGTGTGTGCTGGGTATTTTTAGTAACCTGGTGGAACGTTGTATACCCACCTTTGTACTTGCAGAGGGTTTCCGAGGATGCTGAAGGATGATGCCCTGGGGCTACATGTACACAGTTGTGGAGTGGTTGGGAGAGAGCTGTGTAAGAGCTCCTGCAAGATCTTTCAAGGTAGCGTGTAAATTTAGCATTGTTGTTTTATTAAATAACCTTTCAGCTTTTCCAGCTCTTGATCCCATTACCACGGTGCTTTGTGTGAAGGTAAACAGGAACCTTGGAAACATGATGTGATGCTGCGTATTCATGTTCTCCAAAACTCATGAATGAAACTGTCCTCACTGTAGGAAACTGAGCTGGGGTACATGGACAGGCACTGCCTGAGCAGAAGGTGAACTCAGCTTTTTGAAAGGAGATTAGGCACAAGCTACGTGGCTTTAAAAGTCTCAGGCAAGTTTGACTTATCTTTAGGTGAAGCAAATACATTCTGTGGCTGCTACAGTTTGATGAGGAATATTGTCTGACTTCACTGTCCCATAGGCAGTTGTTCTACTATTTTTAGAGTCTTGGATGCAGTAAAAAATGGATTAAGAAGAAAAAGAAACAAGCAGCATGGAAATCTCACTGTAGATTCTGGTGTTCAGTAGCTCCAGGCAAGCAAAAGGATGACATAAAATTAGGATGCATATTTAGGTTAGTGTTTTGTCAAGGTAAAGGGTAGGTTAACAAGGCAAAGATAGTAATTAGATAAACTCCTGATTTAATTTCTCTTTAAATTTAGCTAGTAAAGTGTAGGTGAAGTTAGCTGTGACATGATTTTATGCTTTATCATGTTGAAAGGGGACATTGTAATTTGGATGCAGGCTTTGGTGTGAACAGTGTTCTGGCATAGGGAAGGTTCTCTGGGAAGGATGGATCCTGGAAGGAGGGACTCCAGGAGAAATCAGACCTGCAGAAAACCTTGCCTGTTTATACAACATGACCTTTTGCATGCTGCCTCTTGGTTCTTGACTGTGCTCTTGTGCTACAGCTCTTCTTTGGAGCTTAGCTTATACACTCTAAATGTCATTTTGTAGATGTTTTACCTAACAAGGAGGGACAGTGGAGGTGTTGCAGCTTACCAGTGTCAAAGTTATCTCTGTGGCAGTTCCTTAAGCGAAAGGACAAAAGTTCCTCGGAAAGAAGATGAAACTTTGGGAATGTGTGCCTGGAGCCAAGAGGAGGATTGAAGCTCCTGCAGAGGTGCTCTGGTACTACTGGAAGGTGCTGTACATGTAACCTGAGTGTAATGGTTGGGGTTCCCTTCTATGCAAGAAGAATAATACTGAATTACTGGAGGTTTTTCACCTCTTCTTAGTTAAAAGCAAAGATCATCCTGAGGCCTGTTTGCAACATTGCCACTAAGCGTGGTAATCCTCTTTACCTAGAGCTCTGCTGTCTTCTGAATGGGTTTTTGGACACCAAAAATGTCTTATCCAGTGTTGCCAGCAAGTGTGACACACAACGCAGTGTGAAGAGAAACCCAGTCTGCGTACTATGGAGATAACAGTTTCCCCACACATACTGCCCATGGCTTGCCTGCTTGCATGGTGCCTCTCCCAGCTCCCTCTTTGTCATTTTAGCTGCCTGAGAGCTGGAAATATGTATGTTTTTTCTGTTTGCATTGTCCATGAACAGATGGCATGACGGCCAGTGGTTGCTGTTGGTTTTGGTGCTCCCAGGTGCCTCCCAGAGAGCTTTCCCAGCCTACAGCTAGCCTTGTGCTCTGCTGTGAGGGTGGTGCTCCCAAGCTGAAGAAACCTGAGAAGGAGAGACAGCCTTGCTGCAAGTAACAGATGGTTACTGTTTTAAATACAGGCAAAAAAATATTATGGATTCCTACCTAACATGCGGTGCTGGGAAAGAAGGCATGGTTTTCTTAGGGGGGGTTGTCTGAAGGGAAAAGAGGTGGAAGGAGGGAGGTGAGGGATGAAAAAGAGAAAACTTGATTGGAGCTTTTTCATATCCCACTTAATCACAGTCATATGTCAGGCTGCTTGAGAGGAGGAGGGAGGGGATGGCTTGTTGAAATCTGTAGCGTGCTGGAATTCTGCGAGTGAGTTGTGTGGTGAGCCCTGTGGCTTGCTGTTGCCCCGATGAATAGAGCCTTTCCAGAGCTGCCAAGCCCGAAGCAAATGTGGTCAGGGATTTATTACAAAATGTACCAAACCTTGGCATGGGGCTAATTGTGTATAACAAGGAGCGTGCTGGAAATTCAGACCTGAAGGGTGACAAATGCAGAAAGTATTCTGTATCTGATGCTGGTGAAAGAGGTTTTGTGTAAGGGAATGTCTGTATGTCTGTGCTTTTTGCTAATGAACTCCCAAACAGAGTGGCATGTTTCTTGTTATTAGCTTGGTTAAGATAGATGTAGATTTCTAGTTTTAGTTATTTATTTCACAGCCAACAAAGAAAGAGTAATTGCTATATGGTTGTAATAGCTACAGTTCTCAAAGCAAGTATGTGGGTGCTGTCTTCAAAGTATCTGATGTGTGCATCCAAAAAGGGTAGAATAGAAAGTTATGAGTCTGTATATTAATGAAATAATGAAGTTGAGAGTTTGAAACTTGAATATGAAGGTTCCAGACAGCAAAATTGAACAGTTGGTCTCGGGGAGAATATTCTGTTCAGTACCCTCAGTGGCCGAGTGACAAATTGGTATGGCAAGACTGGTGTTTCTTCAAGTTTTAAAGTTTACTACAGCTACTGGATCCACATCTTGAATGCCTAATGTCCATTATCATATATGGACAGCATAGACCTGTACCACAGTGAGATTTAATCCAATGGAAAGCTTCTTGCTTCCTTTTAGTGCTGCTTTCTGCTCTTCACAATATTCATAGCTGCGTTTTTAAATTTTATGTTGATCTTTAATGTCAGATGTAGTAAAGCTTTGTTGGTGGCCATGCCGAGACAGAGAGTACTGTTAATGTCTTTGAAAGGCATCGAACTGTCCAGATGAGTACTGTTAAAAACCACAAATACTTCAAGGAAGGGTGCAAAAAGAAAAACTGGAAAGAAAACCACAACCAACCAAAAATAAAACATGAGATGGATATAGAACTTAATTGACTTAGATCCTAAATGACATAGAAGATAGGTAATAGCAAAATGTGCTGTGAGAAATAAAACCTAATGCTACAAGATTTTACACTAATATTCTTTCTTGTTATATTGGCAGCATCAACTTTTTCCTTTTTTGTTTCTTTTTGGATGAGAACAGTTTTTGAGTTTATATTTTGTCCAGAAAACAAACATAAAGCTATAGTAAGAGATTTCTGTTGGTCTTCTCCATAGGACATCTGCTCCTTGACATTTCAAAAACTCTTCGTCATCTAAATCATAGGGTCTGAACAACATACTAGCTCACTTAATCCTTTTTCTGGTGGTGCAAGATTTGCTGTACAGTGGAGTATTAGAGAGGGACAGACATTCAACGTAGAAGCTTCCTGCCTTCATCTCAGTTTACTTGTGCTTAATGTCTTGCATTAGTCTTGTACTGTTGTTGACTTGTGGAACCGCTCTGAACATTATAAGTCCATGGCAGGTAAGTCCTGTCAGTTTTATCTTAAGTCCTTTATATCCACAGTAGCTCTTTGTTGTATTACATTCCTGCCAGTGGCATGGGAGAAGCAGTAGTAAGAACCCAGCAAAATCAGTGTTCTTAAGTCTCTACATCCTCCAAAGGTGTCAAGGCCCTTTGTTTCATAAAGGTAGTGAAAGAGCTTTCCACTTGGAGCCAAATTCTTCAATGTCAGCATTAGCAGAGGTTGCATTGTCCTGGTCAGTAAGGGGAAATCAAGTGCTTGGTGAAAGCTGGCTTGAACCATGCAACAAATATTTACTTTTGGTCTTGATGCTGCTTCAGTCTGTGTATTCTTTCAGTGCCTGTCCTCTCTGATGCACAAAAGGAGCAGGTCCTGCCTGCCAGAAAATAAGTGATTACCCCTTTACCATCAGAATCTCTTGATCCACCCTAACTATGCAATTAAAATGATCCAGTTGTACTGTAGAAAATGGGATTTTTTTTTGATAGTTTCTTATTGCTACAGACTTTAAATCATTTTACACATTTAAATCAAATTACACATGCATTTAAAGAGGAATTCCCCTCATGAGGACTGAGCTGTGATATTTAAAAATGACAATCTTAACAGAGAACCAAGTCATCTGATATAAATTCCTCCCATCGTGAATGTGATACCTTCCTAATTGCAGAACGCCAAAAACGTATATGCAGAATGATGGGAAAAGAAGAAACTGAAACCAAAGGAGCATCTGCATTGCAAAGTAACAATTGGAAACAGTTTTGATTTTTCATGTAGTTTTGTTTAGCTTTTGTATATCCGTTATGGAAGAGCATACACAGAATCCAGAAACTCACAATTTAAAAGGCGAATTTTTTCTAACATGCATGATACAGCTGGTATTTTCAGTCATGAAGAAGTTTGCTCATCAAAAGATATTTGTCAGTTTGTCTATCTTTTTAAATTCTGCTTTTTGTAAGATCAAGCAAAGTTTAACTGAAAAACCCCTACCCTACTTTTTCAAAAGCCATCTTTAATAAAAAAATGATTATAATAGAAACTGGTCATGCAATTTTAACAATTCTCTGCCTTCGTTTGCAAGCAACCCAGGTTGGGGAGGATGTTTAGTGAACTAGAAACACCTGAGGGTATTTAGGCTTTGGTAATACTTGCACATCTGGTAGCGCAGCAGCATCATCTTTACAAGTTCCACAGTCAAAGATTCCTAATCCTTGGGACAAATTGTGTCAATATAGCAATTTATCATTCTGGATCATAGCATGTTAAACAAAGAAAAGAGTAGTTTCTATATTCCTCCAAGTACTGCAGATTCTCCTGTGAAATACTGTAAGGACTAGAAGCACTGATAATACCTCCTGCTGTGGTTTCCTGTCATGTTGGTAGCCAGGAAAGGAGAGATTTACAAATGAAGCAAAAGAAAGCACAAGAAAACAAAATAAGCACACTGCACACATTCACTCTTGATGCAACAAAAGCTTTTAAATGGAGTATGCAGTCTAAGGCAGTTGGTTCAACGAATGCATCAGCCCATAGTAACTTACTGTGTAAATACTAATACAGGCCTGATACAGTGTGTAGAGTAAAAAGTTGTCCCCGTGTACAGATATTTTTTTTTTTAGTATGCAATGGTTATAATACCTGCCAAAGCTTTTTATTATTTAAAAAAATAAATGCAGTAGTTATAAATCTAAGAAAGTTACAGGGTCCCTCCCAAGAACTAGTCTTTGTGGCTTTATCAGCATTACAAAGATCCTATTTTCACTCAGATAAGCTGTTCTTGAACCATTTCCTAAATCTATGAAGTCCAAATAAGACTTGATTTCTTTGGCATAGGTCATATACATGTTCTATTTTACCTTCATTTTCCACGATAAATATTCAGTTTTTTTGTAGAGTGCTAGAAATGTAGTTTTGATATCAAAATGGCAATGCAAGTTTTGTAAGGATGTTGTCAGTTAGGTTTGAATGCAGAGTTGTATCCAAAAGACACTGAGTGAAATAAAAAGGACCACAGAGTCACAGAGGGAATCTCTCCAAGATTTCTGGAGAGCTCCATCTTCCAGGGTAGAAATTGTTTATGGCTGCTGACTATCATCCTTTCATCTATGCAAGTTACAGTAGTTTTTCTATCAGTTACAACCTCTGTCCAGACCATTAATAGCCTGATAATCCTTCTTTTGAAGCTAGCAGGAAATCTGTGCTCAATTCCAGCAGAGCCAAAGTATGCTCTAAGCAAGGGATGGTGCTGAAGGAAGAAAACCAAATGCAACAATAAATCGTCTTCCTTTGCACAGGCATAATGGTTGCACATCCAACCGTAAGTTTTTCTGATCTCTAAAGTGTTCCTTCTTGCTACCTTTCTAGCAGTGGTTCAGAATAGACATGTGGGGATGCTAAATCTTGCAGTCATTCACCTGCTTTCCCTAGATTAACAAATGAAATGGGATATCTGGTGGGAAATGAACTGACATCTTTGAATGATTTTTTTAAATTAACTGGTAGCCAAGTTCATCCTTCTGTTCTCCTTTTCCCAGCGTAAAACTTTAAGAAGGATTCATAAAAGCTGCAATTTTCACTCTTGAGGACATTCTCCAGTTTTGGAGGCTTCCACTGAAGAGATGTTTTTCCTCCTCAGTTCATGGTCCTAAAAAGCGCGTAAAAAATAAAAGCAGCACACAAGTAATGTCGTGAACTGGTGGCTGTAGTAAAGGTGGAATAGGTGTGTGAAGTAGATGGCTGTTGGGTTTATGCATGAGGCAAAATTAAGGGATGTTTTATGTCCTGTCACTAGTCATGTTTCCTTGTTAAGGAGCACTGAAGGTTGAAACTTTTATATCTTTTTCTGGCATGTAACATTTTCTGCAAGTTCATAGATAAGTGATAGTTTGCATCAAAACCAGATATACTGACTGCCTCTGGCCCACAATTTTTACAGAGGATATGTTAGAAAGAAAGTGTAGGTGGCTCAGCAGGGCAGTTTTGTCTGCAAGAATTCTATATTTTTGGAAATGTTGCCTGTTATTGCTTCATAGCTTAAGAATCTTAAACATGGATTTCAGATGATAAGTTAACAACTTTTAACATAAGCGACACAAGATTATTCCTTGGCACTGTATTAATGGAGTAGAAGCATAAAAATAAACCTCCTGTGAAGCCCTAGAAAGGTGATTTCTGTTACAAATACCTCCTAAAAAGCATGTTTTAATGCAAGATCAAATTACCAGTGTCATATGTGTAAATATTTAATATATTCAGGAGTAGGTGTACGTGGGATCGTGGTTAGAGTGGGCACGTAGTTCTGGGCTTAGACAGTGGTCGGGAATTGTGTAGGTTCATAATGGCTACCTGTATAATGTGGTGCTCACCATAGATTTTATACCTGTGCTTTAGGATTGCAGGCTTCCAGCGAGTTTGACATGAGCTGCTCAGGGATGAGAGGCAGTCAGCTTGGTAAATGTTGCTGGAGAAAATTAAATGAAAATAGCCTTGCAGACTTCATCTTACTCAAATATGTCAAGGGTTAAATTTTTTTTTAACCCTTTTAAAATTTTTTAAAAAGGTTTAAAAAATAAGCAAAGAACCCCAAAACCACAATCCTAAACCCGATGTGTATGCTGTGCCAGAACATGAGGGATGTGCTTTTGTTTTCTGAAGTTTGGGATGCAAAGTCCGGTATTTATCTTCGTGAGTTTAAATTCCTGTCAAGTGCATTCTCCTAATGATTTCTGCCACTGTAATAATGCATGAAATAGACTGAACCAAACTACAAAAGTCAGGGCATGTGGAACGTGACATCGGCCTGTGCCTCTCCTAGACGGGAAGGTGCAGTGCAGTTGTCACCTGAGGAGACAAGGGCCAGATGCAGTGACCTTAAGACACGTGGTGAAATTTTCCTGGGCTTCTGTGGAGCAGACAAGCAGTCCTTAAAACATCAGAAGTGAGTAGCTTGCTATTCAGCATGCTGTCATGGTTACTCATAAATTTAAGGTACATCTTTGTGAGTGTTACTTGAAACAGCTTCCTCGCTCTTATGTGGTGTGCGCTGAGTGATGAGCAGAAGCCACGGCAGAGCTGGTGAGCTGGCTTGAATCTTTTTCTGCTGATTAAATCTGCACTTCAGCTATCCTGGCTGGGCCGGCAGAATTGTGGCAGGCCATGTGAAAAGAGGGATTGCTTTGCTTTTTTCTTATTATTTATCATTTGTGCTGATGCACTGCCTGGACCTGCTGCCCAAGGAGCTTACTGCACTGTTTAGGAACTTTACAGTACAAAGTGAGACTGTGGTCCCTGCCCTGAAAAACTGGTAGGAAACATACTTCTTTGCTCTGTCTGCAGGGCTGCGAGCGATGTGCAAGTATGTTAGTAACAGCAGACTGCCAGGTTGTACTTCCCTCTGTTCTGTGAGGAAAAGCTGAGTGAAGTTCAGTGACCCATATTAGAGTCAGTCGGATAAATAGCGGCTAATTCACTACAAACATTACTTCAGCTAAAAACGGGTTTGTTGGCCAGTTTTACCTTGAGTGCCAAGTGATGATGCTGTAACAAAAACTGCCATGCCAGTAGAATTGGGATTAGATGCAATTAACCATTTCTGCACTCCTTCTGCAGCAAGGATAAATAGTCACGGCTGGAAGCGTGCACCACCGGCAATTTGCAGCCAGATGTTTAACCATCGCTGCTGTGGAGAATGGCAGGTTGTTACCACGGGGGCTGACTGGAGGGGGGCAGGGGGGGCGGGAAGGAGGCTGGGGGTTAGAAATAACCTGCTGGTGGGGATCTTTAAAGCCTTTATGTAAACACGGCTGGAATGAAAACAAGGTGGGGAATTTTTTTTTTCTTTGGAGACCTGTACGGCATCCAAGCACAACATTGCAGGCTGAGCTGCACACTCCCTTTCAGAAAGGCTCCACAGAGCAGGAGATCGGGCCCATGAGTCCGATTCAGTGCTGGCTTTGTGCACGGCACCGACCTTCCACGGCAGTTGTATTTTTGCACTGCAGCCATAAAAGGTGGAAAAAAACAGAAGGAAAAAAAGGATAGTGATCATAGGGGGGGGAAAATAGCTGGTATAATAGCAGTGAACTGGAACGACAATATTTATCTTTAATTTGAATGATAGGGCCTTGGGTGTAATAGAAAATAATAATAAAAAAATACACTTGAGGTCTTCTGTGCTTTTGGGTTTTTTAAAAAAGTCTCTTAAAATAGAACCTTCCTCGCTCCTTAATCTGAAAAGAAGTTTAAACCAATATTAATAGCCTGTCTTTGTTTTAGTAAGACTCATACTTTAGTCATCTTCACATCGAGCAGAAGTTTGACTGCATACTTATGTCTTGCTAGAAAATTTTATAGTGGCATGTCATTTTGACAAATTTAAAGTTCTTTGACCTATGCAGTTCTTACATGAAGTATAAATACACTTTTTTGTTTGAGAAAACGGGGCCAACAAATGTGCTTTGGATTTCGAACAGAAGCGGTGAGGATTAGGCTGTGGGGCTTGGAGGATGTTCATTTCATCTTCATGGGTCAGCACCTCCATTGATTTTTGCCAGATGTAGGAGGCTTGATGCAGAAGTGCCATATGGTGCCAGCACACACCCTTGTTTCCAGGAAGCTTGAAGGAGAAGGGTAGAAGCCCCTGCACTTTGCTGTACAAGATGTGAATTCCTAGCACAGTGCAGGATCAGGCTGTGCAAGCCTTTTACCAGTTGTTGTGCCATGCTGTTTAAGGGCCATGGCAATCCTAGCCAGAGATTGTCTCTCTCTCACCTATTCTGCTTTGACTTGGGGAACGTTGCTGGTGGCCCTGGTACACACCTTTGTATGATGTTCATGTTCAAGCATCTTACACTGAGATCCTACCGTTGTTTTAGATGGAGGTAACTCCTTATCCAAGTGCTCCACTAATGTGGAAAGGCTCAGTGCAGGTTAAAGTTCTACATGCAAGGATCACCTTACAGATCAGTCCTCATTTCAAATACTGTTTAATTGTCTTTATTTTTTTTCTCACGCTCTTCCCCCCCCCCCCCCCCCCCCTTTTTTTTTTTTATTGGCTGGGCTGGAGGTAGGTAGAGGAAAAAGCAGAGGTTTCAGCAGCCTGAGAATCTGAGTCCTTTCACAGATAACATGGTGGGGGGATGGATGCCACTCACTGCTTTGCACCACAGAGAGAGGAAGTTCACATATGCTTAACTGTGGTGGGCTTTGGCCAGTTTGTTCATTAGCTTTACAACCCGAGGGGCACACAGCACATTACATCCGCTGCTCAGCCCAGGAGGCACTGAAAGACTTGCCCCCACTGGGGAGCTGGGAACAAAAGCAGCCTTCAAAGTAAACAAATGTGTTTTTAAAGGGGGGAAAAAAAAATCAAAAGGGTGAGGGGCCTTTGGCTTAAATGCTGTATTTTCATACAGTGAGGGGAGATAGGGAGTGAGGACCACAGCGGGCTCCGTTCAGGAGGAGCTGCTGAAAGGCACACCTTAACAGAGAGCCTGAACTGTGTGGAGTTAGGGTGTCCTGCAGAAAAGGTTTCCACTTGCAGAGACTAGAGCCCTTGTGTCTGTCTCTGTGTATATAGCTGAATTATTAGTGCAGCTTCCCAGAGCATCCATTGTAATACCTGTTCTAATGTTGCAACAAATGTAATAAGCTTCAGTATGTTTTGCAGAAGGTTAAACATGTTAGTGAAGAAAAAGCAAACCCTTTCTTCTGTTTTTCCCTGCCAGCAAATATAAGCAAATAGTAATGACAGTCAATTAGAAACAAACTGTGTTCCACTTTGTATGCAAATGCTAAATGGAGAATATCACACACAATTGTCACCTGCTAACCATGTATACAAAGAACTTGGAAACAAGATGTGAAATGCAGCCTGTGTTTCAAAATGCATGGGTTCACAGAATATCACTGGTGACATATTATACTCTTGAACAACTTTACTGAGATTTGAGGAACATTGACTAGTTGTTAATATGAAGAGTGTCATTTTCAGTTACTACATTCTTTTCTAAGCGGGTACTAATGTATTGGGTTTGCTCACATTTGAGGACAGCAAAATTTCAGCTGCCATAACCACATTAAGTCAGTAGCTGGTAGCTCAGGAATGCTGCTATTGGCCTGTATTCTTGAAAGCTTATTAAGAGAGAAGAGAGTTTGCTACAATTATTAGATTTAATGAATAAAAGCTTCCTGGGATTTTGTGAAAATGGTAGATTGTCAAGAACTATATGAAATCTGTGAAAGATGTAAGTAACAGGTTGTATGGCCTAAAATCAGAGCCACTCTTACAGAATTACTTTGCTTTTCCTTCAGAGATTAACACTTAGCAATTCTGGGCTAAATTTCAAGAAGAGCGAACTCTAACCTGTGTATTTTCCCTTTGCTTGTTTTTCTTAACCTGAAAACAGTCTTAAGAGTGTTTGCAGTAAAATGCCAGGAAAAATAAAATGAAATTAAATAATCCATTTTCAAGCTTTGGGAACTACTCTTTTCAGTTTGTAAAGAAAGCTAAAAATACCTTCTATACTCAGTGGGCATTGGAAGTCCTGCTCAAGTTCAGCTTCTCCACCATCAGATGTGCCTAGGTATTTTCTGCTTCAGCTGCATGCCCCTGCAGACGTGTCCTTGCCCTCCCAGATGCATTTGTTCATACGTAGCACTCATGGAACCTGCTCCTGAGTTAGCAAATATGCTTGCGTTTGCTCTGTAGCATGGGAGAGCTCCAGTCTGCTGCTCTTCTCTGCTTCCATCTCTGTCCAGGAAGAAGACTTTGCCCCAGCACAAGTGTGATTCATATTTACCACCCAAAACTTAATTTTTCCTTCTCAGATACGGAGTATAAAACCAATAGCAGAAAGAATGTTATAGTAATAGCTACATGAGCAGAAAATATGGAAGTGCAATTTAAGGGAAGATTCAGGGATTGTATGTACATCAAGATGCTGCATTGTCAAAATTTGAACATATTTGAACTGCAGTTCAACTGAAGACCAATGGTATTGTAGCTGGGCATAGTTTTGGTATGAGATGTGTATGCATACTTTAATGTGAATGTTGTTGGTTTCCTCTTTTAAAACTACGGGAACCACTCTAGGTCTGAGGTCACAATAGGCTGGACCAGATGCCAGCCCCAGGGACAGGGACATCCAGGCTTGGATACTTGGAGGATCAGGGTCCTATCATGTATTTCGGTACACTTCTGCTGTAGTTTCGATGAAGCTCTTTACTATTTTTTGTGATAAAATTAGTGGCGAAGTAATTTCAAAGCTGCCAGTTGGCCATACGTTTCAAACAGCTGTTCTCACTTCCCATCCTTCTCTCTCTTGACTGTTGTCCAGGTGGTGCATACAATTTGTACCTGAAATCAAGTGTTTTCAGATGATGAATGTGCTGACAAAAGGAAAATATCTTAACACAGCGCTGCCACCACAGGGCTAAGAAATACAGTAGACACATATGTACAGGTTTTTAGGTGACTTTAGATGTCACTGGCTGAGACATTCCTGTGGCTGTAAAGACGTGCAGCTTCCTGTTCATCAGTGTTTTCTGCCCTGCTTGTCAATTTTAAGATAGATTATTATTTTTTCTTGAGGTATAATTTTGTTCTTTAATCAGCCTCAAGTGTTTGTCTACATTGCACAATTTTCTCATGTATAAGAACTTGAAAATAAAATTGAGTAGAAAATTACTCTGTAAGCTACGATGAGCCTCATTTTTCAGCTTTTGTTGCCTCCTCAGATAGAAAGCTCAGGTTCTGTGATCCTGGACATCCTGGATAGATAACCAAGAACAAAAATCACTTCAGATCATTCCACTTACATAGGTAATTCTGCTTCACTCAACCTAATATAAAATAGATGCTTTATTTTTGTAAAGTTTCAAAATCAGTAAGCTCCCAGAAGTAAAATGCACATAGAAGAAAGGAAGTCTCTGCAGAACAAAGTGATGTCCATAGCCATGCTTTCTGAATATTTTTATCTCAGTTTTCTGTGTCTCGGGCTAAAAACTGGAATTCAGCAAGAACTAAAAAGCTCCTAGCTTGGCCTGCCTCTTAGCTGACTTTTTTTTTTTTTTACTGAAATCCCAGAACTGCCCAACTGATTCAGCACGGCCCTGCACAGATGAACACCAACTCACACTGTAAAATAACAGCACAATAATTAAATTATGATATTTTAGTTTAATTTAGATTTGACCTTTAAGAACTAAAAATTGTGAATGAAATTTCCATTTGAAAAATGCTTTTTCCCCTGAGGCATTAATTACTGAAATAGTTGAATATACACATGTTCATAATGAAGCTGGAGATTCTTAAAGGATTAGAAGAATTTCAGGGGACCGTGGAATTGAAAGATTTGTAAATTTTAATTTATCTGAGCTGATTTTCTTAGATACAGAGTTAATTTTTAAATCCAGAGGAAGTCTAAATAAAACCAAGTCAAGTTAAGAATACTTGTCTGGTATCTTCCCTAGTTGCACCATTTCTCCTCTGGTGTAGTTGGAAAACCTTTGTGTGGCTCATTCGCCTTTGGCTCAGTAATACATACATGGATGTTAGCTGGATTTAGCAACGTTTTTCATTTGGGCAATGAGAATCGGTAAAAAAACACGTTTGATAAAACTGTGAGCAACTGAAAATAACTTTTTTGGAAACTAGTATGTCTTCAGAGGAATCTGTTTGCTCACTCTTTTACTCAGCCTTAGAGTATATAATCCTTGCTAATCTTCGTTCTCAAACATGTCATACTGCACTCCACAGAGAATCCTGTTTGCTTCTTGGCAATAAACTTGTATCAGTGTGCAGAGTATCTTTAGAAAATTAGGAGAATAGGGTCCCATGCCCTACAGCAGTTAAGATACTGAGAATAGTGCTCCTGGGTACTGGTCCACAGACTGTTCTAGGTGGCAAAAATTTCTTTCTGCCTCTTTTCCTCCAATTGTGGATGCTCGTTCTTACCACAGAGCTGCTCCAATAATGGAGGCAGCACAGCTGGTGGTATGGAGCCAAGGACTGGATGGTAGGCTGGAGGTGGGATGGGGCAGGATGCTCCTCAGCATCACCATGTTCTCCCTGCAAACCTAGACCTGTGTCTGAAGTGTCGTTAACATGGATTGCTCACAGCCATGTCTGAAAACCTTTCAGTACACTTGTAGTTTAAAAGATAAGATTTCTTCTGAATTGGAAAATGTAGCATTTCTCAAGTGAGGTAAGTTTCTTTCTGAAATTTGGCAGCACCAGAGAATGGCAACTCAAAATCTTGCAGTTCTCATGCTCTCGTTTTCCAGCGTATTGAGTTACTGACTGGCACTGTAGCAGATACATCACTTCAAACACGTGCGTTAGGCACCTTTCTTTGTATTGCAGTACACTGGCTGGTCATATTAATACAAATCAGGCATGAGACTTCTCATCTGGAAAGGTCTGTGAGGAAGGTGTGTAGGGACAGTACTTGCAAGTGGTTTAATTAGCACAGCTGGCAGCGTGCCAGCTTTCCTAAAATGGGTCTTGAGCAGGAGAGAGCTGCCTTTTATTTAGGACAATTACAATATGGTTGTAGTATTTGTGCCAACTACATCTACTCTCCCCCACCCCCAAATTTTGATTAATAAAGGAATTTCTGTTAGAATTTAACCTCTGAGTGACCCTTCTCTTTTAATACTCTTTAATTGGTCATGTTCAGGCATAGAAATTATTGCAAACCTTTTTCTTAGCAATTACTGCCATGGGAAGCTTGGTGCTTGTAGGAGTGTGTCGTGTGAGGTGGCAGATGCTAACTGCAGCGGCTCTGAGACTCCTCTGTTCTGAAGAGGTTTTCCTATTTCCAAGGAGGACCAGGTTTTAACAGATGTTGTAACAGGAGCAAGACTTCTTCACTATTGTGGGCTGTCTTGTTTGAGGAGGGTAGTCGTTTAATGAAGGAATAGTTTCATGGATGGTTGCATCAATGAGCAGATGTTATACAATTCAAAAAGGTAATTGTTCCAATTAAAAAAAAATTAATGTTGCGGGACTTGAGAGCATTATTGTCTCCCTACAGGTAGTATTAATTAAGAGGCTAAACCCAAGAACAAGGTTAGAAATTTTTTCCACTTGGAGAGCTTGTTGGAATAAATTGATTTTTTGTCTGAATTTGTCTTTTACTCATGTATCTTGTTAAGTGTGTTAAATCAGAAATGGCCTGTGAACAGCAAAGCATGTAATTCCTTCTTCTTATGTTCTTGTGAGGAATAGTTTTCACTGGAGACTGTACTGAACACTTTGACTGCAGTAAAATTAAATATAAAAGGACATCCAGTCATATTTTATGTATTATTATCAAGGTCTGCTAGTGCTGGTACTTTTTTATTACAAGAACTGTTTTGCTGCTTATGTGTTACTTCTTCCTCATGCCTTCATTTCCCTGGACTTGACTGCCTTTCAGTATTTTTGTTTAAGGAAAGATAATTCGTGCATCATGGCTTTTGCCTGCCCTTCTTTTATATAAAAAGTAGCCAGATTTTGGCCTTTAGACCATACATCAAATGGATTGTGCTCCCTAAAACTGGACAATTTCCACTACCTACTGAATCAAGATGGAAGGATTCAATAAATAAATAAATTCAGAGACATCAGAAGAGTTCAGTTCTGCCAAATTTTGAGCACATTTTGTGAGGAACTTGGTGCTGCCAAATCCCTTAATATCTGTAACAATTAAATCAGTTGACTCTTTGGTGAACAGCGTGCCAGAAGAATATATTAAGAATATATGTAGAAAGGTTGTTGAGATTTCATTATTTGCAGATAAGCAGAAAATATGGCTTCTATTTTTCATAGTACTTTCCAGTACTTGAGGCTACTTGTCAAAATAAAGCAAAAAAAAATCTGACAAAAAAAATTTGTAACCTCCCAGAAGTTAACAATGAACTGTATTTTCTTTAGGTGTTTCTGGATTATTCAGTCTTTACAGTATTTAGAGGCAAAGTATTTAGTAATAGCAGAAAGACTCTTCCACAGAAAGAGACTTTGCAGACTTTCTGGTTTTCCTTTGTGGTGTCTGTAATTTTGTCATTGTTTTAAGAGTTCCATAATATTTTGTTTTCCTATAGAAACACCTGCCCTCGTATTTCATCAAGTATGGCAGCTTTTGCACTGGGAACCATTTATTTTGGTGCAAACATCATAATCCATGCATTTAAAGTGATGAATTTTGTTAAATCAACATTTAGGAAATAGTTGCTCATTGCAGGAGGTCCTCTTTAATATGTGAGTTATAAACTGGGAGGTCTCTTCTCTGCTCCAAATTTTTTCTCAAACATATTTAATCCATAAGATTAAAAGGTGAAAATGAATTCTTTGTACATTGCTGAAACTTGAGAGCACTGTCAAAGAGTGAAATTATCCAGAGTTTTGGCAGTACCATGAATTCAATAATATGCTTTCTGTAAAGCATTCATACAGTACCTTCTTTATCTTTAATGTTTCCTCATGAGAGATTTCGGTTTTGAATGTGTATTGTTTCTTATGATTTACACCAAAGTACAAAACCACATTTCATTTTTTGGACCAGAGGAATTCTGTAGTTCAGATATGCTGAAAGAAAGTTCCCCCCGTGTGCTGGTCTGATGGGGAAATATTGACAGATTGGACAAGGTAGCTTTTGTAAGGCTCAGTTTGTGGGAACAGCAGTCATGGTGAGGGAGCAAACCTTGGCTGGACGCAAGGCACGCTGAGAGAGCCAGTGAGAGGTTGTCTAGGTTGGACCTCTCTTTATTAAAAGATGAAACAGGACAAGGACTGCTGCCTTTTCAGCAATTTGTGTTGTAATCCTTGGGACATCCTATAGCTAATTGAGATGTTATTTGAAGGAGTGTAAACAAAAATTAAAACTGCTACTTGCAATTTTCAGTGCCAGTGTCAGTTATGCTCTGAATCCTTCATCAATGCATACGGTGCTTTGTTTGCTTCTGGTTTTCCTTGGGTTGATTCTCTTCTAACATCACATTGTCTTGCTGCTAAAGTACTGGTATTATCTGACACTTTATGCAGACTGTTGACCAAGTTCATACAGAAATCTTTGAATATGTTTATAAAGAAACAAATTCTCTGGGTTTTGTGTGAGCCTTCAAGACTGCAAAGCAGTCTGTGTAAAGAAAAGCAGGTTGTCGTTGAATGCAGGAAGTGAAAAGGATTATTTCATCTACTAAAAAGGCTAGTGTTTATATAAAGATGGTATTTACACAAGAGCAGTAACTGTGCTCATCAGTGGAAAAGATTAGGTGATGATAGTAATCAGTCAAGCTCCTCATGTGCAGTAAACTGTCACATTACAGTGGTAAATGTGGACCATGAAGAAATGGCTGCGTATTGCTTGCTCCATAAAGGTCAGGCAATTATTACATGAAGTGTTGGAGTGACCTAGTCACACAATTACAGAATGGTTGGGGTTGGAAGGGACTGCTGGGGATCATCTAGGCCAACCCCCTGCTAAAGCAGGTTCACCCAGAGCAGGTTGCACAGGATCACGTCCAGGTGGGTTTTGAATGTCTCCAGGGCAGGAGACTCCACAGCCTCTCTGGGCAGCCTGTGCCAGGGCTCCGACACCCTCAAAGTGAGGAAGTTCTTCCTCATATTCAGAAGGAACTTTCTGTGTTTCACTTGGTGCCCCATTACCCCTTGTCCTGTCACAGAGTACCACTGAAAAGAGCCTGGTCCCATTCTCTTGACATTTGTTCTTAAGACATTTGTAGACATTGGTAAGATCCCCTCTCAGTCTTCTCCAGGCTACAAAGGCCCAGCTCTCTCAGCCCTTTCTCATAAGGGACATGCTCCCTAGTTATCTTCGTAGCCCTCTACCGGACCCTCTGCAGTAGCTCCCCATCTCTCTTGACCTGTGGAGCCCAGAACTGGACCCAGCACTCCAGGTGCGGCCTCATCAGGGCAGAGTAGAGAGAAAGGACAACTTCCCTCGACCTGCTGGCCATGCTCCTCCTAATGCACCCCAGGATGTTCCCATTGGCCCTCATGGCCACCAGGGCACACTGCTGGCTTGTGGTCAGCTTGCTGCCCCCCAGAACTCCCAGATCCTTCTCTGCAGAGCTGTATTCCTACAGGCCAACTCCTAGCCTGTACCGATGCATTCCTCCCCAGGTGCAGGACCCCACACAGATCACCTGAGTTATTCAAAACCAAAATAAAGTTTTGAGATACTTGGACAGGCAACTTTTTCCTCCAGCACTGGGATACCCGGTGGTATCAAGCTCATCTGAGCTTATTTGGTTTTCATAAATAATTTTCTCATTCCTCATGTGTTCATTCCTCATAGATCTTCATTACTAGCCCTGTCGAGCTAGTAGTAGATCATGTCTACATCATACCAGCTGGAATGGATTGACATTTTAGTTTGTGTAGGGCAAAGGTTCCACATGCAAGTGCAGTTTCATTGACACTGCAGCTTTTCGGTATATTTTGGCAGTAAGTTATTAATTCCATTGGTTAGTGACAAGGCTGTTACTCTTGTCCTGGAAAATGAAATTCTACTAGAATTTCTGAAAGTAACATTTTCAGCTCCTGATGCAGGCAGTAGCATTGAACAGACAGAAGCACTGCTGGATTTGTTTTATTCAGAGACTTGCCTGGCAAGTTGTTTATCCTGTATGTGATCCAGCAGGCATTGGGCAAACCTTGACAAACCCTGCGTGGTTTTGATAGAAGGGACAATAGTGAACTGCTCTAACCTTCCTCCTTAATCTAGTTGTGCAGTTTGTTCCTACAGCTAAATTTCTCAAGCCGTGCGATATTTTATTTCTGATCTTTTTCTATCCAGTAGTGTCCTTCCTGCCAGTTTGTACTGCCACCTGTCTTCCCATCTGTTTTTGAGGTCTTCCCCTGCTGTGGTTTTTTTCTTATCAATAGCGTTCCTTTTCAAGCTGTATTTCCAGTCTATGAGTATGTAAAGTAACTGAGTAAACTCTCCTTTCAGTGCTTGCTCATTTGCAAAGGTAATCCACTTTGCCTGAGACATGCTTGTTTTTGCTCAGCATATGATTAAATTTGGCTCAGATATCTTCCCCAAGATCAATTGCTCGTTTTAGCTGTTGTTTTTTTCCCTAAGTGTCTTGGGGATTTTTGTTGTTGATGACTTTATTTTTCTCTGCCTTCATATCACTCATGTGCTCCCAAAGCAAACTTGACATCCAAGTAGGATGATGTTATCAGTTTCATGTTGTACTGTACTGGACACATTCTACTTCATTCTCCTCCTGTCAGCAAGTCAAGCAGTCTGTAAGTATTAAACACAATACAGTAAATGAAAGAGAAGGATGGTGTGCCTTTTTCTTGTTAAATTAAAACCTTTTCACTGTTAAGGCAATGCTAATGTTAACTTTCTTCTGTAAAGATTAAAAATACAGCTGTTGCCTAAAGGATCTTACATTTTAACTTCAAGTGCTTAATTTTTGTGGGTGTTGGTGGGGGTTTTTTTGGTGGTTTTTGTTTTTGGGGTTTTTTTAGGGGTTTTTTGGTACCATTTGTACAGTCAAAGAAAGTGAGACCGGAAGGGTTTGTTGAAAAAGTTGTCTGATCCATTTGTATAACACAGGCCATTGTACTTCTTGCACTTACCCTGTATTCCGACAGTTATTTGCATGTGACTAACACAAATTTGTACTTTACTGTTATATATATTCTGGAAAGGTTTATGATTCTTAATCTCTTGATATCAAAAAATAATCCAACATGACTAGCTTTGTTAATTTAGATCACTGATTAACCATCCTTTCTGAAACTTCTGTCCATAGCTGATGTTTTTTTATGCCTTCATCACCTGAAGTAAGATTGGTGTTTTCTTCCAACGGAGGCATTTGGAAACTGAACTTTTAGTTGCTTACTATAAGCCTTTTGTTGTGTTATCTTAGATTATAAAGTATCATTCAAAGTTAAGCCACAAATTTTTAAGCTGATTTTCATGTCAGTAATGCTGGGTGTAGAAACACTTCAACTTGGTATTGAACACTACTAGGCCAATACATGTTCTTGCGGAGGCTGGCTTGGTACAGAGGTAACCAGTAGAGCCCAGTTGGTGATGACTCTTGAGATCAGCTGGTCTTTTGAATAGGTGCTTCTTTATTATCTTTAGAAGCAACTTTTTTGATCAGAATTTTGGATAGGACAAAGTGAAATACCTCACAAATATTGATGTGATTTATTTGTAAGCCCTTATTAAATCCAATAGGTTTATTATACCCATCAGGGGATAAAACCTACTTTCTTTCACTTGATCTATTTTCCGTAAATCCATGATGTCTGGGATTAATTTAATAACTGTTCATTGGTGTTGTATCAGGTGAATCCCCTGAAAATATTTTGTTTCCTTGTCTGGATCAGTGTCAGATTATAAATGGTTATTTAGGTTGTCCTTCTTTGAATGTTGACACAACATTAACTACCAGGTTTTGGAACGTCCTTGGTATTATAGTCCTTATTAAAAGCTACTAATGGAACAGAGATGACTTTATCCAAGCCTGTTGTGATTTATGCCACATGCCATCAGGGCCCATTTATTGGCAGTGAGTAATGAACAAGTGGTACCTCATCTTACCGTAGCAGCAATGCATTATCTTGCTTTTCTGGTACAGTGTACAATTCAGGCCTATCACTACACGATTAGGAGAGTGCCTTCTGTCTCTGTAATCTGTGTGTTAGAAACTTAGTGTGTTTTTCTGCATTGTTGTTAGACCATGTCCATCTTGTAATGTTGATAACCACTGTGCCCAATAACCTTGAAAAAGACCTTACTATCCTCAGGGTTACTAAGCGTGATCTTTTCCTTATCTTTAGCTTCACTGTTTTGACTTACTGTAACTCATCTAAGCCCCACGTAGAAACAAGAGTGGTTGGTGTCCCCACCTTGGACCTAGAATGGTTGCCCATGTGTTTGCTGCATGGGGGCCAAATCAGGCCCCTGCATCTCACCCTGTGTGTGCTCCTGGTCATCTCCTTTCTGGTCATCAGTCTGGGAAGGAGGAAGCTATACCTGTAACAGCAAACACCCTCCCTCCCATCCAAAGCTGACTGACCTACTCTCCTCTTTGCCCAGTCTGTTTTCCCAGACATTGTAACTTCCCATGTTATTGTCATGCAGATCATCCCAGCAGGTTTCTATAGCAATCCTGAATTAGTAAAGTTGATTCTATCCTTTTATTTCATTTACTTTTAAAATCCTCTTTGAAGTGACCCTCTAAACAGTTCCAGAAGCTGACCCAAGCCTTCTGCCAGTAAACCGTGTTGCCCCAGGACCTTTTCTTTGACAGGCTTCAGCTGCATCTCCCTTTTGCCAGGTGCCGCAAGATCAAATTCCTGATTTGCAAGCACCCAGTAACACAAAGTAATTTGGAAACGTAGAAGCGGAGCAGTGGTTGACAGGGAGTGTCTTAGGAGATAAACATTACCAAGTTTTGGGTTGTCCTGTGCAGGAACAAAGCTCACCTAGGTACAAGTTTTGCAATTACAGAAAACAGCAATAGTCTATTTCAAGAAAAAGAAAGGTTTCACATCTTTGAACACTTCTCCGGTCCTTTCCTTTTGCTAACATGACAGTTTGTCAGTCCCCTTTTCTTCAGTTAGAGATTTTGCCTTCTGATGTAGCTTAAGGAAATCTTTGAAGTAAGGTACATTAGCATATAAACTCTGGAACTCTTTGGTTGCGTTTGGGTTGGGATAATAAATGTTTGTTCAGGTGCCCTGTCTTAGGAAGTGAGCGTTTTCTGCCTTGTCACAATACATTAGCTATTGTGCTGTATTTTTCTTAAAACAGTTGTCATATTTTTCAGACCTGGGCTTACTTTTTCTAATTTCTCTTCCCCCAAATTACATATCTTGAATGTTCTTTTGATCTTGCCTGCTTTAAGTCAGAATAAAAGTGTTACTTGCATGCATATGAATGTCTCCCTCCCTTGGAGGTTCCTCCCTGACTGGCAGAGGAAATGGAAATGGATCAATCATCTGTCGCTTAACAGTGTTAAAGATGCTGTGAGCTTTATCTCTTACCGGTTCTGATAAAATGCTTGTTCCAGTTGCACGGCAAGCATCCGTGTTTGGTAGCTGATATCTAACAGGTCACATTTTTGTAGGGCTGGCCATATGGCTTATACCTGGGCAGTGAACCTGAAGTGCTCTAAATATTGTGAATTTACCATGCATTGATGAATTTGGCAGTTGCTTGGCACATATGCAGTAAATTTGATATGTAGATTTTTTTTTAATTAATTGCACGTACTTAAACCGTCTGTGCAGTGATTGTGTGTTAAGTAAGGTGCAAGAGCTCTTCTCTAGGATAAATGGCCAAAAGAGTGTTTTCTGTTGGAAGAAAAAAGAAAAGTGTTTTGGAAAATGAGAACACATCTAAACTATCCGGAATGTGCAATAACTTTGTTTTTTGTAAGCAGAAAGAGTATGAACAGAATGGTACTGTATGCAAACAGAAGTTTTAAGAGTGTATTTTCTTAGAGTTTACTAGAGACGGTTGATACAGCCTTCATTTTGTGTGTGTGGTTTTATATAAGATTTACATTTGGGCTTTAATAAAATTAAATTGTGCTGGGAAAAATCAGCATGAGAATGGTCCACAATAGGAAGTCTGTAGGACATGTGCACGTGCCAGAGGGACTCTATCATTTGCTTTTCCTGGTTCTTCTGCATTTAAGTGCTCATTTGCAATATTGCATTAATGTGGGGGTTTGGAGCAAACTATAAAAGAAGTGGATAACAGCTTGCTTTGGCTGTAAAGCTGCACTCTCATATTCTTGGCAGCAGGTAAAAAGGGCTGATTAGGAGAATCTATTTCCTGTATGTTCAAATATAAACCAGATAGTCATGAAAAAGTCATTCACCATTTTCCAAAGACTTTTTTCTTTTTTTTTTTTTTTTTTGCTAATGTGAAATGGTAGTTGTAGTGGAAAACTGGGCAATGTGTTAGTCCTTACACAGAAAACAAGCATCAAGAAAGGTGATTGTATTAATTCTTTCCTCCCTCCCTGCCTTCCTCTGTGGATTCTGGTTGGTTGTGGCTTTAAACAGATGAGATTCCCTAATGACCATGTTAGTGCTTTTAATCCTTCAAAGCAGGAGTGAAAGTGCTCTTGTGGTACTGAGTATCAAAAAAACTTGAGTTCAAGCAGTGTTTTTGATGCTCCAGGTTTCATATCATTTTTAGAAATGAAGTTCTAATCTGTAGCAGTGAGTGGTCCATATTCTGACTGTTGATGCTTGCACTTTTTTATGGTCATCCCTTTGAATACTTACATTGTCATTCATTTTTAGATGTGAGAGATCAGTTTTTTCCTAGTTCCGCTGTGTAAAGACTCCTTTCTTGTGGTGTTCTTCTGACCTGCTTAGAGCTGCTGCTGTGTTTTCCTCAGGCTGAACAAGTGGTGGTGGAGGCTCTGAGCTGTGAAAAATTAGGTAAACAGGCAAAAATATATTCTGGATGATAGTTGCATTCTGCCACTTACGTTGTGCTGTTGAGTTTTGTAAGGGGCCTTTGGGTGATGCAGTAGGTAAAGTTGTCATAAGCACAGGCCTATATCCAGGGAATCTGTTTTCTAGTGAGGCTCCGTGAAGCAGAAGTGCCTCGATGCTCCCTGTGGTCCTGCACCATTCTTTCCAGGCTGGCATCCTGGGTATCAGTGTAGCTGCCCGGCAGGTCCCGGTAAGGCAGAGCAGCCACACCATGTATCACTGGGATCCTGGAGCAGCAGCAGAGCAGGAGCTGGAGGTGCTTGATAACCATGGGCAGGGCTGCTGCCTTCATCCCCGTGCACACCTCTGTGATGTTTTTCCCCTCTGTCTGGAAATGACTAATAGTTGGCACTGCAGGGGATGGAAGCAGAATCTGCAGAGCTTTTTGCTTAAAGAGAAGGGCCGTTACACCTGTATGTAATGGAAGAAAGAAGAAGTAGAAAGACCGTCAGTGTTGTGCATATTCCTCCTTGAGACAGCCTTGGACCGCCTGCCATCTAGAGTGAGTTATAACTGATAGCTTTTTATCTAAGAATAATTCTGTAAGGGGACATTGACCAGTGCCATCCCAGTGGCTGCACATATCCCAGTTAGATTCATGCTGCCTCCCCTGTGCCCATAGCGCAGGCAGCTTGCTCTCCACGGTCCTGGCTGACTGATGGGCTTCTAGCTGCCTAACCTACTCACCTTGCCTCTCATGGTTTAACACACAAAAAAGAAGAAAAAAGTGTTCTGTTATCATTATATTGGTGTTCTGTATATGAACTGTGACTTGATGGTGCAAACATTCTTACCGAGAACAGCATCCCAGAAGCTTGCGGTGAGGTCTGGGGCTATGGGAGCCTGTACGCTTGGACTGGCCGCGATGCCTTACAGGAGCCAAACTCTTTATACCGGTGTACATGGCTCCTGAAACTTTTTCCAACGCAAGCCCGCTGTTTCCATTAAAGGATTTTTATGGGGCTCCCCACACATCATATCTTGCACAGTTTACCATATTGGCTCTTAAAAGTGGCTTTGAATACAATGCCAGGGCCCCCCAGTAGCAGTTTTATAGGCTGCCAGCGAGCAGGGAAGCCCCAGTTGGCTGTCGCTGTGCTAGCGGAGCCCCCTCACCGGCTTTTCCAGCTAAAATGATGGAGCATCTGTTTTGTCTAGTTTAATTAAACATGAGTTCCTTACTGGATAAAGCAGGGAGCATTCAAAGTGCCACAGGCTCTTGTTCCAAAAGTGCCGCCTCCTGTTCAAAGGAAAAAATGGGTTATAGTCAAACAGCAATGCCTAATCGCCCTCTGTACCGTGCTGTTAGTGCCTGTGAAAAGGTCTTTCACATAGGCCCTAAAAATAAAAACAAAAGCTTCATCATCAAGGTAGCTTCTATTTCTTTCAAGATATTTGGCATAAAACTATCTTTTCTTGCTTTCTGTTTTGTGGAGCTGGTAAAAAGCCAGAAATGTAAATATTTTGTGGGGAAACCTAACACTCATTGTATATCCATCGGCTTATATATGAGCAGTGCTGGGTGGGAACTCCTGAACTCAGTGCTCCTGGATCATTAGATCTGGAATAACACGCTCAGAACATTTTTTTGCTATTATTTTTAAGAGCCAGGTAGATGCCGCAGCCTGTAGCAGCTGGTGGTGGCTCAGAGGCAGCAGTGCGCAGCAGCCTTAGCTCCAGGCTGCCTGCCCACGGGCACTGCCTGCCTGATGGGGCACGCTGTGTCTCTGGCAGCCTTAGGACAGAACCAGCCTTTTTTTAGAGTAGGTGTAAGTGGAAGGGTGTCCCACTGAAACATAAAAGGTTTCTTGTGAGCAGCAGTGTTAAGAGGCGTGTATGGATGGATAATGCAGCTTGACCTGGTTTTCAGTGCACAGGGAAAACAAGTGTGTAAAACCTAAGCATCTTAGTGCATACTAATTAGAAAAGTGATGAGAGGATGTAACAGCAAGTGATGATTTGGGCACTTAAAGCACAGCACAGCTTGGTTTTTTTTTAGAGTGACAGGGACTGAATAATATGTATTTTTGATCTGGAGGCTGAATGCAGAAATATGAGGGAAATAAAGCTGAATGCTATATTATTTTTTATTCCTCAACAAACACAGAGTTAAAATTCAGCTGCTTAGTAACCCCCATTTATAGATTAGAGCACTGAAGAAACAAACACTAGATAAGCTTTTAATACAACAGCAACATAGTCTGGCTTCTTTTAAAGGAAGAAAAACACCCGAAAGATTACATGCAGGTAAGGAGCATGTGAGAAGAATTTCCTAAAACAGAAATCTGGTGCTCTGTTTAACTTAGGTCTGAAGTTGAAAAGCCTCAAGGAGACAGGAGAGGTTGAGTACAAGCAACTCTAGATCTAACCAGGCTGCATCACCAAAGAAAATTTGAGAATCGGTAGTACAGTTTTGAAAAGACACAGCCAAGGTAAACTCCTTTCTGTGAAATTAGTGAAGAAGGAAGGAAGTGCTTAGCTGTTTCACGCTCATCATCTGCCAGTGTTGTGTTTCTGTTTTATAAGAATTTTCTACTTCACGTTGCTGCAGTTGATATTTGGAGGAAGGAAAATAATGAAAATAAAAGACGGCAATGGACAGAGAAAGGGTGAGCTTAAGGGTAGGGCTGGAATGCCTGTGTGGGAAAAGCCAGGCACTACTCAGCATTTCAAGACCCAATGCTGTTGTTTTGAATAGCTTACCTATAGCAAGCAAGTTGATAATGGTCTCTGCTTTTCGTTAGTGCTTGTCCTCTAGATCAGAATAGCATGTCTTAGTGCATTTCCAGTTGTGATTTCTCAGGGTGATTCAAAGACTCAAAACACTTCAGTGAGTCACAAAGCAGGGTGTCAGGTCCCACGTTCTCCAAGATTGTTATGTTCAGGCAAGAGCCCAGAGAGGAAGATGTAAAAGGCTACCCTGTGGTTTGATTGCAAAATCGTTTCCTCCACTTTCTTGTGAAGTCTGTGTATGAATGTGGCTGGAGCTCTGTCATGTCCACACATTTTCCAACATCTTTTTTACACAAATACTACCACGAACATCAGCCAACAATGTGGCTTGTTATTTTTGCATTATTGTTGATATAACTTTGCATGTTGACTAATCTATTACTGCTGTGGTGTATCACTGAAACAAAAGGTGACCTAATTTTGACAAAAAAATGTTACGTCCTGTGATACAACTGTTTTGTGATGTATTGCTATGCCTTGTTGGTTTGGTATTTTCCAGTAATGTGAAAGGAAAGAGGAGAGCGGCGTATGGGAGCAGAGGAATGAGAGATGTTCCACTGTCTATGAATTTTCCCTCTCCTTGAAAGGCTCTCCTCTACCAATTAGTCTCCTTCCCTGTGCTACGTGACGTCCTTGCCCACTCAGAGTTTAGCTGGCAGTTCAGACACAGTTTGTTCCAGCTGCAAAATCACTGCAGGCGAAGCAGCTCCACCAGTCCTTCCTGGGCTGCCCTGGGGGTCGCTTGGCTGCAAGGCTTGGGGAATAGGAATGTGTTCTTCTGGGTTTAGCCAGAATATAACGATCCAGGCAGTTTCAAGTAAGTGTGATCCTGCTTGTTTTCAAGTTACCAGGTTTATTTGAACCAGTTTATATAGATTACATTGTTTGGGGTTTTTTGTGATGATTTTTGATGCAAAAGAACTCAAATTTTATGGTCATTGCCAGATTTGCTGAGGTTTCATGATGCAGGTAACTTGTGGTCTTCATGGGAGATGGAGATTTATGGAAGCAAAAATCTATGCAATTAGATACTTTAGTGTATTTCTGTTTAACTTTTAGAGATAAAAATTACAGAAGTTATTTGAACAGTTGGTAAAAGTTTGTTAATGATGTGACTGTATTATGATTTCCCAGTCATTAGTTTCAAATAGTTATTTTTTTTGCTTGGCTATTCATTTATTGATCTGATTTTATTCAGGAGGAGCAGCAATGATATAGACATTCATTTCCAATAAAGATCTTATGTTGCTCTGTGAAAAACAAAAATCTTACCCCCAAAAATCTCTTCTAAAAATTCCTATCTGAATAGAAATTTGAACAGCTGAAAAAAGTCACAGCAGTACGTGTGTATGTATAGGGTGCTTTTGCAAGGAGGCAGAGGAGGTGTTGATTTGATAGGGGCCCTGATATCTTCAGAGGAATCACAGAACAGTTGTATACTTAGGCGCTCTGATGTTCTTTGAAATTAATATTTTTCTCATAATTTAAGAGAGAACTGCATAATACAGGCTCTTAGCCAGCATGCTTATTGTCCTAGTTGGTCTTTACAGGGCAGAGAGCAAATGTTTTGCTTAGGGGATAGGGTTCAAACCTTGCGCTTCTGTGTCAGAGTGGCAGCTCATGCAAAACAGCCTGCAAGACGTGACCAAAACGTCTCGTGTTGTAGCATCAAGCCAGTAGCACACACCATTGCCACCCGGGCTGTGAGGTTTTAGCTGGTATTTGGTGTTGTGTTTCAGTGGACAGGTGGAAGTAATGATGACAATAAGAATGTCTTTGATGCCATATTTAGCAAGCACTCTTCCTAAAGTGGGAAGATCAAACAACGGGAAGCAGTTTCCTTGCCTGTAATACGAAGCTTGGCTTTGCAGCCAGCACCCTGTCCAAAAATCTGCCTCTCTCCTGCAGGGAGGAATAAACTGTTGATTTCCCTGCTGCCCATGACTTTCCCTGTTGGTTTTACTTCTTCATGCAAGTTTAATGCAGGAAATACACCTGGAGTCAAGTCAGCTCCTCACCTGTTTAGGTACATCTGTACTGTCACAGTTGGAAGAGCCTGAAAGCCTCCTGCCCCTCTTTGGAAGCTTAGGCCTTCACTGTGCTCATGGCAAGTAAATTGAATTCCTGATTTAGGGAAATCTGGCCATGAACTGGAGGCTATTGCATTTTTGTCCCCATGAGTGATGTGCTCCAAACCCCCGATAATTCCCATTATGAATGTAAACCAGATCACATCAGGTGGCCCAGAACTGCAGAATTTTGTTGAGCACATCTGTCAGAGAGAGCAGAAGTGTAACATACTGTTCACACTGGTCTTTGAGTGGTGGGTTTCATTGTCTCAGCTGACATTGAACAAAGACCATTCTAATCATCCTCCATTTAGTTTGGTGGCTAATAAAATCATCAGCTTCAGAAGGCGTAGTGTCTGCTCATAGTCAAACCTCCTCTAACACATTGAGAAGCACTGAAACATAAGGACATCCCATTGGTCCAACTGGATGACTGTTGTCTACTTAAGAATTACTCACCTGCAGGAATCAAATACAATAAATCTATTCTGTAGCCTTAAGCCCCTCAGTTGTATGTCCTTTAAAAGAAGGACCCACATTGGAGGTATCTTTTGTTTCCACTGAGTTGTCATCTGTTGTCTTTTGGCACATACTCTCTACACTGTATATCTAAAACATAAGTGAGTTATGAAAAGAGCTGAGAGAGAATACCAATGCTATAAACTGAATGGAAATTTTTGGTTCCACATGTAATATTTTTTTTCTTTTGTGTTTCTTGTGACTAAGATAACAATGGTAGAGGACATAGGAAATGTACCTGAGTGTACATGAGGGTGAGCTAACGTTTGCAGTGACTTGGAGCTGTGGACATAGGCTGGCATATGCTGCTGAAGTTTCAGTCTAGCAGTGCTGTCTTTTTCCATGCTTTTTGCATTAACACTGTTTGGCGTATCATGTTTAAGTTGAGGTGCCGGTTTGGAGTTCAGTAATGTGGTGTATATGGATTCAAAACAACAAGGGTCAGGTTTTGCACTTCCTTTTTTTTTTTTTTTTTTTTTTTTTTTATGCTGAAAGTCATCTGCCAGTTACTCTGAAACCTTCAGGGATCCCCCACTGTTATTTTTCAGCCATGAACATCTTGCTAAAATTTATTCAGTCAGCACTGTATGTTGAGTTGCTGATGTTATTGGGTGGTTCTTCTGTTAGAACTTGCTCGATTTGAACGAACAGAGCGGGGCTACCTCCCAGTGGCACCCAGTATACCAGTGCCTTGTGATTATAAGCATAAGGGTATTGTGCAGTGGCTACCGGTAAAAGGGGTCTTGGCATGTTACCTATTCATGCATTTTCTAATGGCTGGATTTTGAAATCCTTATGTCATCTAGGAGGATGAACACAGATATTTCACAAATGGTCGTATGTATAAACCCACTAAAATAATTATTAGGCAGTGCATATTTGTGACTACTATAATGCTTGTAATGATGTTGAATATAGTGTTAGTTGTACATATTTGTAATGTTTGAATAATGGAAAGTATATTCCCTGTATTTTAATAGTTCATTAGGTATTAAAATTCTCCAGTATTGTACATACTAGAGGTATATTTGGTCTATTTTCCACAGACAAACAGATAAACATGCTGCATGGGTGCTCCTCTGTTTCCGAAAGGAAAGGGCAAATATCAAGAAATTACTCTTTTATTTATGTAGATAAGTTTCACATCAATGGGTGGAAGGGAAAAAGGTTAAAAATATGTTTATGCCTGTAAGTTAGATTTTAGTTAGCACAAGCGCTATTGTGTGTGATCTGTTAATTTATGTATGTGGCAAACTCAAAGGTGAGGTGACCCCGATCTGATTGCAATCTTCTGTCAGCGTAAAGCAGATGGACAGCGGCAGCTCCCCATGCAGCCACCACACTCTTGTTGGTGGAAGTCAGCCTGAGATCAGAATCTGAAAAATTTACATATTCTGGATAAGATGGCGAAACTGTATATTTTATGTTGCTAGTTTTGAAGGAACTGTAACAGAAACCACATCTTAGCTGGGTTTCTACTTGTCCTTAGTTTTCTACTTTTTCCTGTGCTGTGAAGTGCAAGCAAAATCTAAGCTTAGACATTAGTGTAAAATAAAAGGCTATCTAGTACTTCAGAAAAGGAACTTACTCTGAACAATCCCTCTACTACTAGGGGGGCATGCAACTGCGTCTCTGCAATAAATGTACCACAGGATGCATCAGGTCCTCTCTGAGAAGGCAAAAAGGGATTTCTGAACTGAGCACGGTCATCGTCACCAGAGACAGCATTTGTTGTCATGGAGAGTTCTCCTCTGTGTTCAGGGTAGGAAATAAGGATAGTCATGTGTTGAATTTTAGGTTCATTTGACTTTTCCAGGTTACTGGTTTATTGGAATGGAGCACTTGCATAACTTGTGCCATATATGTATTTTTCAGATGTTGCTGTGCAAAAATAAGACCTTTGAGGTCTTTGTTAGAAAAAAAAAAAAAAAATTCAACCAAGAAAAATTATGCTATGAATGTTAGGATTGTGAAAATGTTAATGTAGGAAATAACATTCTTAAAGAAACAAGGGTCTTAGCCTTTGCTCAGATGTGATGGGTATCTCCTCAACCTAAAGTCCAGAAGTCCTAGATTATTTTTTTTTTCCAAACAGGAGGCATTTTCTGCATGTGGATGAGCAATTAGACAAAATAGTTAGCCAGAATAAATAATGAAATGGTACTTGGAGGCATAAAGCAAAGTTGCAATCCAACATGACTATAAAATTCTGCAAGCTTTGAAATGAAAGAAGTACTGCAGCTGATTTTAGAATTGAGTTAGGCACTGGATTATTCTGCTTCTTCTATGGTTTCAAGCAAATAACTGAAACTCTAGGCTTCTATTTCCCATACATGAATACAATGACTTAGTGTTTCTTACTTTAATTAGCAAAGTGAACACTGTTTCTCAAGAATTTCTTCTCTGTCATTTATTCATATTGTGTGGGGGTTTTGGGTGGTGGTGGTGGTGGTGGGCTAAGCTATGCCGCTTTGTAAGCATCTTTGTGGAAATGTTTTCATGGTGCTATGGAAACAAAGATCTTCTCTTGAGTCCCAAACTGAAATTCTTGCATGGCACATTTGAGCAAGTTTAATCTATAACATAATGAAAAATAATGAAAAATTATCAAAGAATGTTTTAGTTATTTTATAAAGAATACTCAAGAAACAATTTTTTTCTGGTTTTCCTCAGACAGGTTATTTCTACATTTAGACCATGGTGTTCCATTACTGTGGACCTTATTAATGTCATCTTACATGAATTTTTCAGATTTCCATATAAAATATGTGTTTTTATTGCAGATGCTTGGGGTTTGGTTTTGTATTGACAGACTGTATAAAATAGTCCAGATACGTGAATATGTTTTTAAGATGTTACTGAATGAACTGTTTTGTAATCGCCCTGTCTTCCTCCTACATACGTCCTCCAATGTTACCAGAGGTAACAAAAAGTTATGCTGAAGGAATTTGAACTTGTTGAGACCGCCTCCCATTTCTAACTTTGGGTTTGATTTGGCCGTATTGAATTCGGAGCAGAAATTAACTCAGCGAAGAAACATAGTGCAGGAGCCCAGATCTGGATGATTGGCTTTCCTCCCAATTTTCCCACACCAACTTAGATAGCGATCCCCCTCTCTGAAAACAAGACTCGGACAAAGTGCAAATTCTTCATTTCCTGAAATCTCATTGTTTAGGCCAACAAACATCCGGGTCAGCGTGCAGGTTGCAGAACTGAAACTGGACACCAGCTCGGTTTCCCTGGATCAATGAAGTGTAATTTGAGGCTTGTGGGTTGCCTATCCAGCTTGGAGAACCAGTGTCGAGAACAAAGGCTCAACATCAGTGCCTTCAGATATCGGAGCAGCAAAATGCTATTACTGCTGTTCTCTTCTGCTGTTGTTTGGCTCAGTGCTGCGCTGTTTAGGTAGGCCAGGTGTAAATTTATTATGATGGTTATAACAGCAAATTCTTCTAGAACAGAGGCAGCTTGTGCTGCCCCTATGTAGGTAACTTGAAGAAGTAAAAAAAAAAAAAGGAAAGAAAAAAATATTTGTGCTCTGCTGTTGTTTGCATAGCCTGTCTCTTATAACAAAGCTTCTAGGTCTGACTACAAGTTAGTCTCTATAATACCAAGTCAGCAAAGAGGCCCTAGTGAACAATAAATGCAAAATGCAAGGCTGGCATCAGATGCACATTGAAAAGCAGTGGATGTAACTGGCTGTGATACCTAATGGTGTTTTCAGCAAGACAGGAAAGATTAAACTCATAGTTTCTGCCCTCAGTGGAAGATGTTGCATACAAATGTGCGCTGTCTTGACTTGAATGTCTTTGCAGTGCAACTGCTGCTTTTTGGATGGGGGCAGGTGGGGGGGTTTGGTCAGTAGACACTCAGGCTCATAGTGTTTTGTTTAGCTGCATTTCAGGATGCTAATTAAGAATTAGGCTTCACTGAGTTGTCATTAGTATGTAATCAGATCTGCATTTTAAGTGAGTATGTTTTTTTTGTTTGTTTTTACTGAAGAGCTCATTAGAAGTTGATGGGAGTTGAGTGCATCTGGGCCCAATCATGCACCTCTTCCTGAAGTGCCTAATTCAATTGATTGGGTTGTTTAGTGACAAGAAATACAATGTCAGCAGGACCTTAATTATTTAATCTATTTAACCACAACATGAGCATTATGAGTAACACATTGAGGTAGATCGAAACTCATACATCCCCATGTCTGAGCAGAAACACTGGGAAAGGAAAAAGGTACCTCTTAATAGTGTGTATATGCAGTATTGTACAATTACTGCTTGACATGGGTCTCCATAAAACATGTGCCAAACCATGATAACAAAAGTTCTGTCAGTTTGCTCAAGTGTAATTGAATTATAATGCTTACGTTAAATGCACAACAGCAACGTAAGTGATGCATCTTTCTGCTCTGTTGCAGATTACACCAGTTTACTAAAACTGCAAGTCTTGAACAGTAAGAGCTCTTCAGGTAAGGACTGAGTTAAGTTATTTTGATTTTATAAAGACCATTATTGTTAATAAGCACCAGCATGAAGTAATCACAGAGGAAAGTTACTGTTTTGAACTGGGCTTTGAAAGGCTGAAGAAAAGTTGCTTGAGATGTTCACAGTGATACAGGCAATAGTGAACTGGCTACTTGAGAAGGACACATATATGCACGTTTGGATGGTCTTACTGTTTTGAATGCTTGACACCTAGGACGTCTTTCAAGAAGGGATTGGTAAAGAATTGTAAGAATTGTCTTCTGGCAGGAAAATGGGAGCCAGCTGAGTGGCTGGAGGTAAAGGGCAGCACTCTGAGACCAGGTTTTACAGCATGACTCTGGGGCAGGCTGCTTGTCACTGTCCATCTCATATTTTCAGAGAAGCACTGGCAGACCTAAAGTTCATATTCAGGAAATGTCCCCAGTCCCCTTGGGGTTATTGCTAAATAATAGCATGCCCAGCAAGTTAAGTTGTCATTCTTTGGCTGATGTCTCCCCTGGGGTAAACAAGCAGTAGTTCAGAACAAAAAATCAGCAGCCCTTTGTTTAAACAATTGGTTAAAACTCCTGCCTTGTCTTTAAAAAGAACAAAGGATTTGAGGCTTTTCAGGAGGGTGGTTGAAAGATTAACTAATTACTCTATTCATTATAGAAAAAGCCCCAGTTTGCTGGAGATGGTGCTGTAAAGCCACATAGTCAGAGCTGACAAAGCTAAAATGTAGGAAGTTTTACCTTGTCACATAATGGGGTGGGGGTTGTGCTTGTTTTACTTCTAATGCAGACTGGTACAATGCAGGAAAGCAGTTCACTTGACTCCAAGTAAAGGAAAAAGGAATAATACATTAATTTGATAGATATTTACCAAACATATGAATACACCCTTTAAGTTAGGAACCCTCAATCCACTTTTTCCAGTTAATGAAAACTTAGTGAGCTGCTCAATCTACAGAGCCCTTGCCACCCTTTTTGGTTTTTTCCATTTATATACATGTATTTCATCTTAGAGCATATAAACAGAATACAGGGAGTTGTTGAAATTGGAAAATTAAATATTTTTCCATATACAGATAGCTCTTCCTAACCACATCATATTCTGTTACCTTGCCTGAGTATCATAAAGAGCCTGAAATTGAGAAATTGTGTTGAAATTCCTTTGGGTTTGCATTCTTGGAACTTTTCCTAGAGCAATTTCATGACTTAATTTGCATTTGGTGTTAGAAAATTTATAAGACTCTGGTGCTTTGTTACTTATGCCTAGGTTTTGAAAGGAAAAAGAATGAATGCCTGTTAAGTTTTAAATAAAATTGTAGCCTTTTCTTATAAAAATGGACATGTTATCACTGAAGTGCCAGTAAGTTGCAATGGAGGTATTAAGAAAATAAAAAGCTATCTATTATCTTCCAAAGCTTATAATATAAACAAATGAATTAGCATAATGGTTTTTATGTTAATCTATTTATATACGAACATGGTGTATAAGAATTTTAAAGACCATTAAAATGCTGTTAATTTTCTGTGTTCTGTACCAAATCTTTCTCTTGTCATGCCTGTAGAAAATTATTATTTTTCTTGTTAGATATTCAAGTAGGTTTTAAACTGAATTTAGAAATATTTCCTTTTAAAAGAACCTTTTTTTTTTTTCTGGTTGTTTTTTAATCTTTTTGAGGTTAGTAATCATTTACCATATGTAACTACATGATAGCAAATGCTGGTCCTGCTTCTCCAGTATCCTAGTTCATAGTGTATCTGCTTGAATCTGAGTAGAAATGAGTAAAAAGATGACAGTAGTTTTAAATTTTAATTGCATGGACGTACACATTGCATTTGGTTGTACATCTGCATAGATGTAAATGGTTTTGCTTCACACTGAACGCCTTCTGAAGGTCATTGGATTACTTTGTGCTTAAAATGCCTCCCTGGAGGAAGGAGATACCTTGGATGTGTTATATCTATATTATGTTAAGTGCCTAGCTGGTTCAGTCATTTTAGAAAGAAAATGGACTAGTAAATTAAATGCGGAAAGAACCATGAGTAAGTCCATGCTTTTTCTATGTAATCCCTCTACTATTCCTTGTTTGTAGAATTATACTTGCATAATACAAATAATTTTGGGCTGGCATACATTGCAGTATAGAATTCAGCCTATAAAATGCTATGGAAGATTGTCCACTCTTGTAGCAGGAACTTTTTAACACTTCACCATTTATAATTCAAATCAAGATTTGAAGTTTCAGTGACTACTTAAATTTTGAATTCCCTCCCTTATGTGATGGTTGAAGTAGTTCCAGTGGGTTGTACTGGTTGTGTCTGCCACTGCTTTACCAATATAGGGAATTGTTGTACTTCAAAGGCTGCATATAAATATTTTATTTGTATATATGCACTACCGTTTATTACTGGAAAGATCAATAATAAATTATAGCAAAAATGAGTAATAAGTCTGATGCTTCATGCATTGCGCACGTGAAAAAAACATTTTAGCTTGATTTTGCTTTGAGAAGGACTTTAATTGTAGTTATTTCACAGATATTTATTCTGGGGAAAGAAGAAAAATGGTGGTAATAATAATAATAGTAGTAATACTAATAACAACAACAATAGTAATAATAACAAACATAAAACCTCAGCTGAAAGTATTTTCTGCTAGTATTTCATACAGAACCAACACATCTGAGAGAAGCGTATGGCAATATTCAGAAAACTGTTGCTCCACAGCCTGGGTTCGGAACCACTCCGATTCTTGCTTTCTCTTATTAGGTCCATAGTGAGTTGTCTGAGGGAGCACAACCACCTGAAATCTGTTTCTTTGGGCAGGGGGGATGGGGGACAGATGGACGGGGGACCAGGGAGGAAGAAGACAAAGCTAGCTCTCATGTGGTTTAGCTTCAGAAGCCAGTGTCACAGGCAGGGTCATGAGAAAAGTAGCAGGAGTCCAAGAGAAACGGGAGGGTGAGAGTGAGACTGGGAGAGGCGAGCAGAGTAGTCCCTTCAGTCTTCTGACATCTGAGCTCAGCTGTCTAATAAAACTGCTTTTTGCAAGTCAGTGAGGAATCCTCCGGTCTGCGAGCAGGGCAGAATAAAGCAACAAGTGTCTTACTAGTGTCAGACCCCATGAAACATCTCCATCCCACTAGCTCCTAAGGAAGATACTCTCCAAGCCTCCCTCCAGCTCAGACTCCTGTTCTTCTTCCTCCTGAATCCTTTTGGCAGATTCAATTTACATCATGCTCTGGGGATTTGATTAATTTCATATTGTTCATCCAGCCCTACAAAACCCTCCACTCAAGGTTGGCAAGTGCTGCTGCATCTTGGTATACGCGAGTTCTGCCCCTGCACATTCAACCTATGGCATGTTTACCGTACGGGAAGATGCACCCAAAGTATGTTTGCCTGATGAATAGGTGGTACTAGAATGTGAAATCTACACGGGTAACAGAGTGAATATGTTTACTCAGTATAGAATTTTTAAGCAGTTTTTACCATATGCCTTAGTATTATAATTTTGAATTAGATTTCCTCAAAATGGATATCCAGATTCAAACTGACATCATAACATATGACCTCTAGTAGCAATGAAAATGGAAAACATGAGACAAGAGCATTAATCACTGAATAGTTTATAAGCTTGCCCTGAATGTTCATCTGAAATGTTGATGCTATTTTATTATATCCAATAACAGCTTGAAGTAAAAATTTATGAATACAATGGTATGCCTAAGATAAGGCATTCCAGTTCATTTTACTGCATTCTGGCTCAAATCTTTTGAGCCTTTAGTTAAGTGCACAGAGCTATTTGAATGCCTAACCTCTTGCTTTTAGTGCATGCGTAACCTGTGGCTTTTACTGGGACTTGGAAATGTGAGCAAGGTAGTAGGGATCTGACTTGGCAGCTGGACTTGAGTGAACTCAGAAATTCCTTTGTACGTACCCAGTTGCAGGAGGAAGTGTTAAATGGCTTAGTGTGGGTGTGTCTGTGAAGTTGGGGTCATTGTTTTCTGGGGTTTTTTAGTTTGCTTAGCAATTTGAATTTTGGGTTTGAGTTCTGCTAGAGATTCTTTTTTGTAGCAATAGTTGTAGTAGTGGTGTTGAAAGCAGTTTAATACGGAACATTAATGAAAGCAATTTAACTTACCAGGCTGTATAACTGACCACAGCTATAATCAAACATATCTTTTCAGATGTCTTGATGGAATTATCACTTTAAACCTATTTGTAGTTTGATTAATTTTTTGAATCTCAAGGTATTTTCATTGCTTTTGTTTCTTTGTTGCTGGCATTTTATAATTAACAGGTACAAAGTTTATTTGATAGCTTGAAAACAAAGAAATTTAAGGATGTCATATTAGCTTTCATTTGGTCTCAGATTTATAATTCTTCCTTTGTAATGTATTCCATTTACATGTGACCTCATCAGCGTATCCCAGAATATTAAAACCTGATGTCATATATTTAGTTGACTCCAGTGGAAAACACAAAGCAAGGCGGGATCATTACTTTCCAAACCATCAATGGCTGCTATTGAGTTGAGTGTCTCCTCTTTTGTGATGAGGACTATAGCTCTTGCCCCTACTGCCCTCCCAGTATATGTGTTAAAACTTTGCCTGTGATATTCGTGTCTGGTTTGTTTTGCCCTGTGTATTTTTATTGTGTCTTAAATATATTAAACACGATCAGTCTTTACTTTTCCAACTCCTAAATACACAAAAAGTCAGCTTGAATATTTGAAGAATGTGGGAGTCAAAATATGATCTCACGTTAGCAGAAATGTTTGCATGTTGTGTTCGGTACTTTTGCATGTGCTAGGAAGACATATTTAGGCCACCAACATAAAAACCTTTCTAATGAAAGCCTTTGGGAGGAAGGTGTAGCTTGTCAGAAATGAGGCAATATAAAGATAATTTTTGAGACATCCAGATAACCGCAGAACTTACCTGATTTCTACCACAAACCCTTCTCTTTTCCATGTACCCCAAGGAAGGGAAGCGTAATGTTTGAGCAAGCTTTGGGCTCTGCAGATTGCAGTGGCATGCAAGCAAGCTGCTGCAAGAGGTGCAAACTTGCTAGGGCCCAGGAGTAGCATCATATAAATGAAGAATGTCTGATTGCTAATTATAGGTCAAATGGAGTACCTGGATAGGACTCCCCTTAGCTGCATGCTTTAATTCCAGAGTTGGAGGGGGGGTGGGGTGGTGGAAACCCCACCAAAACACCATTTCTAATGAGCTGAATTTTACACCTGGTGTTTAAATGTCTCACTTGTCAATGGAGAGTATTTTGCTGGAAGAGCTTCTTTGTTCCTATGTAGTGTGAGCCAGTGATTTCAAAACAGATTTAAATGCTTTTATAGGTGAAAATGGGCTTAATTGACAGTGAGCTGGTTGTGGCTTTTGTATTTTGCTTTATTGGGTATTTCCAGTAGTAAACTGAATTTATTGAAGTAAACCTATGACATGACCTTAATTGCCTGTTCTCAATAATATTTTTAAGGAACTCCACTCTTTGCCTGTTTTATTTTAATATAAGGTACATGGTGCAGCTTATATACTCATATTGTTTGAAGGCTTTGAATGGCTTGCCTGTCTGATCCATTTTAATAGATTCCAGCCTTTTTCCATGACATCATTATTGTAACAGACTTCCTAGAAAATATGAACAGCTGCTGTGTATTTTTTTCCTGTGTCTTATATTAAAACTGTAGCAGCTTTTCCGTTCTCTACAAATGACAGCAATAGGCTTGTCTGATGTAAAACAAAATGAAAAAAGTCAAAGTAAGGGGCTGCGATACTGTTAACAGGCCAGTAATGTAACAGGTCCCCATGTATGAATCGTTTCATAATGCAATAAGGGATTACTTATGCTGCTGTCATACTGGTCAAAGGTTGGTCCCATTTCCTACCCTCCCTCCCCCTGAACTACACTGTGCATCATTAAAGATTATGAAAACAGTATTGTGCTCCGCTTCCTGGCCCAGATGGCAATTTGCATGAAGAATTTTATTGCAGTTTTTTTCCCCGATACTGTTCTTATGCAGACTGTGCATAGAGGTTTTAAAGTTCTTTTTAGACCTAGTTCAGGTCAAGGAGAGTTGCTTCATTGTTTCTCTGCACATCCTGGCGTTCAGGGGTGGTTTAGAGGCCACATGGAGCCAGGAGTATTGAGTAAAACTAGGAATTCATCAATATTGTTGTTACACCAACTTACCTATCTGGCTCCATCTATAAACAGCTGAAAGGTGTCAAGAACGGTGTGGACCTTTAAAGTGTTATTGCATTTTGTCTGGAATACCTCGATTGGAGTTGTAGTATCTTTTAGGTGACTTGTACAAACCAGCCGTGATGTCTGCTATGTTTCACGCAACAATATCTGCATTTGATTTATCAAGAATAGCAGGTATAAACAAAACCTTTGCATGGCTCTAGATAGAAACATGCAGTGCTGTGCAGGATGGCAAGGTGCTTGTAGGCTACTGCCACCATCCAGCAAGCCAGGGGTTAACAGCCAACTCCGGACTCACCTGGGTGCTCTAGCTGGATTAAGGAGACAGCAGGGCTTGTTGATGGAACAAATTGTTGATCAAACAGTTGCTGCTTACAAAAATCTGCAAAATCCACTGTAAAGTCCAGCTTCTCGTTAGCTAGGGTAGGTTTTGCTTAATGATTCTGCAATCAGGGCTCAATCTTTTTCTTTTCTGTGTTCCTCTACAATTATTTTTGGACTTGGCATCTGTCTAGAGGATCCAAAAATCAGACTGGGCTATTGGGGAAATGCCCAACCCATGTATTTCAGCATATGGTTCCAGTAATGCACGAACTGTGCTGCTCCCAGGTTTGTCGTGTCCCATGATAGGCTGTGGCTGTAGTGCTCAGCTGTACTCAGGGATGCGTGTCCAGAGGTGTGCCAAGTATGAATTGCAATAGGGAGCTGGTCCCAGCTGCAGTAGGAGTGTGTTTGGTGCCCAGGAGTGCCTGGCAGGCTCCAGCCCCACACCGACTCGTGCAGGAAGGGCTGGGGGAGGGTGTGCTGCAGCCTGGCTGACTCAGCAGAGCCAAGCCTTTCGGTGTAATATGGCCATAAGACAAGTCATCATCAATTAATGCTGTTACGCCAGTCCTGTGATTTTCGGGGTGCTTTCTGCCTTCATTTGAAAATAAGACACCTCTGTATTGCCTCCTGTGTGTGGGAGAAATGCAGCAGCCAAGTACCTCTCTTCTTTGTGAGGCAGGGAGATGGTTCGTCCACCAGGTAGGTGACTGTGAGCTGATTGAAAAATACTAAAAGAAAATCGATACTAACCTTGCAATGAGAAGCTAGATAAGGACAGGGCTACATTGTGCCTGTCTGTGGTGTTCATCAAATGGTGCCCATTTTGTGGCTGCATATAGAGAAATAATTTAATAAAAGAAATAACTAATGCCTTCTGGCTATTACTAGTTACAAGCCCTTCTTCATCTTTTAGAAACTTTACAGACGACTACTTGACCTGTTCTCTGTTCATGTCCTAAAGCAGACTTGAAAGCACATAATATATAAACAATATTAAAGAAAATTATTATTAGCCCAGATGTGGCAGAGCACATGAAAATTATCCTCTGTTTTATAACCATGGAAGGCCTAAACCAACATATGAGTATATAATGTGACTGATGCCTATAGAAAAAAGCTAAGGTCATTCCTTTGAATATTTGATGCGTTGTGGTACCGAGCGACTAAAAGTTGATGTCTGTGGCTTCTGTGTGGTACAACACTCTGTGTAGGAGGAGACCTTCAAACCACATACCCCTTCTGAAGCTCAGCTTGCACCGAGATGCAAGTTAACAAAAATCCGGTTTAATTCCAACATGAAACAATTTCAGAAACTATATTTTTTTTGTCATCTTCTTCTTGTTTACATTCAAATGAGTGTAAAAGGTCTGACGTTCAGTGCAACAAAATCTGTTTCTCATTTTCAGGAACAAAGATCTGTGTCTCATTTTCACTTACTTTTTACAGGTAGTTAGAAAGCAAAGTGAAGAAACAGCATGTTATGCATAAAGTATTTTGAGACTGTAGTTTTTATCATACCACTTATGCTCGGTGGAAAATGTCTTTCTCGTTACTCTGAAATTCCTCCAAAAGGGGAAAGCTGTAGGGACTTACTGTACTGATTTTAGTTTACTATTTTTCTTTTTTGAAGCATGAAGAAATCAATTTATTCCTTCCCTTTCCCTCAACCTCCATATAATTTCAGAAATTATAGCTGTGGCATTGCATTTCTAGTCAGTCTGGCTTATTTCAGATATACAGTCAGGCTATGGATTGTTTTATTAGTTCATTTCAGTAAATAAACTTCTTTACAAAACTGTTTTTCTACCCAACAGCCCCCCCCACCAAAAAAAAAAAAAAAAGATTCCAGAGAGCAATTGATATTTGCATAAACGTATATTACTAGGTTTTAAATAGATGTCAGAGACAAATATTTGCCAGCTCAGCTTATAAAAATTTTACCTACAAAATAAATCTTTTTGTAGCTGTTGTTTTTATTTAAAAAATAAAAATATCAAGCATCCTGTAGAGATGAAACACTTTATGGTGGAAAAAAATTTTGCAGTCATTGATACGTATGATCTACAATATATACAATATCAAGTAATTTAATGGTAATGACCACATCCATTCTGATCTTCATGGCAAAGCAAAACTGTGGACACATTCTGCTGAAATTAATGTAATTAATCTATAGTTACAACACTAAGTCAAATAAAAATATGTATTATTCATTTGTAATTTGAATACAGAGAGATCTGGAAAATAAAAGTTCTATCATTCTTCAGACATTACTTGAAAAATTTTTCCTCATAGACCTCTGAAATAAAATTCAGAATATTTCTTGATAACAGAATATGTTAAAAAAATGTAATTAACTGAAAAATTACTTAACTGTGGTTTTCCTATTGAGACCCTTCTTACAGTGTTAAACCTGAAATGGTTATTATAATGAGAATATGAACCTCTGAGTGAGAGAAGAGGACAATGAAGTGTTCAGATGCAGTCTGTTTTATAAATAAATAACAGTATATTGTATGTTGAGGGTAAGAATTGATTTTTTCTCATTTGCAGTACAGATGTTTCCAATTAGATTTGTGCTAAAGTTAATGGCAGACTATGGGAAGAAAAGTATGCCTTAATTAGCTGAACATGAGCTTTCAGATATTTAATGCATCTCCTAGCATCGGTGCCTGTCCATGAAGGAGGTCAGTCAGCTATTTCATCTGTTCCACCAGAACTAATAAGAACATTGAAATAGTAAGACACCAAGACCTTCCTGAGGCCCACAGTATTTGAGGGGCTCTACTTATTTTTGTGTGGTTTTCTCTCTGCTATGTAAATGTGTATCCTCATGATAAACCCTCATGATAACTCACGTGTTAAGAGTACCACTCGCCAAGATCAGTCCTAGTGAGTGTGGCAGTGTTGGCACAACGTAGGTGAAAGTGTGGATGTGTCTTGAAAATAACTTTATCACATTAGTCCTATTTAACAATCCCCTATGGGGACTGTTTTGCTACTCCTTCAGCAGATGACAATTTGTGCTCTCCTGGCATTTTCAAATACTGTGCTACTTGTCATACTTGGGGAATATTTTGATGGTTGATGTGAATGGTAGTATGACAGCTTGGGGTTATTTTTGGGGTGGAGGTGGGGATTAGGGGCTTTTTTAGCCTTCATCACCATCAACTTTATGCTGGCCCACGTTGGCAATTAGTATAATTTATAATAAGCTCTTGCCTTTAAAAACAGTAGCTTGTTCTCTGTGAAATGAATCGATGCCTGTTGGACCATATGCCAAAGTCTATGTTGCAAACCATCAGTACAACCAAAATGTAATAGTGTTGCTGTTGTAGCCATATTCAAAGACTGTTAAGTGGGGCAGGGTTTGCAGGGAGAGCTATCTTTCATTAGGTGAACCAATATAGTTGGAAAAAACCAGACACTTCCAGACAAACAAGCCCTTCTTCAGTTCTGTGCAGGAAAGGCTTTCTGTGCCCAAAAGCTTTCTCTGTTTTTTGGTTTGGGTTTTTTTTTTTTTTTTTTTCAATTGTATGAGTAGGTCCAATAAAAGATGCTACCTCTCCCTGCAAACTTTGCCCAACTGAAACATTAACATTCTTGTCAGCAGCTTTAATAGAAAAGCCAGCTGCAGCACGGGCATAGTATTCCACCAAATTTCATACACCATACCTCTGCTCCTGCTTTACCTGCCCTACCCTTCTTCTCAGACGTGGGGCAGAAAGGGAGAGTATGTTCAGCTACAAAGATGATTCCTTAGACACAGACTGACAACACTCATCAGAGAGCTTGTTTATTGCTTTTCTTAGCTTTAACTTATAGATTAAAAGAAAATTTTGCCTTCTGTGCGGTCTGTTTCTTTCTACCCACGTGAGAGAGACAGGTCCATATCTCCCATTAATGCTATTCTTTGCTGCGTGTCCAGTCCATGTGTTGGAATGGTTACAGGAGGCAAAATTGTTCCCTGGGCATCACTCTGCTCTTCTGATGAGCCTGATTTGTGATGTGCTTAGCACTAGAGTGATGATACTCACCCAATAGCTGCTCATAAGTCTTTTGCCTAGATTTAGAAAGGGTTCATCTCACAGAAAATAGAAGACAAAAATATTCAGTGTCTTGATGGAAAGTGGGTCTAAAGGGGTCTGCTGTAATGTAAAAACAAAAGGAGCAGTGTTTCCAGCTACAGCGCCAAACATCTTGGAGTCCAACACGGAAAATGTTTATAGTGTTGTATAGTTTTATTACTACAGACTGAAGGAAAACAGCTTATTGAATGACTTTTGGGGACTAGATTTTGTACCAGTGGACTATCAAATAGTGGACAAAGAAAACTCTCTGCTGTGGGGTGGGAGAGGGGGATCTGTAGAGTACTCTGCTTCCTTGTACACTATACAAGGGCAAATGTGATGTTCAGACTCACTGAGGGTGCTAAATTCACTGTGGGGAGTGGGATTGCAATGCTGGGAGGCTGTGCGGATGCCCGTGGGCACAAGGATTACCAGGCTGGAGGTACTGCCAAGTCCTCCCACAGGGACACTGTGAAAACAGCATTTGTGGAGCTGTTGCCTTTCCACTCCTCCACTCCCAAGATGCTTCATATAAAACCTGTTTACTTGGGCTTGGATTTCAGATGACATTCTCTAGTTGTGTTTTGTTCAGTGTTTCCTCAATGTGGTGGGTACTAACAAGTGTAGAGCAGTCCATTCTCTCTGCCCCAGCTGGACCACGTGTGATAACTGTAGTCCTTGTGCCCTTCTTGGTGGGATTTATCTCTTCTTGAACAATAAATGTTATTAAAGCAGCAACATTCAGTAGCAAGCTCATCAGTGCTGTTTTTGGTGTCTTTGCTGCTTTTACAGTGCTATACTGATGAGCTGTTGCTGAAGGCTGTAAGTCCCAAGTCAAGTTGGCTTTTATGCTCTTGTAGCAAGAGAACAAATAGTTCTGTCCACACACTGCAGAATGAGGTGTGAGTGAGCTGTCGTGTCGTCTCGAGGAGCTGGACCAGAGAGCTAGGCTGAAGCCAAGGCCTGAAAAATGTAGCCTGTGCCTAATGACAAGATGAAAAATAGTTGGGCTGCCATTCCTCCTGTTGTGTTCGTAGGCAGTGACTGAGGAGGACAGGACCTGGATTTGAACAAGAAGAAGACCCAGACATCTCTGTGTTAAACCTACACGTAGGCTAAAAATGAATGAGGAAAGAAAGGTGTGAAGGAGGAAAAGGTAGAAGTGTGTTTTGTCAGGCACTGCTTGTGTGTTGTGTCACTTACTCTTCTGCATCCAGAAGAAAAATGTATGCCTTGTTTCATCTCAGTCGTTGTGAGCTGCTCTTGTAGATCCCGAAGTATCTTCTAAGCCTTTAGCCTCAGAACCTTTCAGCTCTGTCCTTCCACAGATGCCAATTTGTTGCGTCCTTCTCAATTTCCTAAGTTATATATGTTTCCCCCTTCCTCTCCCTGAATTACTAGGATTTCTTTGGCAGTGTTGTCACAGGACTACAATGAGTGCCAGGGTGGGATCCTTCTTAACATCAGCCTCCAGGTAGGACATGACAAATTGGCCTGAAAAGAGCCTAAACCCTAGTAGCCAGTAGCAAAGGTGGAAGACATCCTTTCTGCTTTGAATTCTGTGGTGTTTTCATTGCTACTCGCCTGCCGTGTTGCGTGCATCCTCACAGGCAGCTGTTTCTTGATGCTCTCATTGCATCTTGTGTGGTTCTTATGTGCAGCCATGATCTGCTACAGCTTGGCATGCATCTCTGGAGCTGAAGAGGTATCAAAAAAAAACCATTTACTTGCTTGCAAACATGTGAAGCCAGCTGTGATGATTATGGCCCATTCATGTTTGGAAGGTCATTTTGCAGCCAAAAGAAAGCTTGAATCTGGAGTCATTTTGGCATTTTTCTAGCTGAGTGGGTGGATAGATTGTTTCAAGCTTTGATCAAAGCACATGTATTGGGGCACAAGGATGGAAAAGCAAAACAATGCAAATGTAGTTTGAAGTATCGTTTAGGAGCTGAAATACAGATATATACGGTGACATGCCAAAATATAACGTGCAAGTCTGGTATAAGCAAATAAATGGCACATATGGCCAAGAAAAGTCAAGGAGAGAGACAGAAAACCGTGACCTGAATAGGCAGGCCACAAATGCTAGCGCAGTCTGTTATGTGTAAGGTCTGTGTATGTAGGACAAATCACTGTCATCCAGATCTCTTTTTAAAAAATAATGAGAGCTACTGCCATGAAAGCTTAATGCTTAAAGTCTGCTGTAAATTACACTTAAGTGTAATGTGTACAGAGACTCTGAAGAGTGGAACTGATGCTTCCCTAAATATAATTTGAGACACATGTGGCAGTAACTCAAAGATACTCTCTTACCTTAATTTCTGATGTATCTTGTAGTGTAGTCTTTTGTCAAATCTAGGCTAATAATTATAAATAATATTTAATATTTTTGCTGATGTAAAAAGCTTGGAAGCCAGCCTGTTGAATCTGAATAGCTTTGTGATGATAAAATACAAACATCAAAAATTCAGGAAGCAGTGAGATTGATGTGGAATCTGTTTGGTGTATAATAACTTTTCATTACACACCAGTTTTCATGTAGCTACTTTGAATGTCGTGGTGACAGAAATAAAAGTTCACTGGATTTGTTCTCTTTGATAAATGAAAGGTAAATATAGCTTGTATTATTTTAACTTTTCCAAGAAAAGTCTTGCAACAGAGACTTCTTGTTCCTGTCCTTATCCTTAGTAACCATCCTCTTGACAAATGTTTCTTTTCTAGGTGGTAACAGTTAGTTTCGTTTCTCCACTTGAGCAAAATTCCTTTCTTTTTTCTTCTCCACAGAAGTTAGTAGGTGGGACTTACCCCTAGTTGTTGTAAAGCATGTGAATTACATAAATCCTATTTTTTCATATTTGCACTTTGCAAACACCTCAACAATTATTTTTTTTTTTCCTCCAGAAAACATTTGGAATGTTTCCTCTTCTCCTTAGAGGATTCTTCATTCTGCATCTTCACATCAGTTTGTACTCGTGCACACAGAAGCCTCTACTCACTGCTTACTCACAGTCCCGCAGGGCAATAGTTTTCTTTTGCTGTTTCCTTGTGCTGTGAAGGTTGTACCTATTTCTTGTGTGTGCTTTCCTTCTCTTGGTTGGAAATTAATAATGCTTTGAAATCTCTGTTCTCCCAAGTTAGTGCTGGCTAAGTAGATTGGTCAATCTCTTTTTCATCAGTAAATCCATTCATTCCGAATTCTTCAGCTGCCTTTGAAGAATCTTAGAGGCTTCTCTTCTGGGCAGTTGGCTTCTTTTCCATCACGGGTGACTAAATCTTTCCCTTCTTTTTCTGGTGATAATCCAGGAGCTGCCTTCTCTCTGTTCTTCTCCCATCTCTCTGTTTATTTTAGAGGAGATAGAAGTGCTTTTGTCTAGTGTCAGTTCAGTTAGGCACATGTTATCTAATCAGTGACATTTGCTGGAGGCTTGCAGCCTTCTGACTGTGGCTGTGTTAAGTATCTGACATTTTTCAATTGGGCTCCATATCTTTCCTTCATTGGAAGGGGACATAATAACCCCAAACACCTTTCTGTCACAAGCTTATTATGACTAAAATAATTTTTCTATGTCTCAGCTCCTGGTTCATACAGAAAAATGTAAATGTGAAAAAAATAAAAAGAAGGTATTTTATTTTAAAAATGCATGACTCCTTACGTACTGCATTTATGCCTTAGCCAAAAAGAAAAAAAAAAATAGTTATTTTCCCAGACGTTCTAGTTGAACGATAGGTAATTTCCAGGATGATTTTATTCATAATTTTTTTATTTTATTTGTAGATTATCTTTGAGGTGCTTTATTTTTAGCTTAATGAAGAAAAATAGTTTACATTTTGAAAGTAAACTAACAATTTATCACGGGCATCCAGGAGCTAAAGTCACCCAGGTCATGGGTTCTTCATTCTCTAGTGGCGGGTTTTGCAGTAAGAGAAATACCAGCTGAGTGTCAGGCTTCGATAATTATCTTGAGTTAATGCTTTTAAAATACTCATCAATGCTAAGCAAAGTATTTCCTTCATGAGTACAATAATAAAATATTTCATACACATGAAAGATTTTATTTTTATTCCTCTGTTTCTTATCTGAGAGAAAATGCCACGTCCCTTCCTTCCAGGTGAATGTTTTTGTGCTGGGACATTCTTGTCCACTTGGAACTACGTTGCAAACTGCACATCTGGCTGAGCTGGCGTTTGCTGCAGGAGTGATGAGACATCCAGGTTGTTGTTGGAGTTTCTGTGAAGCTGATATTGTGCACAACAGATGATAAAATGAATGAGCCCCCACTTTTGAGTACCCAATTTCTTTTGACTCTTACAGCTTGAACATTTCTCAAATGCTGTGTGTGAGAGATTAATGCAAATTCCCCTGAGACTGGTTTCCCACCAGGATTTTGTGACCACACTGTTCACCTTTAAGTCTGTGTATCAGTAATGTTCAACCCCCATTGGCCAATTGCAGCCTAACTTGTGTGATGGCTGGAAGTGAAAAGACCCAAAGCTGCCGCAAGAGAACTAGAAACTGTGTGAAAGAGAGAGAGAGAGAAAGTAATATCCCACTTGAATGATAGATATATATAAGCTGTATCAAAATTCTGAATTAAAACTCTGCATTCACTTTGCATTTACTATTTGGTGGGATTTTTTAATCTACAAGAAAGCCACACAGCAATACTTTCCTAGGCTGCCAGCTTCCCAGATAGCTGAACAAAATTTGCTTGCTTGTGTTAACAAGCAAATACATATAGTTAATCAGCTTTTAATCAGTTATATAATTACAGGGAGAGAGAGGTGGTTGATGGCTCGCTTTTATAACGCTGTAGGCCATAATTGGCTTTCTTGCCACATGTTGCTCACCCTTGCTGTGTAGTCATAAAATCAGTTTGCAACTGCATGGAACAGGGTTCAGAACAGCCTTTTTTTTTTTTTTTGGTTTTGGTGTTTTTTGTGGGGTTTTTTGTTTGTTTGTTTTGTTTTCAGCTAGTAGCCGGTAGATAAAGGTTTTGGGTGTGATACAGGCATAAAGCAGGTAAGTTTTAAACTAAAAATTGTTTGGTAAAGAAAATAGCAAATGACTTCTCAAGCTCTGAAGTCTCATATTTAATAATTTAGCAGTTTGATACATGGGGATTTTAGCACTTTCCAAAAGCATGTTGAGAAGAGTGATGGGGAATGAGTCCAAAACTGTGAATAACTGTGGGAACATCCATACCTGACTGAATAAATTGTGATCTGTGGTCAACCTAAAAGTTGTGCTACACAGTGACAATTCTCCCATTCATTCCTTAAGATATTTCTTCTTTCTACCTTTTCTTCTAATCCACTGTTTAGATCAGATGTATTTTCAGTGTCTTTATATAGCTTATTCTGGACGATTCATTAGTCATGAATCCATCTGCCTTTTCCTGTAGCCTTTTATTTTTTTAAAAAAACCACCAAGGCTTTGCCAGGAAACTGGAGGAAAAAAAAAAAAGGATTTAAAGCTTCTTTGGATTGCCAAATTAATGATTCTGTGAATGTTTGACTAATGAGAGGAATTTTCACTGGTGTGAGATTACTCTGAAATTCATAAAATTCATATTAGTCAGTGCTGAAGACTAAGCAACATTACTATAACAATAACTCAGAGAATAGAAAGGATTAAGGAAACAACATAAATATGAGCCAGCAATGTGCTCTGGTGGCAAGGAGGGGCACCAGCCTTCTGGGCTGCACTGGGCAGTGTGCTCAGCACCGGTGAGATACATCTGAAGTTCTGGGTCCAGTGCAGGGCTCCGCAGCACCAGAGAGACATGGATGAACTGGAGCTGGTCTGGTGAAGGCACCGTGAAGATGTTTAGGAGACTGGAGGATCTCTCCTATGAGGAAGGTTGAGGGAGGGGGACTGTTCAGCCTGGAGAAGAAAAGACTCAGAGGGATCTCATCCATATGTACAAATACCTGAAAGGAGAGTGAAAGGAGGATGGAGCCAGGCTTTTTCCAGTGGTGCCCATTGCTGGGACAAGAGGCAATGGGCACACACTGAAATACAGGAAATTCTGTTTAAATTTACGGGGTGAGGGGGAAAGTCTCTTTCCTGTGAAGGTGTTCAAACTCTGGCACAGATTGCCCAGAGAGGGTGTGGAGTCATCCGTGTCACCCTGGAGACATTCAAGACCCAACCAGCCAAGGCCTCAGCAACCTGCTGTAGGTGGCCCTGCTCTGAGCAAGGGTGTTGAATTAGAGTCTCTTCAAGATGCCTTCGACTCTCAACCACTGTGTGATTATATGAAATAATAGATTCAATTTGGAGTTGGGTGTTTTACCTAAAAGATAGGTATCTTATTTCTCACCAGAAGTGACCAAACAGTTTATTGAGCTAATCTGAAGGTATTATATGTAGTTATGCTTTTCCATAATAAGGAAATATGTGACCATTTTCAGACTTGAAACACAATGATGCAAAGTGTGGAATCTTAGCTTAGAAAGTAAGAGCAGCCTTTCACCAATCAGCATGCTGTTTGTGCATTTCTAGTTAAAGATAATGTGATTACTTAAAAGGATGAATGGGAGGGCACTACAATCATTTTGTTGTTGCCAATGCAGCTTTTGGAATGTTTCATCAGTTACTTTCTCATGTTGTGTAACTTTCTGAATGACTTTGGATTTGTGTAAATGGTTGTCATCTTTTGGTTAGAAGTCATTCTTCTGGCTGGGAGGGTCTGAGAATCCAAAGCAAGGAGCAGTATTGTAATAAAAAGCCAGTTTGAAGCCTATTTCAAAATGGTGGTGGTACTTAACGTATAATTTTCACGTGATCCCTGCAAGGGGATCAATAGGTACCTGTAAAGTGGCTCAAGGAGTCCCTGGTGAAACTGCGTGTCTCAGACCCTGTTCACATTTCACATCGAGGACAGACCCAGCATGTACCATATTCCCCCTGCATTTGGTATCTTGGCTTTTCAGAGGGAGGAAGCTTGACGGCATGGAAGGATCAAAACTTGCCGTGAAGTCTTGGTGCTGTTGACATGATTTATCACAAGGCAACAGAAGAAGTTGCTGTTAGCCTAGTGTAAACTCCGTGCGGTTCTATGGCTGTCATCAGTAGCAGAGTCAGTGTGGGATTTCTGCTGGTATAACCAAGGATATCATCTGTCCCAGTAGCTTTAAATCTTAAATCTGTTACTTTAGAATATCTTGTGAAGATGTTTAGATTATTGAATTCATTGTGTGAGGAAAACGAAGATGCATGAGTAGAGTGTAGCTGAAGAAATAAAGACATCGAATCATGATGCTCAAATCATCAGAGCTTCCACAGATGCTTGAGAGATGCCAAACTGCAATAACTAACTCTACTAGAAAACTAATTCATATAGGATTGAAAGGAATAAGTCAATTGCATTTGTCTGAGAAACAAACACTTAGGAAGTTAGTTTGCCTTTCCCATGCATTGGGGTCTTTCTTATTTCTTTATTTTATATTTCTTCTCCAATGAACTCACCTTCTGACTGTCACATATATGCCTGCAATATGTATTTTGGAAGGAATCTGACTCTAATCCAAATATTTAGTCTGATTCAAACAAGCCCAATTCACTGCATATCATTACCTCTGTTTTCCTTCTGCCTTGAGTAGTGTAGCTGTCCAGCAGCTTGCATCCAGCTGTGTGTGCAGGCATGCAGCTGTTTGGCAAAGTCCAAAGTATGAGAGATGCATTTGTAGATAAGTAGCATCATTCAGTCTCATAAAACTACATTAATCCTTGACCATTGAAGACGAACCATCAGCATGTTTGAGTCAGTAAGCTGCCTAATCGTGAAGTTAGAAAGTAATTGCATATGTAAAATAATGTATGCTGAAACGTAGGCTGGTTTTTGACCTTTTTTGCTCTTTGTTATGTTTGGGTTTTTTAACAAAGCTAGAAAATGAAGCCATAAAGGACTGCAGAACCTAATTGATTGTTTATACTGTTCACTTAATTTGTGCTCATTTGTGCTACAATGAATCTGCCATACAAAGCCATAAAGAGACAGATACTCCTCGACATTTGCAATTATAGATTTTTTCCCTTCATTAGTTCCTACAGGTATTGTTTTACTGTGCTGGAGTACAAGCTCTGTGTAAGTTTGGGTTTTTTTTGGTTTTTGGTGTTTTTTTTTTAATTGTCTTAGAAACTTTTGGATATCCTATTGTATCAGGATTTTTTTATACGTTAATAGATTACTTACACATGATATAGTTGTTTTTATCATGGGAATGGATCACTTAAGTATTAGCTCTGTGATACGTATTGCTTTTTCTTATTGGCAGCCTTGCAAATTAACTATTGGTAACTGGTAACTGCTGTGCATGGTTTGTGGTTTTTGTTTGGGGTTTTTTTGGGGTTTTTTTTTTAACTTTATGATCATATGTTTTGAATATTTCTTTCTGTCTTTTCCTTCCTGGTTAATCTCTTTCTCCTGTACAATATGTTTCTAGTCTATTTCTTAATTGTGTGGAATCCTTTCAGGCAATTTAAATTGTGATTGTTTTCCTTCTTGTAGTCATTAAGTGGCAATTATCTTGCACATAAAGTGTGGTCTTAAAAGCAGTGTATTAATTAACAGTGATGTAGTGAGTAGCTGAAAATATTTAAATAGACCAACTTAGAGCAAAAGAACTTTAAAATGTGAGTATTTTCTTCTTCTAAATGAAATTATGTTCCTTTTAAAAATAAGATAAGGTGTGGGAAAATGTTCAGCTGTATGGCTTTCACTCTGACGACTTGCTGGTGGTTTGCAGCACAGTGGGCGCTTCACCTTGTTTGTTGTCTTGTGCTTCAGGGCAGGTTTATTCCCTGGTGGAGCCGAGGCTGCCTTTTTTGTCCAGAGAAGAGGAAAATGATTACACTGTGTTGTTATAAAACTGCACTAATGTAGTTACAGTTTACCTCAGTGCCTCATTTTTTTGAAAACTTCCTGATCATTTTTAAGGTGTATGAGTAGCCTGCCTGCGGTTAAGTTTTTTTCAAGCACCAGAAATTTTAATTGATGCAGCATTTGTTAATTGTGCTGTGATGAACAGAAAACTGAAACCACATTCCCCAAATTACCTGCTGTGTGATGTCTTTATACTTTTAATGGTCTTCTCTTCAGAAGTCCCATTACAGTATTGCTTCAGTTGAAAAGAACAAATAAGCTATTTATTAAGTGTGCAGTCAATAGCATTTCAGCTAATAATGAATAAGCACTTACAATGATCTATCAACAGTAAAGTTTTTTTTGGAGTCATGTATGATCTTCCTGTCTGCTCCCTGAAGTCTGTAGTATTTATTACCTGGAAACAAAGACCCTTAGAGTCCAAGGTAAGCAATGGCATGCTGAAAGAGCAAGAGCATGCCTGTAAATGGGAATATGGTAGAGAGCAGTTAATAACGGACCTCTGGCAGGGCCCACTCTATATTCAGTCTTCTCTTCCCACCCCATCCCCTCTAAGCTATTTCAGCTAAGAGGCAGTTACCTCTGGCCACTCTCATAAAGAATAAATTCATGCATCATCATATATTTTACATACATTCATTAGTCTACAAGCAATGCAACGCTTTTGCATGTTTGTTTTAGCCAAATACATAACATTTGGTTCTGCAGATCCCTCTTTCAAGTATATTGTTGATCGCTCTGGGTAGATTCAATGTTCTGTGGGGCTGGGCCCTTAAATGGTGTTTGGGTGAAAGCTGTTCTTAAATATGTAAAGCCTTCGTGGCAGCATGGCTCACCCGTGTCGTAGAGCAATAGTCTTTGAGTGAGTGTCCTTTTTCTATGTTATAATTCTTCAGATGTGACAAATCTATATCATGGATGAGCGTATTTAAGAATATAACATAAAGTATGAGTTAAATTGGTCTGTTTTCCATTAACTTTATGAGCAAAAGCTAATAATGCTTACAATGTGGAATTCACAGAGCTCCAGCAAACTTGAAAAATCCAAATTTTGTTTTACTTTGGGCTGCCTACAGATAAATCCTTTAAAGCTGAATAGAATTCACTCTGATCAGTGAAGATTATTGGAGTGGCTGGTAATGCGAAGTTGAATGAAATATAATAAAGTCTCATTGCGATATTTGGCATTTGTTCAGAGTTTCAGATAGGCATTCTCAAGGAGGAAAAGGAAATGGTTTGTTTGCGGAGTTTTTTTACATATTCCTTCTCCTGGCATTTGAAATACTTACTGTTTGAGGTATGTTTGATTAAAACAATTTCATGGTCAGCACTGACAACACTGTGAGATGATCTTCCTTTTAGAGGTCCTTCTTTGTGGCTCAGTTGTATGCATGCTGCAAACAACACAGCAAAGTAAAACTCAGATCAGAGCTGCTGTTAAAAATGTACACTGTGTTTGCCAGCCCTGAGAAGGAGGAGATGGTTTGTTAGATGAAGAGATCAGGGTTTGTAATGAAAAGTGGACTAACGATTAAGGTTGTGAGAGACAAGAAACTAGAAACTGAGAATCACAGAAGCCTGAAGTTCAGATTTCACAAAACTTAGGTTTTCATCTTCCAGAAAAAGAACAATGTGTGCAACCATGTGGCTTACTGTCTGTGAGCTTTTCCCCCCAAATTATTTTGTTGAAATGATAAAGCTTTTTTACTTGAAGGAATGGGGAGAATCCTGTGGTCTTCTCCATAAATGAAGGGACCTTTTGTGTTTTTATCATTTCTTCTCCATTTTCAAGCCCCTTTCTTCAGTGATAGCTGTTCTGTTGGTACTGTGTTTAATGAGGTTAAACTGAGGTGCTTGTTAAGGGTGCTTTAAACTTTGAAAGTAACTGGTGATATTTTAGTTCTGACTAAATTCATATTTTTGAGCTTGGGAGGAAAATTTAAGGGAACTTTTTTTTTTAAGGAAGATTAATCTTTCCTTAGAGTTCGCAATGCAGGTAGAATTAAAACTGTTTCACATAAGCTGCACTGAATTGCTGGGAAGGAGTGTGCCTGTATGGAATTTTATCTGTATTCTAACCAAATTCCCTACATTAATTTGTACTAGGTATATAGATGATTCCACAGATGTGTGTATGTATGTATCTAATCAATTAGAAGTTTTCATAATCGCCAGAATGGGAAGAGATTTCTGATTTCTGTTGTTGGGTTAGGGGAGGTTGTGCAAAACCAAGGACCTGCTCCAGAGTGCCCTTCCATGGCAGCATCTCCTTTTCTTCTCTTAGTGTACGTTCCTAAAGGAATGTATGTATGTATGAATATGTAGTGTAAGTTTAGAGTGTTGAAATGATTTCTGCTAATTACATTATTTTGCACATTTACTTTCCCACTGGAGGTCTGCAACGTCAGTCGCCCTTTCTGCCTTGTCTCCTCCACCTTTCAACGTTTTCCCAGGTGTTCTTTCATACAGACATGCTTTTAAACTCATGTGAAATGTTAGGAAACAGTGACGTCTGTGATAAATTCAACTGAAATAATTTACAGGATCAGTTCACCATCACTTCACTGCTCAGTCATATTGCACCCAAACCATGGTTTTTTTGGAAGATCTCATCAGTAAAGCGTAGACTGTGTAACATTAGCTCTGCATCCACTTTCGATAAATAAATGGATGCGAGTCATTTACTCCTGTAAATTCTGGCATTAGGGACTAGATTTGTTCAATGGGAAAGAAATGAGACTGGATCTGTTTTCACTTGAAGAACTTGTCAGCCTGTGTGAAACTAGCTCTTTGTGATACTAGATCTCCTAATTTTACCAGACAAATCAGAGATGAGGTGTTGTAGAGAGGTATCAGAGTGGCAAAGTATTCGTAACAGATTTTTGACTATACAATAAGTGTCACACTGATGCTTAGACTGTGTGGTTAAAGTTGTTTACTGACCTTTTACAGGAAATAATTCAACAAATAATTCCAAACGAGCCATCTATAGATGTGTCTCTTTTAGTGTAACTGTCTTTTGCTATAGCTGTGTCTTCTGTTGCATATGGCATTTCTGAATAGGGAGACACAGTGATGTAGCTGGAAGATTACTCTTGATTTACTCTCTGATTAAACAGCTAAATTAGTTTTAGATAAAAAAAAATTAGTACTACATATTTCAACTAACTTCATTTTTAAAGATTAGTGTCTCGAGTGTCAGCTGAGTGAGGAAATGAGAAAGCATTATTATACTAAACTATCACTAAGGCATTGACCTGCTGTTCATCAGTTTTAAGAGATGGGGAAGTGATTTTTGAAAAGTGTAAAGAGCAACCCTGCTCTAATGAGGTGTGCTAAAAATTATTCCTTATGCTTGACCTCAGGCCATAAAAACTCAGGTATGCACCAGCTTCTTTTCCCACAGTCCACTAAAAATGCTTTTGACTAGACCTACAGACATCCCATTACGTTTACAGAGAATCTTTCTCCTCTGACTTGAGCTTTCCAAGCTTTTGGAAATTGCTGTTGGTGGCCCAAGTGTTGTCTTAACCCTGGTTTCTTTGACTGGTCACTGGTGAAGTTTAACATCCAGTGTAGAATTTGCATGCTGAATGAAAGGTAAACATAAAGCATGAACCAAATTGTTCCTCTGCCTGTGTGACTCACTGGGAAACATCTGCTATGACAGTGAGGTGGCTGGTGCAGGAACCAGGCATTCACGATGGACATCTGTGGTTGGGGTGGCAGACCCCAGGGATGATACATACAGTGGCTGCTGTGTGGAGCTGGTGAAGTCCAACTCCAGAAGACTTACTTGATCATTGATTTTTTTAAAAAAAAATTGGGTTTTGGTTTTCTTATTGTGAGGCAAATAAGTTAATGCAGGTTGAAAGTAACAATAGTAAGTTACCTGTTACTTGTTAGTAGTGGCACCGCCTCTGGAGGCTCTGGTGTTCCCCACGTTGTGCATGGGTGTTTGGCAGAGTTACTGTGCTACAGGATGAGCTTTACCTGAGAGGGGATCGATTTATATTGGGGCATCTGCCAGACAGCAATTTGACTTCTCCCATATTTTTCTGCAATACTTTCAAGATACCACTTCAGAGATACGCAGCCAGGAGGGTAAACACAGTCTGAAGCCCTACTTCTCCTGCTCTGTTGCACACTTAAGGTAGCATACGGCCGTGCAGTGCCAGGACGATGCAGATGATGCATGATTGAACTCTGACAAGTAACAGACAGAATTTATCAAATGGAGTTGATTTGGTTGGATGTTCCTGTGATATAAGCACTTTTAAATCTGGTTGCATCTTCTTTTTCAATGGAAGAAAAAAAATAATAAAATTATTTCCTGAATCCTTCGATACATGACTGGTGCTGCTTGTAATATAAGTATATGTGTTTGCTGAAATTCAGTATTGTTCTTACATTTTTTTTAACAGAAAAAGGTCTTGACGGTCATCATACAGGTTCAAAGAAAAGCAGCAGTTTAGCACTCTAACGTTATTAAAGTGAAAGGCTGCAAATTTCCGTGGACAATTCAATGACAGGCTGAGGGGTGACCTCACTGCAGCCTACAGCTTCCTCAAGGAGGGCAGCGGTGGGGGAGGTGCCGATCTCCCTCTGGTAGTCGCAAGCAATAGGACAGGAGGAAATGGAATGAATCTGTATCGGGGAGGTTCAGATTGGACATTAGCAAAAGGTTCTTTGCTGAAAGGGTGGTCAGTCACTGGAACGGGCACTGCAGCACCAAGCCTGTCAGAGTTCAAGGAGCATCTGGAGGATGCTCTTAGTCATATGGTTTTGCGTTAGACAGTCTGGCAGGGAGCAGGCAGTTGGACTTGATGATCCTTATGGGTCCCTCCCAACTTGAGATATTCTATGATTCTATAAATTAAGTGCCAAATTAGATGTGTAGGGTTTGAGAGCTGGTGTTAAAATCCATTTTTTAACAACTCTGTCGCTTCCTACAAGCTTCCCTCCTGGCAATCTTCATTGCACGTGCCCAGAGATCAGACGGACTAGGGGTGCTGCAGACATGAGTATCGATTCACAGCCTTAGTTATGGCATGTAAGTGTCCATTCACAGGGAAGTCTGAAGTGTTGGTTTTGAATCCAAAGTCACTTGGCAAGTCGAAGCTCTTTAGTTTGAATTTCTGGTGGTGGTTTTTCTTTTTTTTGACTTGCAACATCGTCAAGGTTTTGACGGAAGTGTTTGCTTCATTATAACTTAACCTAAGGCAATATTCAACTTGAAAGCTGTAGAAGAATAAAGATATTTAATGTAAATCAAGAAAATAAATATTTGGGGTCAGTTACTCTTCCTCTGAATGTCATTATTGTTGTGATGTATCCTTTGCTAATTATCTTCAAAATGAGCGCAACATGAAGTCGTTGACTGAGTTACTCTTAACGGCTCCTCTTCCCAACTACTATTTAATGGTGTCTTCCCAAAGTATGCTTCACTGCCCAATTGGTTCATTACTGTCATGTCCATTTCCTCTTTGATTAAACAGATGTGATCTGCCTGGGCATCAAAGAGAAAGGAGGCAAGAGGTGAACAGATATCATTTATTGCAGTGTGAGATCAGCAAGTTCAAATTAATTTTATTTTCTTTCTAAAAGGGAATGCATCCATGAAGCATAAATGAATTTTCACAATTTCTGGACAGTTCTGTATTGTTGTGTGACAAAATACCTGTTATATTTTCCACAAATTTTAGTGGTCTTTGAAATGAAGAAATGACATCATCAGAGGCCAGCTGATTCCTACTTGCTTACCAAGACTAAGAGTTTGCCTTTAAAATATAGTAACATAATTCAATTATTTCTAAGTGTAGGTATCTTCCATGAATTATTTTTGTTCTGGCCAAAATTTCTGTGCTAGATTTTTGAAGATCCTGATGAGAATGCATCACATGAGAGAGGTGGCTATGTTGTATGCATGAACATACATTGCATATATGTTTCCTTGTTATTTCTGAGTCAGTACATCAGAGTTCCTTGGTATTGCTAAGTCAGTACATCAGAGTTAAATGGCTTTTATTTGGCCTTTGGTTGCCTACAGATTGTACCTTTCTAAGGAATGGGGAGGAAGATTTTACTGTTAGCAGCTAAATGAACCTAGCGTGTTGCACTGGTTGAAATGTGATTGTAAGGAAAACTTTCAAAAAAGAGAACCTGATAAGGTAGACAACAGTAATTAGGAATAGTCTGGGGTATGGGCTTGACTGATTTTTGGGAAATTCTGTTCCTTCACTACATTTCTGGTTACAACTCTGGATGGAGTCCTGTCGCAGGGGAAGGTAGAGAGAGAAAGTAAGGTAATTGTTGAAAAGCCTTGGGGAAACTTGACCCCTTGAGAAGTCCTAAGACAGTTGAGCCAGCTTCTTAAGTCAAGGTTAAACAAGTTTGGAACCAGAAAACATTATTAGGAAAAGCTGAACTCAGGAACTTGAGAAGCCAAATATACAAAAGCAGAGGAGGTCAAGACAGGAGCAGAGAGCCAAGGACCATCAGAGCCTATTCTAGAAGATAGATGTGCTGACTGGGCAAGCCTGTAAGAAATCAGGAGTATGAACTAGAGATGGAACAATGGTGGGCATAAATCAAGTACAGGTGTGAAGACAGAAGCGTATAGCTACAGCCAAATGGCACAGCTGCCAGTAGCAGTTAGTCCAGTTGTCCTCAGCTGTGCTGGGGCCAGCCACCAGTTGGCTAGAAGCTTAACAGGCTCTTAGTCACTGAAGAGACAGAGAGCAGGTCACCTGAGAGTGAGCTGCACCCACAAAACCAAAAATGACAGTGCCCCTGCCATGAAAGGCTCATTCCTTTATTTGGTGCATCTCACAACAGCAGTGAGTCAAAGCGTGTGTTCGTTAAGCATTACAGCATTAGGTCCCTAGTTGTCAAGCACTCTGACAGTGGCTTTCCTGAGGTATCTTGTTTTATGTAAATGTACAAGTGGTTAAAAACCTCCTGATGGAAAGAAACTTTATTTGAAATTAACTTTCAAACTTAGTTCCACAACTGAGAATAACTAACATAATTCTGTAGATGGCATACATCGTGTAGCATTGGATGACTCTTTGCACTGAGTCACACCACCTGTGGAAGAATTGAATGCCTCCAGCAATGTCTTTAAATTCTCCAGATACCATAAAAGCAAACTGAAGCCATGTTCATTAGTGTCTGCACAGCTAATAGACTTTCCCACTGTGCAGTGTACACTAGAGTAGGCTATGATGAAGACTGAGGACTCAAACTCAGGGTGACTGCAATTTCCCATACACTGCATTTGAAAATGTGCCAGCCTAGATGACAGATATTACTATCCTTGTGTGGTTAATATAGGTTTGTCTAAGTTTTTGCTACATTATGAAAACCCTCAGGGGTGCTTATTTTCTTATTTTTCTTGGCTGATTGAAAAGTAACACTACAGAATGCCATAGAATTTGGTCTTACTGCTTCAGTCATCTGCTTAGAGAACTCACTCAGAGTTTCTAAAGCATTTATTAACCAGAGAAAACAGCAGAAAAATTTCTGGAGGATTTGTCTTGCCCCTACCAGTTAAAGGGGAACATAAGCCATCTTTTACAGTGTGTGATACACAATAGATAATCCAATATATACTTTATCAGTTTGCTTCCTTCTTTAAACTAGGAGATGCTCGTGTTTTAGCCTGTTCAAACAATCTTTCCTCTTAATTTTAAGGCTGTAGATTTATGGTAAAACAGGTGGGCCATGCAGTTGTGCTTTCCAGATGATTAGGAATTACTGTGAATTTACTAAGTTTGTCACCTGATACCGGTAATCAAAATGAAGTCCTCTGAAGGTGCTAAAGTTCAGGATCTGTAAGTATGGAATAAAAAAAAATCAGAATTCCTTATTACACAGTTTTCCTTGTAGTGACCATCTTCATACAATGCAGGCAGCAAGAACAGGGTTTCCCAAAGCAGGAATGGAGCACTGACTCATGCATCTTTCTGAACACAAAAACGTGACCATTATACAAAACCAGAAATGAGTAAGCATGCAATTAGTTTGTATAACATCAGAAAAGTAACTTTTAAGCCATTTGTGACTGACACAGGAGTTATCCTGTGTGATAGTGATCAGTAGAGAGATAGAAAAACAAGTCTATTGTTGATAGAACTTGGGACAGATTTAAGTCTGCAAGCCTCACAGGCATAGAGCTTTTTGAACCTACAGAATCAAGTCATAATCTATGTTTGGCTTTTAGTGTAGACTCTTCTCCCTATTTGTCAGGAATAGCCAAGAAAGAAGTCTTCATTTAATTGAGGATAAAATTGGCTTGTTCATTTTATGGAATAAAACCACAATATACCATGAAGACACAGATGGAGATTCTCACATGGTAATGAAATTTTATATAAGGTGTTTGAATGTTTGTAGAGGCAGAATATGTTAAGGTAGTTTTCAAAAGACTTTAAAATAATTTTGCAGACCTTTACAGCTATTTTGTGGTTTCAGAACTTTTGGCATGATTTACTGTATCATAACTGATGTAATGAAAGAAAACAGAATTAGATGGTTTTAAAAATACACAGAATATTTGGAATATTTTTCATTATTTAAACTGGTGTATAGTTGCAAAAATCCAGGCTTCTGGGCACAATTTGGATTTTAATGTCTGCTACAATCTTTCAGTTTTATAGCATTACTGGAAGTAATTTTTCCTTACAATACTTTTCTTACTGGTGGACACATTCCTTTATTCCTTCCCAAATAACTTGACTATTTCCCATTACTGGTTTTCTTTTTTCAAGTTCCTTCATTCAGCAGGTTTTTCCTTTTTTTAAGTCAGACTAGGCGATTATGAAACTTCAGTATAATTCATCTTGCTGAAAGGAGATTTTTGAACTGTACTGGTCCATACCATTTGTATACAGTCTTGTGTCCTGTGGGGATTATCATATCTAACTACAACAGCCTTTTAAAATTTATGATACTGTTGGCATATTTTAAATAAGCCTATTTGATTAATATGAGTGGTAGGCCTAGATTTAGTGCTAACCTTACTGCATTTTAAGACTGAGCTTCAGTGATGTAGTAACAACTGTCTCATTATTCCATTGCAGACTTGCAGGGTATGCAAAATGCAAGCAAAAAAGCAATAGTAATACATTCACGTTTGGTTTTTTTTTTGAGCTATCATTCTTTTACAGGCTGCAGGTTATCATTCAGCTAAACCTTGTGCATGTTTAACTTTGCATGTCATGTTTTGTCCCATCAACTTCAGTGATTGGAGTAGGAAAGGACCTACTAGTTTTATAGTAGGAGAGGACCTAGAAACGCATAGTTGGCATTTCCTCCTCGTGTTACTGAAAATTTTGTTGCATGCAGAAACTCTAGAAAATATTAGGGTGACGCAAATTAGTGTCCAATTCCTCTATATTGTGCACACTCTGGCTGTGAAATTTTAATGTAAGTTTTCCTTTCTAACACTGGGACACAAAAGGCTTTACTTTTCCTTGGTTAGTGAAATGAGTGGGGACAGTCATGATATTTACCAAGCGGTGAATGGGCGAAATTGTGTGTTGAGGAGGATCAGCATAACAAGTACTCTCAACGTAAAAAAAAATACAATGTGAGATTGGATGAAAGTGTTGTTCAAATGCAAGACAAACTCCCCATAGTGGTGGAGAATGGACCTTGTGTTTGGGAAAACTTCTTGTCCTGGTAAATTAAATGGACACTGCTTGGAGAAAAAAAAACAAACAAACAAACTCCTTGTCTTTTCCAACAGATGACATCTAACAAAGCGTTCTATGCTCCAGTGAATGTTAACAGGTTCTAATAATATTTTGTAAAAAAAAAAAGGATTTTTTTCTTGAATGTTCAGCTAACACTGCTGTTCCTCCTTTGCCGTTCTCCAAAACTCATTGTCTCACTGCTGTCAGACTTCCAGCATGCTATGCTCTCGTTTTTCATCAAGTCACTGCTCTCATATCATTTGATGTCAGTGATACTGGTTTTGTGTGCCTCGTGATCTGTGCTGTAACTCCTCTGCCTGTGGAATGCCAAATAAACGTATTGTCAGAAGACAAGCCTTCACCCACAGAAGTAGCTGTGGTATCTTCCTCCCACTGTTGTTTACCTGTCTCTTGCTTTTGTGTGGCATGGTGTTGGTTTGGCGGGGTAAAGTGTTGCTGCATCCTTTTTTCCAGGAGTGGAGGGATGTGCGTGTTTCATTGAAATTACAGGCTTCTCTTGGATTACTTCCAAAAATCGAAAATCATTCTCTATTTTACAGATGGAGATGTCCAAGAATATGTTTTGACATTATAGTACACGTAAAGCTACGATAAGTACTTCAATTGTTTGCTCAGTTTTATTAAACTACTCTAGTTTCTTGTTGTCCAAGGATTTATTTGTGACAGCTTAATAGTTTGATGGAATGCTATTATAAAACTGTTGCGTACATCATTGAGGGTGAGAGGAGTGCATGAGTTTCCTGACTGAGAAACTTGTAATGAGCAAATTAGTTGGAAGACTTTGCATCTGGCAGTTCATCAAGGATTAGCAGTTACCCTTGTCATCAAAATGTATTTTCATTTAAAGACAAAACTTTTCTGTGGCATCAATGATGAGCTTCCAAACCAAGATTTTATAAACAACTGTCCATTGAAACAAAGTCAACTTCAGTACTGGTGTGTTACTAATGATAAACTTAGTTTTTCAAGCTGCACAGTAAAAATAAAAGGTAAAAATCATATGAAAAAAGCAAAAAACATATGAAAGGAGAGCTTTCATTCTGTAAACAAGGTACTAGGAGCACTTTCAGAAGCTGTTGTTGTAGGTAGTGAAAGTAAAGCAGTTATAGCTAATATATCATTCGATAGATGCATAAGATTAAATTCCTGGTTTTATTCTAAACTTACTCTTAAAACTTCTCCACTTGACTGAGCTGCAGGTGGGTGGGTAAGAGCTGGCCATGACCTTGGTGGTAACCTCAAAGTTGTGCAGGGATGCTAGCAACTGGATTCTGCCAGGCTGTGCCAGTGGCTGCAGAAACTGCCTTGTCTTAATGGCACAGGCTTGATGGTCTTGTAAGCCTTGGAACAGACTGGGATTTGTGTGTAGATAATGTCCGGGGGAAAGTGCAGATGGCAAGGAAAATTTCATGGTCATAAGCTACCTTAAAAAGACACTGATTTTAAGACAAAACAAACTCCTGTAGCTCTTAGTGTCAGTGCAGTTATGATGTTTTTGATGTTTTACATGATCAGAAACTCCCCGTTACATGATTAGAAACTCCCCGTTAATGCTATCTGATGTTCTGATTAAAGGCAGGACATTTACCTGCGTTTGTGGTGCCTGCCCCACAGTGTACATGGAGGGCAAGCATCAAATACAAAGTTGTTTGTGCTGGTCTTGCTATCTGCTTTTCAATTTCCCCCATTTTTTTGCTTCAAGGCACCCATCTCATAACAGCCCAGTTTCCCAAGGGTTCACAGAGATGGTGATTCTGCTTTTTGGAAGAATTTTTACATTTTGAAACTCATATTTATTGCAGGGCAGGATTGTGGGTTCCTGCCCCCAGTGATGTCTCATGCTTACTGTCACGCTGTGCATAATTATTAAATATGAATTAATTCTTACTCTGACTACTGACAGAAATGTTGAGAGGTGACATTAATGTGTATTTTTCAACACACTGTGAATACCCACATACCCTTAATGCTGTGGTGCAAGTTCTATGACACTTTCTTCAGTTTGGAGAGCTTGTTTTACAGAAAATGTTTTTGCCAATTTTTTTAACATCCACATTATCTAGAAATTAAAGTCTGTAATCATAGCTAAACGTTATGTAGATGTGCACTCTAAATGGGGCTGGAACAGTAGTGGTTCCTTCTCCTTCTCCCACCCCCATTTTTCCACCTGCTTGCAAAAAACTGTAATTTTTCTTTTTCTCTCTCTCTCTCTCTTTTTTTTTTTTTTTTTTTTAAGCAAACCTCATAATTACCCTTCTGGGCCTGATCTGGGCCTGCAGGAGAGGCCCGCAGCATCTGTAAAGCTGGCAGCAGCACGTTGTTTCCAGGCAGGCGGGGTGGGGAGCCAGTCCGTGGCTTTGTCTGAGCAGCTGAGCACTCCGTGTGAGCCATGCCACGGTGTACAGTAACACCGACCTGTGCCATCGGCAAGGAAAGCACTGAGCAAGTGTTGGGGCCAATATTTATAGACCACTACGTAGCAGTCCTGGAAAGAGAGACGGAGAGGGAGTGCGGGAGAAATCTTGGCTGGACTGAGGGCAATTTCATTTCAGGTTTCTGTTATTTAAGCAACGTTACATACATCCCCCTTGTCAAGTTTAATCTTCTCTTGGTGAATCATACTAGTCCTGCTTCACGTTATGACCGGGTGGAAGCAACAGATTTAAAACAAGACATTTGTGGGTAAGTCATTGATTTAGTGTCACTTTTACCTCCAGCGTCCCAGCCCGCTCGCTGTCCTTTGAGGGCACTGCATCAGGGGCTGGGTGCGTGTTGGGGCTGAGGCGCACTGCTGCCTGCTGTGTCAGGGTGTTCCTGTGCTGGGATTTTGGATACAGTTACAGAGGAATATCAGGTGGTTTCTTCATTTAGCAGCATGCTTGGAAAGGTCAGTTAGCATCAGAAAAGAAATACACGTGGTCTTCTTCCACTACTGAAAGTAGTGTGGGTCATTTAAAGTACTGTCTCCTAGGTTGTCTGGGTTGTGGCTTAAAGCATCCATTTCTTGATGTATATAGATGCTTGTACTTGCGTGGCAAGCCTGCAGTCCTATATGCACTGCTTTTACTAGCAGAAAACAAGAAGAAAAGTTCAGCTCAGAATTCTGTCTGTGCTCAGGTTCAATATTCTTTTTTTGATATGAGGAGCAGGGCAGTAGTTAATGGATGTTCTTGCATATCTCAGTTTAAAAACTAAATTATTTTTTTAAAAAAAGGTTTGGGAGTCGGGTGGGTTATTAGGAGAGAAAAATTTGCCAGCCTTCATGAATTGTTCAAGGTGACACAGAACACACACTCCTGCAGGATATTGCCTGATAACAGAAGGGAAATGATTGTTTACAGCAAACTGTTATAACCGAAGTGAAAGAGAGATTCTCCCTCACCTACCTTCACACAGGCAGCTCCCTACAGCTTTTGTAAAATGAACCTTTTTCCATTACTCACAGTATCTTTCTCAACAGCCTCCTCAATGAATACAGGCTGCTGAGTTCATTAGTCGTCTTTGTTTGCATATTCTAGGGTGTAATTTTAAAAGCCAGGTTACCTAAAAAGGGGATAATTCTTCTAAAACTCTCTTCTGGCAGCAACATGTGAAATCTGTACAATTCAACATTGATGTTTACTATGGTTAGCCCAAAGAAGATTAATGTGTTGCTTAAAGAACACAGCGTTTCCCTGAATGAAATTTATCAGTTGACAGCCCTGGAATTACTTCTTTAAGTTAAGAAAATATAGACTTTGGCACTGGTTGAAGATTTTTGGGGGTGAGTGGGAGGGTGGCTTGCAACTCCAGAGGGTGTTAGACACATACTGAATATGTGTTGAAACCAAAAGTGTGTTAAAATAACTTGAAGCTTGAGACTCAGACTAACAAATACAAGGAAATGCAAGATAGGTCTTATGTTAAATCCTTAACTTTACTTGTTAACACCAATGTTTTGCACACATGGGGCATGTAATGTAAGCCACTATCCACAGGTTTAAGACTTACCGAGTAAAGGATAAGAACAGTGGTGGTTTCCAGGTAAGAAAAGCAATCTATATAAGAACCTGTAGAAAAACATGTACGTATTTAAAGATCACGATAGTAATTTTTTCCTATGTGTATCATGTATTCCACATTTCAGTTAAAAGCTGGTTATCACAAACACTAGAAACATTAAGAAACTAGTTTGGGAAATGCAACAGGTGAGGCAGAAATGTATGTTATATGGACAATTAACACTAGTAAAATTAATTTGCTGGGAAATTCTTTCATTATGGAGCTGTTCCAGTACACGGGTGTTGGGGGACAAAAAAGTTGTAAAGAATCAGCTGCCTTGTAGTCAGTTAATTTTATGGAGAACAGCATTGTCACATCTCTTTGAAGTTTATAAATAAATGATAAATACAAGCTGAAACCTCCTATTTTTTTCCTCTTTTTTTACCCAGATTTATCTGTGCTTCCATTTGAAGGTGATGTGGACATTCTTTTGTGTAGTATTTTGACCGAAAGGCAACTAATAAGACGTGAGAGGAAGTACATTTGTTGAAAAGGGACTTAGCATGGTGTCTTTGGACACAGTAGATTACTAGGCATTAGGTTGCACCCTCAGGGTTTCATTGATGTGACGTACATCCCTAATTATCCCAGCCTTGAAAGTTTTTACTATTGTTGTATTTTACTATCACTGTGCCTTTTACGACTGCAGGCATACAAGCAATTTACCACTGGTGAACCTGCATGGTCCTTACAGAGCACGAACTGTTTCTCAGTAAATGCTTCTGCGTGTATATTATTACCCTGTGTTAATGTGGCTTACCTGTTGGTAATGCGTAAAAAAAGGTCTCTCATTTAAAACCAGGAACCTTAAATTGCAAGTGTGTACAGTGTTGTGGAGTAGCTGATGCGGAATGGTATCCACCTGACCTTACAGTAAGGCAGATTGTTTGCTTTCCCATATAATTTAGGAAAGCATTTTCTATTTTGCATATTTAGGTGATGTGCAAGGGAAGTCGTGGAGAATGTCAGGATTGCAGATGTTGCTGGTCTTGCCCCAGGGAAAAGAATAACCTCTGAGGTGAATTTGACCGGTTCATGAAGATCTTGGTATAACCATGTCTGAGCTCTGTAGGTATTTTTGTTCTTTGTGATGGAGTTTTCTTGACCCTTCCTAAGCCCCACAGAGAGATGCTTTAATGGCATGTTAACCGACTGATCAGTGAACTCTGTGCTAATGGGTCATGTTAGAGGCAGAGATTTTCTCTCTGATTGCTGGGATTATCCATGGAAACTTCAATTACCTGCTGGCGCTGGGGTGAGAAAAGTCACACGCTGCCTCTTTAGCACTTGTGTCTGTAGGAATTGTAACAGCGTTGGGTGTTGCAGGGGTTAATGCTGGGGCTTTTTTACTATTGTTAAAATGCCTGGGAGGGCTCTCACGTGGTTACCTGGTTACCTTCTAGGATGGGATGAACCCCCAGGCCCAGTGAGGCTGAAGTTGTCTTCCAGAGGTTTTACGAAACTGATGGCTAGGAAGGCTTCACAGGAAAGCACAGTAGGGATAACTTTCTTTATGATGCTCCCTTCCCCCCATTAATAATTGGAACAGGAGCAAAGACATAGAAATACATTAATGAGCATGGCTCTGTCTCTTCAGGACCATATTGTGTTTGGGGTTGGATGTGGGTTATCTTTCATTTTTTAAATGTCAGAAGCCAACCTGCCCTTTTCTTAGTCATTCTGGAGCTTGAAACTCATTGTGTAACTTCAGCTTTAGCAGCTGCGTTTCCAGGGGTGGTGTAGACTGGGACATTTGCATTCCTTGCAGTGTAGCTTGCTCTTATATTCCATTTGAGGAGTCCCCATCAGAACTAGGGAATCAGGTTGACACAGCAGCATCACCTATGTTCTGCATTCATGGGAGAAATAAGATTAGGCACAAGCAAAAAAAAGTACATACGAAAAAAGGAAGAGAGGAATAGACTTTTTTTTAAAAAAAAACAAACAACTATGCATGTGTTCATGTAAAGGTAACTTCAAAGAAATAGGTACATGCTTTGGCCAAAGGTAGTCCTTTGGAGTCCGTACGCAAGGTATGCTGCTCAAATAACATAGGTAGTCCCTGTAGGTTTTGGTGATTTATGAGGGCAGGGACAGGCGTGAGCATAATTTCTGATGTTATTTCTAATGGTGCTGTGCGAATATGGGAGTTTAGCTTAGAACACATCAATTTTGAACAAATTTTAGTTGGGAAAGCTTTCTTGGATCTGGGGATGAGTTTCTAGAGAGGACCAGCAATATGAAGACCATTATGTTAAATAGCTGATACCTGATGGAGAGAGCACATATGTGGGTTGTCAAGGATTCAAGTTCAATCTCTTGGATTTACCTGATTCTGGTCAGGGATGTGGGCCTCACCTCCCACACTGCAGCTGAACACGGCTGACACTAGCCTATGCAGCACTGAGACCTTCTCAAGCCTCTCCAGCCGAGGCAGTTTCTCTTTGTACGTATGCTGAGATGGTTACAGGACTGCGGTCTCAGACCTGGATCTCCTGTATTGTGACTCTGCTGACATCTTGGCTATTCAGTTATTTTGTGTCTTGTGATCTGTCTTAAGAAATATTAATTTCTATTATATTAAGAATTTTTAATTTCTATATTAAGAATATATAATTCTTAGAATATAAATATCTATATAATTATATTAAGAAATATTAATTTCTATAATAATTCTATAATTCAGAGCAGGCTATTAGGGATTCTGAAATAATACTGTCTCTTTCTGTGATTTCTGAGGAAATCTTTTTGAAATACCTTGGTTTCAGGAGACCGAAGAGTAAAATATCTCAATCTAAAGAAAAAAAAAATACTCCTTTTCAACTGATTTCTTGACCATCCTCCTAAGCCATCCCCCATTCAGCATTCAGACTTCAACCTGGGGCAAACTTTTTCCTAGTAATGTGTATTGCAGTATTTAATTTCATCTTCAGGTTTTCCTCTGCATTGTTTTATTCTCTTTTGAAAATCTATGTTCCCATGCAGAGATGGGAAAACAGGCATAAATTTACTTTTTATGCCAGTGTTGCTTCCGTTGTGGTACTTTTTAATGTCAGAAAAGTGGCACCTGCATCTTCTTACTGCCATAGCTTGGTGATGAAGACTTTGGAAGCTCTTCAGGTTTTGTAATAAACTTGAGAGCAAATTAAAAAAGCAAAAATGTGACCAAAGAAAAATCATTTGCATTTTGGGAGCCAGTGCTCTTTCTGTATTCAAGCATGCTCCTGTTTGGCTCCCATCTCTCCCAGAAGTGATTTTTCCTTTTGTATTCCTTCCACCTTTGAATTTATGACTGGGCATATTCTTTTACTAAACTGAAAACCTTCCTAAATCAGAGCTTTTGAGCCCTGCATGCAGGTGTCCCGTACAGCGATGTTATTGGCATGATGCCATGGACATTTAAAAACTGAACTGGCATTGGAATGTATTCCTTGAGTGGGTAGCAAGTATTGGATTTTTTAGTTTGATTTGTATTTGCAAATCACTGCCAAGGGTTTCTTATCACTGAATTTCCCCCATGGGTGAGAAAACTTCAGTTAAGGTGGTTACATCAACAATGTTATGTATAGATACCATGAGAGTATTTAATGTCCAAGGGAAATACTGCTTAGCCTGAGAGCAGGTGCACCTTGAACAACATGTGTGTTTACGGAAGGCTGTATTTGTAGGCACTGAGTCCCTTGATCACTGACCTTTATCTTTTTCCCTGCACACAGGAAGTCCAGTTTTATTTGAGCAAGACTTAGTTGCTTAACCAGTGCTCATTTAGGCAGACCAGGAATGCAGAGAATTGCACATGGTTGCTCGTTAATGTTGGTTTAGAAATAGCATTTGCAGTGTGAACAGTCCTTTCAAGTTTATCTTACTCTATGACATGATATATGAGTGGTTATAGCATGAAGAAGACTCAAGTTTTCACACCATTTAAAAAAAATATATTTTGGGGGTCTACCGCTGTTTCTAATTTCTTTCTAGTGTTTAATAGTTGTGTAAAAAGTATATATTGTCATTGCTAACACTTGTCTGTGGTTTAAACTACTGAGTACTGATAGCCCCAGGTGCATCTTGAAAGCTGATCTAGATCGACTTTCTTGTACTTCAGGAGTTACGAATGCACGTAATGTCTTTGACCATGCTGAAAGAAGGGTTTGAGTTAAGAGCTGGAGATTTTAATGTGCTTGTTGGTTTGGATGCTTTCTTTCATATTGGCTAATATGGTCAGACTTTAACATGGGTGACCTCAACAAAATAGCAGTCCTTCAAACAGTGACCCTGCAGAGGAAGAACCAGGCAACTACTCTCTGTTCTAAAATGCAAATTGAAAGTCTTCACCCTGTTGCTTCCTATGTCAAACTGGCACTCAGGCATGCTTTTCTTGCAGCAGAGGACAAAATATTCTGACTTTTCTTAATCCTTTGTGTCCTACATTGTTGCTTGGCCCACAGGCCATGCGTTTAAAATCTCACTTTTAAGGTCAGCATACCCTTTACTTAGACTTTGCACTATTGCCAGGGCACTGAAGTGGGACCGTGGTTTCTGTAAAAATTAATATAAGCCAGTGAATCGTAATTATTTACTGTATTTCATCCCACCTCAGAAAGCATAAGTGTAAAGTGTGATTTTTAATTAACAAGCACATTGTCCCAGTGCTTTGACTTGGAAAATTACATATCAGTATCTAGACAGTTTAGTAGACCATTCATTTCTCCCTCTAAGCCATAAATAATAGCCTTCAGCTTCCCAGGAATGTTTTTCTGCTTACTTTTAGCAGTCATGGGTACATATGAAGTATTAATGGTCAAGGTAAAATAAATGAAGGGTGGTAATTGAATAAGGCTAAGCCATTTGATAAACAAAACAAAAACCCCAACCCTTTCCATCCCTGCATGTCCTTTACTTCATCACTGCAATGGCTCATCATGATGTCCAGCAAGAGTTGTGCCTACTAACCTTGAAATGTGTCTTTGTGTTTATTGTCAGGACTTTGCTGGCAAATTGAGCTTGACAATGAGATAGTGAAGGCAGGGGGAAGCAGGGTGACCTGGGACACTCAGTTCTGCTAAAACCTTTCAAGGTTTGTAGGGTGCCTTTTCCTTTCCAACAAATCAAATTACCAACTGGGTGGCTAGTTCGCTTAGCTAATCATTAATGTGGGACCTATGAATTATGGAGTCTGTAACCCTTTCTGTTGCTAATTAGTTTTGCATGTGTGCTAAAATATTCTTCCTCTTGATGCTGTGAGAGCCTTTAAATGGAGGCAAATGCAGTGAAACCTGGCCCAGGTTGTCCTGGAATTGTGTTGCCCAGCCTTTGCCCAGAGCCTCGCTGTTGCCTTGGCTTGGAGGACACCGGTTCTGCTGGCACCCTCTCATGGCCAGTGAATTTGAGGACCGGCCTGGGGTAGGAGCAGTTGATGGTGAGCAGTCCTTTGCAGCCCTGAGGGTTAGGCAGCAGCTGCTCGGGGGCTCCTGGGACCTGTAGGGGTGAGTGTGTGAGGTGAGATGCTATGCCGTGTCCCTCACTTGGGATAATTCCTCTCTCCTTGTGCTGAAAAGTGCTTGTCTAGTAAGTTTGATGCATGTGTCGTGTTGTAGTTCTGATTGCTTTGGTAGACATGTGGCCTTTAGCTATCTTGTGCCAGTAAGAGTGGGGCCAGGTAGTCACCAGCTGATGTTCATCTCTTTTCCTTCTTCATGCTGCTCATCTCCTCCACAGATAGTGCACAGGGTCACCATGGCTTTGAGAGTAGCTTTTATCTCATGTTTTCTCAGCACGATAATGGAATGAGTTTGAAAGGCTTACCCTTGCATTTGCTCAGGGCTGCCTTGTCTCAGCCGGTCTCTAAGTGAGGTTCAAACTTGGCATCCCTCTCCCTCCTGTTCTTTCAGAGGGGCTGTTAGACCACTTCTCCCACGTGCCCCTGGTCCCCCAGCTACACTGCTTTGCCTTCACAGCCTGTCCCTCCAAAAGCAGTGTCACGGAGTGGGCAGCAGTGAGGGCTGGCTGGCTCTCACTCTCTCACACCATCCTGCTTTACTTCCCAAAAAGACAAAGAAGCACGTGTGGTACAAGATTTTTGCTTAACTTTATACCTAGTTGGGACAAAGATGTTTCAGCGTGGGCACTGCATGGCAGGTACTAACGCCATTTCCTAAGCCACGGAGAGCAGCTGTGCTTCGGTCAGTAGGCAAAGAGGTTTTTGGCAGTCCTTTTCAATGGTTTGGGGGAAGGAAATTGTATACCCGCTGGATGTGGCTGGGAAGGGATGCTATTTAAAATGCAGTCACTTTCCCAGTTTTGAACAAGTCCAGCTAAGATGCTGTGGGCTAGGAGAATTGTTTGTGAAGTGCATATATGGTCAGAAAATGACCGTGTGCAAATGCTATCATCCTTCTCCAGAGAACCAAAATCTGTCTCTCTTCCAAGATATATCTGCTTTCTTTAGCTCAAAAATAAATGCTGATGACTTTTTACTTTTATTGGCTCTATAGTGGTATGAGAAAATGAGCTGGCTTCTATTCCAGTTTGTTGATTGTCAACAAAATTGTTAATTGCTTTCTAATGTGAACCACGGAGCATGCAGCGTGACTTCAGGTCAGGCTCCAGGTGTGGTTTGTAAAGCGGACTGTGAGAAGAACAACTTGTTTTCTTATTTTGCTGGCTTGTTTTAAACTTGTAGATTAAGAAAATGTACTTTGGAGTCATTGTAAGACAAGTATTGAATTTCATTGTGTCACTTCTGCCAAACCACTTTTCATCCTATTGCTTGCACTACCAGGTCTTATTTCTCTCATGGAGGTTTTTGAATATTTCTGACAGTTAACAGCATCTTAACTTTTTCAACCCTCAGACCTCTTTAGAGTAAAGTAATATCTACCACTTAGATAGCAATTTGCATTCTGAGAAGATTCTGAAAGTCTCCGGTAATGCTTCTTTCCTGTAGGGAAACGTCAGGATGCATGTTTTTAAGATGAAAGCTGGGAGTGTGTTAAGTAACTTATTCTGGGCACACAAGGAATTGATGCCATTTAATCTCAGAGTAAGTGACTTGAGCGTGTAATTAACTTTCAGCTCTACACATATGCATGATTAGAAATTAATTATAAAAAAGAAAAGTGAACAGCAGTGTGGTTATTCCACCTGTACTGAGCCAGTCAGTACTTTGTAAAATGTGCCTGGGAGTTGGAACTGACTCTTGGTCCTGAAAACAGGCATCTGGGCAGTGTCTCTGTAATATAACATTGAAATTAACAGGCATGTTTGCCTTGGGGCATCAGCCTAGCTCGCAAACCCAAATGAAGCAAAAGTTGTATCCCTTTTCATTTCAGGTTTTCCATGAAATGCAGGGCATGATGTAAATGGCAGGGAGTTTTGCTTTTGTTGTAGAGTCCACTAAGTCAGCAGTAAAACTCTTAACAGCAAGAGGGCAAATCAAGGGATGCAGGGTGATGATGCAGTTCTGTGTGAAGAAGCCACTACATTCCTTGGTTGATTTCTGTGACCAGGAATTTAATGGTTCAAAATGATGCAAGTCATATTGTGTCCAGTTTGGTGGTTTTAATAGACTTTTTCTTATCTATAGTTCAAGGTAGTTAGAAAGATGAATGGTTTAGAAAAATCAAAACAAGCTCTGATTTCTTCTAAAATTATTTTAATTTTAACTAAGAATGCAGTGTAAATCAGGCTGGAGAGTATATCATGAGGTGGCCATAATTTTGAGAACATTCCTTAAAACCTGCTGATGTTGTTAGGTGTGCCTGATGCAGTTCATTAATAGGAAGAACGAGGAGATTTTAGGATTCCCATCTGGAGAATTTTGTAGGCATAGTCATACTTCAAGTTTATTGAGAAACTTGACATCTAAACATTAGAGCTGAACTTTATGTCTTTTTGTAAGCTGGAGCATAGCCACAGTGGAAGAATATAAATATTGGAAATCTTCCGCAAAGAAAAGAGAAAGGAAGGAGTGTAATGAGGCTCATCAAGTTAGTTAATCTAAGTAATAATGAATTTCAACATTAGTGAAAGTTCATGTTTATTGAAAATAAATCAATACACTCAGATACATGCTATCTGAAAATATGATCTGGCATATTATCTCTAGGTTACATATCTCTTTGTCAAGGTGAGAATCCTACTCCATGGTAAAGGAGATATCTTAGAAATTATGTCGTTTCAGGAATTTCAGTGGCATCATTCATGGAGGAGGATATTATTTCACATGGATACCACTGGTATAATTTGAGACCCTGGTAGCTGGTTTTAAAATACTTTGTTGCACAGGTCCTCAAAGGATTTATGTGAAATGCATACATTTCAGTTGTCGACAGTATCATGCGTGCCTTATTTATTGGCCCTGTCATCTCTGTGCTTGTGGAAATATCACCTCTAATTGTTCTGAATAATTGCAGCAACACCTGCTGGCAAGCCCAGGGCTGATATACTGGAAGCTTTCCTGCGGTTGACGTCAGCCAACAAACCATTTGTGTCCTTAGCAGATGTTTTTCATTTCTTTTTCACATGGGATTTACTTAGATCTGTTCACTTACTCCAGTAAAAGCCAGCCACCTCTTTCAAGCTGTTTACCATCAGAAAATCTATTGGCAGGGTTACTGTCACCAAACGTATGTGGATGTTATTTATCTACAATGTTGATGTATTTTGTGTTTTATGAATTCACTTATCTTCTGTGTTCTGTTTTGCAGAAGTTTGACATTTCATATTTTTAACTTTCTAATTAAAAAAGAAAAAAAAAAAGTCTTCTAAATTGACTGCCTTTAGATTATAGGTCACCCTGATGGTAATGGCTCTTGTGTTTGATCTTACTCTGTTACCATCTTGAAACAGTGACTTTTGCTTCCATTTGCTTTTAATATCCAGAGCTCTTGGTTCTTTTCTTGTTTACATTCTGTATGGTTTTAGAAAATTCTGATTGCTTCCTTACTGTTCCTTTCTGGTTTTTTATTTATTTTTATGCTATAAGCCACAAAGACTTTGGTTGTCGTTTAAAAAAAGAAAGATAAAAGATTAACAAATAATTAAATATAACCAAAAAAATAGTCTTACAATGGAAAACAGTAACCCCCAAAACTATACATTGTTAATAATGTGTACTTTGGATCTTTTTGTTCTTGGGGTGATGTGTCATCTAAGAAGGAGAGAATAATACCTATTTCTTTTGACAGTATAGATTTGAATAAGTTAAAAATTCTACATTACTTGGAACTTCATAATTTCAGGTTTTGGTTCATTGTTCTTTTGTGGGGCGGCTACACTAGGCTGCTGATGCCAAAATGGTATTTCATCAGTGTGCAACATGGACGTATACACATGAAGTGTTTCTAAAGATTTCAGACTGGACCATGATACACAGCAGCAATGTCTTCCCTCTTTGCTTCCCTCCTCTGCCAAGAAATTGCTCCCTATTCCTAAAAAAAGCGCTCAAAAGCAGATTTCAGTATCCCAGAATCCCAGAGGGGCCAAGCAAGCCCTACTGCTTTATTAAATGCAGCAAGAAAAATGGTGTGCACTTTTTCAGTCTTTCTGCAGTGGCAGAGGAGTTCTAAAATCAGTAAGTACACTGTCCCTGTGTCACAGGTTTTGCTGAATAACTTTATAAAGCGCAGATCTACAAAGTCCTGGGCATGGGCTCTTAGTTCCCTGTCAGTGTATCTTCTGCTACTAGTGGGACTAGTCAGGACTCAAAGGTCTCCCTGCATTCTTTCAGTGTATTAACCTTATGCATCCAATGCTAAAAATCCTTTTTGCCTCTTTACCTTCACCTATTTGTTATGTTTTGTACCGTATTGTGCATATTCTTTCTGTTAATGAAAAACCTCTTATTTATTTTTCATCCAAGTGAGCTTTGTTCATCAGTTAGATGTGCTTTGTACGTGAGCTTTTTTGTACAGGGATGTTAGTCCTCTGCCTTGGAATAAATAGAGAGGTAGGTAAGTAAATGAAGGTATTTCAGTGACCTAAACTATATTATATTACTAAAGCTTAAGTGTATTTGCCCTACCAGCTTATGTACTGAATAATGGGCTTTCTCTGAAAATGCTTATTATCATTAATTATACTAAACTGACAATTTTGCCCTGTGACTTTTGAAGCAGTATGGCTGTCTGTTCCTTGATTCAAATTTAAAATTAATTCCACCTCGACCTGGGGAAAGAACCATGTCTGATATGCTCAGGTCTCACCTTAATCAAGAGTCAAAATTATATGCATACAATGTATTCCTATACCAATATATTCCTTAATATGGTATAGTTTCAGCTGTACACATAGTGTCAGCTAAACACATCAGTTTTTATTAGCTAAAATAAATTATGCACTCCCCGCTCCCCACCCCTTCCTCAAGTGGTATGATACCAAGATGTTTGCATTGATACAGTTAACGGTTTACAGCCATTCTTTCTTTTGGAAGGGTTCCGTTACAGTCATCTCCAGGCTCCAATTTGTGCCGTACATAGCCATCTATGTGCTTTTTTGTACCCATTCCAACCACCTGGGTCCCATTACTCCCATTTGGTTCCCATTGCGCTGACTTCCTGTCTGTATTACAGAATTTATTTTAATTTTTGAGTATTTAGCATAAAAGGCCTTGTATGGTCTGTACATGAAAAAAAAATCCCCGTCCCATATTCCAGAAGGCTTATTTAATTTCTGCATATTCCTTCTTGTTCATTGTAATACCAGTCCATAGGAAGACAGCATCAAAGTGTAACCATGCTTCTTGTCAGAGTTCTTCCACAGAGCAAAGAATGTTTTTCAAATACTAGTTTTTAAAATCCCCTTAACCCTAATTCGTAGAGTCATAGAAAAATGCTGAAAAAGATCTCCAAGGGTCAGCTGACCTACTGCTGTATCCCAAGGCAGGATCCTTCCACTCTAGAGAGACACTTTTCTGACCTTTTCTTAAATAGATATTCTGTCAACTTTACTGGCGTCTCTAGACCACATGGTATGCAACAAGAATTTTGTGTTGTGCAGCAATGCCTGATGCCGAGGCTAAATTTGCTGTTCTCTTTCTCGCTGGGAATTCATTGGAATTTATGAGATGCTTTTTTCATTTCCTCAAGCTTCCCTCCTCCCCCCAAAACATACATGTATGTGAATATATATGCATATGGAAGGTACTAGAACATCTTTCATAGCTTAAGTGTTTGCATTGTACTGCACTTCAGGGATTAATGGTAAGTAGACAGGAATAGTTTATTACTAGTAAGCAAGGACAATGATGGTGTTATCCAAAAACATACAAAGAGCCTTAGACCTTTCTACATGAATCTGTGAAGACAGAGAATGATTTGGTCAGGACAGTAGAGTTCTTTTCTTTCTAATAAATTAGGTTTTTTAATTACATATTAATGCCACAAGTGAACAGAAACTAGCTCCCATAGCAAAGCAGGAGATAAATAGTGTCAATGGCCAGACTCCTCATTCCTCCTTTACTTTCCTCCCTAGACTAATGCCCTCTACCCTGCCCTTACTAATATTTTCTTTCCCTAAACGTGATGCCAGACTCTACACATCAGATGCACGTAGACCATCTAGTCTGTATTAGAGATTTTGTATTGTGCTCGTAGATGTTTTTTCCAGGTTCCTGGTGATGGATACAGGAAGATACACTCAGGTGTGGGATGTTACAGCATCCCAGCAGGACTAGGGCCAAAATGCTACTCCATATCAGCTACCCTGCCGTTTCAAACAGCAATATCAAATTACTCTATTCCTGTTTCAGGAGATCATGGAGGGGATTCACGGTGAATGAGTAATTCCAGTACTTTTCACTGGGTAAGAAGGTAATTGAGAGCTAGAGAGGAATTCATTTCCATGGTCATCTAGTCTAGAGGCAAGTCTTTAAGCTATCTGGATGTATTTAGATTATTACATTTTATCTATGTATTATATACCTGTTGAGGTCAAGAAAGGAAAGGTGAAATATGGATCTTTGCTTCCATAAACTGAAATGGTACATATGTAGAAAGCTATTGCATAAGTATTAGAATTCTGTGAATTTTTAACTTGGTTGGAAGGTGAAAAGACAAAGGCACAGCTGAAAATGCTAGCTGATTAGTCTTGTGTGTAAAATCTATTTAAGAAGCAATAGCAAAGTTCTGTATAAAAATTAATTAGAACACAGCACAGTCAGTTGTGATCAAAGAGCAAACATTTATTGTGAAATATATGGCTGCTGGAGACAATTCATTTTTAATTTATTAGATTCCATAAATTGTTTTCTGATAGGTTACAAACAGAGATATATCAAGCTTATTCACATAATACTGGCTCTGGTAACTAGCTAAGTGAATTATAGTCTTGAAGTATATGTTTACCCTTTAATAGTAGTAGACATCAGCAATGAAACTACATGGAAGTAGTGCCAGTGTGTTTTGAGGATTACAAGAACATTTCTAGCATAGCAGAACATTTTGATATTAGCAAAATAAATCCCCATGGTACTCCTATAAGGAGTGAGGGAGAACGTACACGTTGATTTCCTCGTATTGGTTTGCTGTCTAGTGGCTTTTCTGAGATGCAGATTTGAAAATGTGGATTCTTGTGGCGTAAGGATCTGAGGTGGCTGTGTCCAAGGTGCTCTGAGGTTCTTGAAATGTGTATGTGAGTTTATGATGGAGTTTTTATGCATTGGTATTTTCTGTGTTGTCCTTGTTCTTTCTCTGGGGACAGAACGAATCTATCCCATTCAGAGCATGACCGCCCCCCACCCCACTTTAACTTGTACCTTCAGCACTGCCCACACGGGTGGAAGCTGGCACACATCCTGCTGCTCCAGCAGGTGCCCCTGGTAGGACAGACGTGTAAGGCCTTGTAGTGCTGGTTCATCATAGAGCACTGTTAAAATGTGTAAAAGTCAATTTCACTCACCTTTTTCCTTATTTATTTCTGCTTTTCCTCCATAATATGATACATGCTGTGCTGGAGTTAAGGAAGATGAAGAAATTACAGTATATAGAGAATTACAAATATCGTGTCAGTCTGATTGGTTCAGTGTATAGGCATAGTGGCTGCAGGAGTATGGGAATGAGGGGAGGAAGGTGAGCAGTGCTCTCAAACTCTTGACTTAATTGCAGGCTTCCCCTGCTGTTCTCTCAACATAACTAGACCATTTAGTTTGAACCTGTGCTCATTTTATCCCAGCGCAGCTTGAGATCCTTAACAAATAATCATTCTGTGTTGCTGTGGAAATCAATAAGTGTTTACATATGTTACGTAAAAAAAGCAGCCTTCACATGTTTTTCCTTTTTCTGCGTCCTAGTATAATTAATTTTCAAGTACAGCCCTTTGTGAATGTCAAACATGATCTATTAGAGTAGAACAAGTTATTTTTCATTCAGAAGAATCCTAAGACATCTGCTTAGTAAAGAGACCTGATGGCTGAAGGATGGAGAGAGCGTATATTTTCTCAAAACGGTGTTTGGGTATTTGGTACAGGACGTATGCCAAACTCTTCAGGAAAGCAGCAGGATATTTTTGTTTTAAGGTTATTCTGATATCTTGGGTCTTTTTTGTGTTTTTCAAAATATCTGCTAGCAATTTGAATATAATATGCTTACCCTCCTCTCTCTAACTTAGAAAAGGAATGAGTTTCACAAAAAGGAACTGTCTTTTGGAGATTTCCAGGTGTGCACATCTAAACCCTGTGGAAGGTTGCACAGCATCAGACTTTTGTTTTTTGAATAAAAAAGCTATTGTAAATCAGCAGGCATGAAGCCAAGTTATAATAGAAGAATTTATTATAATTTAATGTAGATGGTGGATAGAATGGATAGATTGTAATTGAAGCTAAGTGAATAATTCCAGTAAATAATTTATTCAATGAATTTATCCTGTTTCTCTACTCAGAGACTGTTTTTACTCCCCCCTTCCTCCTTCCTGCACGTGTTTTACAGCCCCTGTTTTTTGTGGTTTTTTTGTCTAACTAGTAGGGTGAGGGCTCTCTTTGTTTCCACATGTGCTGGGCTGTGCTGGCCACGCTGGCAGCATTGCCGTTTTGTGACTTTACATGCCTAGGCATGCACAGCTAAGCCCCCATGCTTTGGGGAAGTTAGGGGTGCTCTATGTGGGACATTCCCACCATGGTAGCAGTGCTTACAGAGATGTGGATCTGGCTGTGAGTGCTGGTGCCTGCAAACACTGGTCTTGCCACTGCCACAGTCCCCTCTGTGCCTGTGGCCTCCCAGCACTGTGGTGGGCATCTCTTCAAGGCAAGAATTCCTTACTTACATCGAGGGTTTGAGTTTCATTCTCTGGGTTCGCAATTAGGTAGGACCTACTCGAGATGGGTAACAAGGGACTTTCTAGAGGATGAGGTCATGTTTCACTTGGGCCGTTGACACCTTCAGTTTGGTTTGTGTGTGTGTGCTGTTTTTTTGTTATGTTTTTTGGGGGCTTCAAGGAGAGAGTAGAAATATTTGTGCCATACAAACTCCTTCCAAAAAACTGTCTCCAGGCCGTGGGATTTGTTTACTGAGTAGAAGTGGTGCAGTTGGGCTGTAAGCCTTGTGGGGGTTTTGTTTCTATTACCGTATATGCTAGCATCCTGCCTGTTGATCAGGCTGGCCAACACGCTGAGTCCTTGCCTGTATTCTGTCTTGTTCTGCCCTTTCTTCTACATTTTTTTCCCCAGCTTTTAAAACAGTGTTTCTGGACTTTGGAGGTTTTAATCAAGCTTTGTCTTTCCTTAGCAGCCCATCCCTTCTGCATCAGGAACTTGAACAAAGATTATTAGATGTTTGCTCATTCAATTGATTCATTTTTTCCCAGTTCCCTCAAGGGTCCAAGCTAGTCCGCCACACTTCATGTAATAATAGAAGCAGATTTTTATAATGTTTCCTCTCCTTACTGCTTTCAGTAGTGAAAGAGTTTCATGTCACAAGAATTAGTGTTCCTAATTGATATTTGAAGTAGGACCCACTAAAACAAATTGAGCTGCTGACATCTCATACCTACTATTATTCCAGATGGGCTGCAAACTTAAGCAGGCATCACTTTGTCAGGATTACGAAGGTCACAGCTTGCTTAGTGCTCAAGTAAATGGAGCATGTGCTTAGACACAATTTTGCCAGTGGTGTGAACTTGTGATGTTTGATATTGGAGCTGTCAAACACCAGACTGGGATACAGAAATTAAACCTTTAATGTAGCAGAAGATCCACAATGAAGTGCTTGTGGCGTGCGCTATTCCCTTCCTCCTGTGGGAGCACCAGATTAATGTACAGTGGTGAGCAGGTCCAACTGTGGTTATAAATTTGCCAAGTTCATTCCCACAGTTACTAGATCAAGGTCTGCAGATTTTAGTATTATCATCCTGTTGTATGTGTTATCTCTTTGTCCTTCATGGTTATGTTTAGCATGTATTAAGATCAAAATCTGCTGCACCATAGAATCTACTCTTCCATGCCCTGTCTCACTTCTTGCTCCCATAGTTCTAAGACATCTGTACGTAAGGAAAAGGGCTTTAATCCTAGTACTGTGTCCTCGGTGCAAGTTTGGAGTGTTATCTGTCATACCAGATCATCCATCTTCTCTGTGCTGCAGTGGATTGGACTTTGTCATTAAGCGTAAAATTAAGTAGCAGGTTTGGTTTCTTAATAAGGCTTGCGGTTTTCTTTTGACAAAAGTAGAATTGTTTGGTTTTACATAGATAATTGACGTACTCTTGAAAGTGACATTATTCCTCTTGAACAACTTCAAAACATTTGAGTTTAATATTAATTTATAAAAGCAAGTTATTTTAATAATAGACTATATGAACAATAGTCTAATCTGTTCAGCAGTCTAGTGTATTTTTTCATTGATTTCTATATTAATATTGGAGCAAAGACAGTAATTTCTGGTGCTTTTACAGCTGTGAAAACATGCCTATTGCAAAAAGAGACTAAATTGTACCAAAAGGACTCACTGTGCCAGCAATATTTAATACTTCATTGTAGGTCCACTGTTTTAAACATCTGTCCCTCATTTAGTATATTTTTAATACAGAATTTTTAGTGTGGGCAAAAATGTAACTGTTTATAGTAGGATGCTTTCTCAGCTACTGAGAAAAAAACAACATAGGATTCTATGAGAAAAAATATTTTTAATGATTTATAGGATTTGGGTCATTGGCGTTAAACTTCTATAAAATAGTAATTTTTATTGAAACGAACACATTTCTAAGAACATGAATGTGGCTGATAAAGGAAATTTTGGTGAAGTAAATATAGAAACTGGAAAGGGAAAATTACTGTGTAGCCCCTGTATTCTGCTGCACATTGTGCATAAAAAGGAAATTGGTGTGTTATTCTGGCTGAGGTAGGTGGGTGCAGTGGTCTTCTGCAGTATAAAGGAAGAATTAGGAAATGAGTTGTGTGTGAAAGATACTGAGGTTACAGCCACTTGATGTATTTATTGAAGTTCTGCAGGCATCAGAATTGTTCAGGTTGGAAGGGACCTTGGGGAGTCATCTAATCCCATCTAAAACCCATCTTAGATGAGAACGCTGGACAGACATACTGGAGTCTTGCTGTGGGTTACAGTCCATCAGCTTCTGTAGGGACTGGCTACAGCACAGCGCACTGCGTGTACAGTGTAATTGTTCCACACTAGTGTAATTTCCACTATCGTTTTCTGGAAGAACGCTTAAGTGAGTGAATCGTCACAGCTTTTTATGCATGCAAAAAGTAGAAAATCCTTGTGCTGATGTGTTTTACTGTGGATACGTTAACTTTTCTGTAGTGGTGAATATAGAAGTCATCACAAACAAAAACCTCTTTGTGTTAAACTTACAGACTTAATGGCATCCCTGTGTAATATCCCTACAGTAAATTACACAAGTCCACACAAGAGCAGAAGAAAATGGTGGCTATCATGTACTAATTTAGATTTCCAAATCCATGGCAAATGCCCATGTCCATCTCATTTAAGTGTTTATCAGAAATGTGATGTAAATGAATCCCTCCCTTCCACAAGAATGAGACTGCCTGACTGATTTATGAAAAGAAGACTTAAATTTTCATCTGTAAGAGCACACAAAAGGTCTACCATTAACGGTTTGTCCTGCAGTAATGGTGCTTGAGCACTTACCAGCTTGTTCAGATGGCATTTTCCCAGATTAGCCTGCTAGAGGTTAGCCTGTGAATGGAGATGTTTTATCCTGCAAGGTGAGAAAATAAATATTAGATTTACTATTTTGATTTGTAACGTGAAGAGGTCAGAAAGGGAACTCTCTGTTGGGCCTCAAGAGTTTAACAGTGAAACTCAATGACATCATAATTACTAGGAAAAGTGTTATAGGCCTGTTTGTGTCGGAAGTGGAAATTATATCCACAGATCCATTTAATAATGCTTCCATTTGTTCTTGCATTACATCTCAGTATAATTTATTGATTGGGATTTACACTCTCTGCCTTAGGTGAAGGGACTGTCTGAAAGAAGGAAAATCATTCGGCTCATATTAACACTGCCTCAGCTTTACCTTCCTTTGCCTACTTGGTACAAGTGTATTACTGCCTCTGAAAATGCACTCAATAAGGGCACCTCCAAAAAACAGGAAAAATGCTCATTTTTTCCCAGGAAATGTCTCACAGTTGTGTATGGTATTTGTTGTTGAATTGTCAGAGTTTATCCAATGTAATAGAACAGGGCAGAAAATGGAAATCTATCTGAATTTATATTCAGTTTCTTTTTTTTTTTAAGAACACATTTTTTCCCTTTGTACAGGTACATCAGGTCAATGTGAACTATGGGAATTCAGTGTCTTTTATGTTTTGTTGTTTTGCTTTGTTGTTTTTTTCTTAAGCAGATCTATTCTTACATTTTTCAGTGTCGTGGTATGTGAATTAAAATTGTGCGCTTTTTAGTGATGTACCTAACTTCAGAACATTCAAGTTAAAAAATAAAAACATTCAACAGTACACCTGATGTAGATGATAGTGGTACTAGAAAAGGAAGCCAGGATGTGTCCTTCAGGTGTTTTGGAAACAGTCCTACAAATGTTGGCAGGCATCGTACTTTAGTGGAAAACTGTGATTCATTTTCCTTTCAGAGTTAATGCTTCACACTAACAAGGGATTGTAAAATGAGGATTTGTTTAAATTAATGCTACAGTGTTGATTTATAAACAGCCTTTAAGCTAAATTTATCATTATTTCAAATGAAATAATTATTTTGTGAACAGTAATTAATGAGTTGTTCCACATGGAATATATAAAAGAAGAAAGTCCACAGGTGTGATGTAGTTTAGAAGATCCATTTTCAGCTGCATCACCAATCATTGGAAATTATTGGGGGAAAAATAAGTATAGTTAACATAATTTGAGAAGATGTGATATTAACTAGAATTATAAGACATGTTTTTTGTAATATGCCAGGCATACTTTTGTTGCTGTAGAGGCAGCAGTCATACACAGGTGATAATGTTGGGTTTTTTTTCAAAATATGTCAAAGACAGAAAAATCTGTTTTCTTTTGAATAGACCATTTACATATACTCCACTAGGGTCTCATTTCAAAGAATAGATGTGGAGAAAAGTGTAAATGCATGCCTCTGAAGGTGCCCAGTGGACACCTTCTTCTTGTAGTGGCAGTTTCTTCTTGTAGGAACCCAGCCCACAGATCCTGAAGCAGAGCCTGGAATGGTCAGGATGTGGTGAGGACCAAAATCCCAGTTCAGAGAGGTGTAGGCAGGCTTGGGGGACTGCTGAGGATGGAGTCATGTCTGACAATTCCTGTTACTGGCAATCTGGTACCCTCTGCTAGGCCTCTGTCCTTATAGGAGTGCCAGGATTAGGCCTGCAGCTGTACAGTCTTAGTCACTAATTAAGAGAACCTGATTTTAATGGAGTTACCTCCAGGGTTAAAACTCTGTATGAAGCCAATTGAGAGATTCAGAGGTACTGGCTCAATTCAGACTGCCGTTGGGATCACCAGAAACTTGTCAATAGTAGAAATTATGTGCTCTTTTGAAAGGATATTTAAATCAGAAAAAAACCTTTCTGAATTCTCTTTCCATGTAAAACTTAAAAAAAACCCAAATAACAAACCCCCAAAAATCCCAAAAGCTTTTCCATCCCTTGCCACTGTATGCATGGATAACTGTGGTTCACACACTTGTTTTAAACATTATAGAAACAAAATATGCCTAAAATATCCTCGTACTAGGGGCCTCATCTGTACCACACTCAGCAACACGTTCCAGTGTGCATTTCCATTTGAGCACACTGCAAGATAACGCTTGTGAAGCAGCTCCAATGTAATAAAAAGTGCTGATTTCATAGGCAATTGTAAATGACAAGCTCTGTGTCAAATTTAGCTGCTCTTTGGAGGTAAAAATGTAAGTGGAGAAAATTAAGAGCCCAGTATAATTAAACATCTTTCTGAACTGTTGCATTTTATATATGATGTTAGTTTTCAAAGGTGAGGGCCAAAATAAATGTTTGGAGTTGGCTCTTGGCACTGTGGCACGGCAGAGATTGACGTGCGTTTACGGTTCCATCATGGACATTGGAAAAACCCCGCTAACCATCAGGAGGAACGCACTTGGCGCAGAGTCAAATGCGCGGCATGGAAGCGTTCACCCAATTAGTGTTTTAACAGCTGCTTAAGGTTTGTTTCAATGGGAAGAAAATTATTGAGCACAATTTTATATAATTAGTAGAGCATAAAACACGTGTTGTGTCTAATTAAATGTTTTAAACTATTGACATTACGTAGCTACTGTTGAAGTAAATGAAGTGGAAAATTGTTGATTTTTTCAGTTGGTAAATTACTTCACTATATGCTCAAAGGCCCATTTGATAAGATGAACTCAATCCTGATGGGCAGTGATGAGCACCAGGGTCTTTTCACACCCCACAGGTATGTGGAGGTCTCACCAAGTTAACTGGTGCGACTGGTTGGTATTTCGGGGCTTTCAAGTCCTGCCAGCATGTGCTCTGCTCTTCAGGGCACGCCGTGTTGAATGCAAGTATGTCCCACTCCTTTGGTTGGCAGCTCCTTTATCCAAGGGTGACAAACTGTGCATTGTAGAGCTGAAGTCCTCACTTTCTGATCCTGAAACAATAAAGCCATTGAAAAATCCAGCAGGCACTTAGAAAAGGAGTTTGGAACTGCAAGCAAATTTGCTTTTAAAACTTGTCGTACTTCACAGGTTGTCGTTGTTGAAATATTTGGCCTTTGTTTTGCAGTTCTCAAGACAGATATGGACATATAATGATGTATCATGCAACGTTAATTGTGCAATTAATAGCTCCAGTTATGCTACCTGGTGCTTCTATCCAAGCTTATAACATCCATGTTCCAATTTTTATTTACAGGAGTATTGATAATGTTGACAGTGAAAACAAACTTTTGAAATTATTTTTTCCCCTTTTGAATCAATACAGCTTTCACCTAGCTGCTAGTTAATGACACACTTTGTCATGTACAACACTTCTATTTCAAATGCAATAAAGAAGAAATAGCACAAAACCAGGGAGTGATATTTAATTCCAGCTGTGGCACTCAAATCCAGCAAAGGCAGCAGAATAACACTGAATTTACACTGGGCTAACTGAGAGTTCACCCAGCCTTTTTGTATGGGGCATTTATAGCTCTGCAAGCCAAGTTTATCATTCTATATTGTACTTTTAGTAGCTGTCAATGTAACCATAAAATGAGCATATGCATGGTGGAAATGTAAACATTCCCTGAAAAAAAATTGTATTTCGGGGAAATAAATGACAAAAAAAGAGAGCAGTTGCCTATTTTGGTTCTATGGTTTTGCACCTGATTGTTCATTTGTTTTTATGACCTTCAGGAAACCATGAAGTAGGGTTAAGATGTGATTACAAGTGTGCATAAAACATACCAGCACTGCCTCCCCCAAAAGGCAGTGGATCACTCTTCTGGTAGGTAGAGTTGAAAATGTCATTACTCAGTGTCTTTCCTCCCAATGGCTGGAAAAAAATACAGAAGCTCCACATGTGAAGTACTAATTCCTCTTTATGACACAGCTGCAAGCCCATAGAGGGGAGGTACAATTTTGAATTTTCTAGAAGGAGGAGGAAGAAGTGGTATGGGACTTACACCAGGGAAGGGCAAAAGGCAGTACCTCTTCTCTTTCCAGTACTGCCAGCAGCCTGTTGGGCAAGTGCTGAGGCAGATTCCCCTTATGGGCACTGCAGTGCCTTTGTTGATGCCTCACACTGCATACATCCAAATCCAGAAGTATCTGGAATGCTCTGGCAGACTTGGGATTCCCCGGGAAAATATATTAGCAGTTAGTTACTGCTGCTGAGCCTTCCAGTTTTGTTTTTTCAGTAAGCCTTGTACTCCTGAAGGAATCCTACTCAAGAGCTTGCAAGAGGTTATTCTTCCTCTTATATAGGGAGGGAGAGAAGGGGGCAAGTATGTATAAGCCAGACCTCCTTCCTAGAAAACTAAAACTTTTAGTTGATTTCCTTCAGTAACTGGAATTCTACTCAGGGACTTGCTGTCTTAAAAACTCTCTGGTATGGCATGGAAAATTATCTATGTTTTCCTGACACACCTCAAACACAGTAAGAAGTCCATCTTTTTCTTTGAGGAACCCTTTCAAACATGAATGATTTTATCTGCTGATTTAAATTTCCTAATGTGATTTTTAAAACTATACTAATGACTTTAGGAAGAGCAGAAGTGGTCATTCTTCGCAGCAACATGGGAAACATGGACCTGCAGAAGTCAGTTGCAAGTTTTCAGCGCGGGGCTTTTGGAGGGCTGTAGCAGAAGCACTGGGGCAGTGTGTGAGGCTGTGGAGCTTCAGCTGTGAGCTGAAAGGGTTAATTTTCAAGTTCAGCTTGAGCTGTGTTTACTGATCCTTTCTTATTCCTTTGTGATAATTGGCACCTCAGATTCTCTACTAATTAATTGAGTTGCAAGGGGCAGGTGGCGCCATTCTATTTTGATAATCCCTGTCAGCAATGTCTGTATAATCTCTTTGTTTAATTAAAATGAATTTGTAATAGGGGTGCATGAACTTGCAACAGTTTTTTTTTCCCTTCTCTTCCTTTCTCTTCCTCCCTCCCTCTCCCCCCACCCCCCTGCTCCCTCCCTCCTGGCTTCGCTTTGCTTCGCTTCAGTAGATGTTTGCTGCTGGGGGGCAGTTATGCAGTTGTGGCACTGCCACATTCTGTGTGCTATTGTCACTCTACAGTCTTTTTGGAAATGTTTTACCTCATTAACACTCCCCAAGCCATAAGCCATTTATTTTGAAATGCTTTCCTTTTTTTTTTTTTCTTTTTTTTGTAACAACATATCTGTAAAGAGATTTGAAATTTTTTTCAAAATTTCTTCCTGCTTTAAGTTAAAAATAGTTCTGAAGGTGCATTAAGCAATTCATTGCTCATATCTCCATGTCCCTGACTAAAAATTTAAAGCAAGCAAACAAGACCCAATGCCAAAAGCTTTGCCTATCTTAACTTGAGTCAGTTTAGGCAATAGGAGCAAGGGTCAACTATTTTTAACACTTGCTCACTGAGGACAGATTTCAGAATGGAGAGCTGAAAGTTTAAATTTCTGCGAAGAGACATCCACAGTTTCAGTGTGTGTTTTATTCCGATTGTTTAAAATTGCTCATGCCAACTGAAAACACAGAAATGGATTGTAAACTTAATCCTTGAGGAGGTTGCATGGGTCTGAAGGTCCCCTCCTTCTCCGAGGGCCTCCCTGGTGTTTTGTCTATCTCATCTTCACATTCCAGAGCAGAGGACAGAAAAATGCAGGAACTGGAACAAAATATGGGATTTGTTTTACAAACACTTTAAGGGGATAAGAAGGTGAAAGATAGGTGCTGAAGGATTCCTGTGCTGTGGAAGACATCTCACATTGTGTGCTCATCTCCTCCAGTGCCCTGACAGATCAAATCTGCTGGCTGCTGTTCAAGGGGAAACTATATTCTTTCCTTTTTTTTTCCTGTGTCTGTACAGGAGATATGTTTGAGGCTAGCAGAAATAAGAATCCAATTTTGGCCAAAGTTTAACTGCTACTAGGTTGCTAAAGCAGCATGTTGAACTCTTGTAGTAATGTGAATGCACACACTTGCCTAGAATAATAAAAAAAAAAAAAGGTTATGTGGAAGTTTAATTGCATTACCATCCTCTCTGTGCTCAAGATGGGACAGGTCAGGAAATGATAGCGACAGTCATTGCTTCTTTATGTTTAATTGAGAAGGGTGGCACAAAACATCATTTCTTCAGTGGCATCTGTCTCAGCATTTCCTCAGATCCCTAGGACTCTCCTGTTGCAGGCATTTTTCCCTGTTACATGTGACATGTTCACTTGCATTTTGCACTGAAGACAGTCTTCCAGCTCATTTTCCTGCAGTTTTTTACTAGTCACGTAGATAGGTTGTAATATCCCTGTGGTATACCTACAGACCTTGGGAACTGTATGATGCCCACCAGCGTGGCAATGCAGGGTGCTGCCTTTCCTACCTGTTCCTTTCCTGGGCTGTCTCCCTGACTCCCAGAGGTCCTTCCTCCTTTTTATTGAATAGGTGGCTGGTGGCTCAGTGTGAGCAGTTAAGGTCAAACAACACTCCGGTAATCTGTCAGCAATCACTACACCCGGGAAGTCAGCTCACACGCAAGAGATGAGGTCCTAAAGTTATAATGAAGAATGTTTTAGAAAGTCCCATTTGAAGGATGGTGGTGTTTGTTTGGGTTTGGTTGGTTTTTTTTTTAATAGATGGCAGTGAATTAGTGCGTTGAATGGGAGATTGAAAGATAAGCAGGCAAACTTGTCAGCATCCCCCTGCAGTGCTCTGAAAGGATGCACAGAGCTGCCCAGTGTTTGTAACCTCGTCATTAGCCTCCCAATAATTGCTCTTTGTCTAATATATCCCTAGTGTCCACACTCTCAAGTGATCAAATGAAAATTTTTGCTTTCATGCAAGAAAGCAAAATGAAGTTTCTAGTTCTTATCAAGTCAGGGAGAAGTCCGAAAGAGTGATTTCCATAAGCTTGAAGACTAGCATGAAAAAAAAATAAACAAGAAATTGTTGTGTGCAAATCATCTGTGTTTTTGAGAGAGTATCTGAAACTACAAATAGGCTTTTACTATTAAATGAGAATGAAAATAAAAAATATACACTGTGCAGATGGTTGTGGGGTGCTGTTATCTCTACTGAAAATTCCAGCCTGCAAAGATGTAGGCACTTTTCCAAATGTATAGGTATCAGTGTATAGCAACGCGGATCTTATTGCCACAGTCATAATCTGTGTCTGGCCACTGTTTGCCCCTTTCCCAAAAGGATGTTGTGCAGTGCTTGCTTCGCAAAGGAGAGGAAATTTCAGTTCTGTTTCCTGGCATTTGATGAGCTTCATACTCAAAAGAACTTTTGCAATACAGCAAAAAGCAATCCCCAATTTTTTCTGAACAGAAACTGTTAGATTTTATGTTGTAAAATTGTACCTTTGATATACAAGACTCTGCAGATGTTTGAAACAGAGAAATATCTCAATGTACAGTGGCGGGGTGAGGGTAGGGGGGGAAGCTGAAATCTTGAAAGGCTCAAAATATCCAAACTAATATTTTCTCCAAATTGTCTTTGAGTATAACAACTAGGAATCAACTCAGTAGTATCTAGCCCTTACAGATGGTGTCTAGTGCAAGTGTGACGACAGTGTGTTTCCTTTTCCTGTTAATTAGAGTAGTTAAGATGCTATTGTGTGAAGGTGTGTCTTCAAAGTTGTGTCTGGGCCCCCCACTCTTCTGCCTTATGTTTCCTGTAATACTGATACCATTAACAGTTTTGCTCAGCTGTTTGTTTGTGAGTCCAAATGAAAACATTGGGGGAGTTGAAACAACTTCCGAGATGTGAAAAGCTCTCCTATTTGGGGAGTTAATTGAATTCCTGTCCCTCTGGCTTTAGGCAACAGATTCTCAGGCAATTTCATGGTTTATTTACAAATACCTTGTCACTGTGACTATTATGTATATGGGATGTTAATTAATAGACTCACAATTCAAGTTACGATGCTGGGTTTCTGAGAGGTGTATGTAATGTACAAAAAATGTAGTAGCGGTAATAATAATAATACTGACTAATGTGGCATTTCAGGTACCTGCATTCCTCCTATCCTGAGTCTCATGTTTTATGGTTTAGTTAGGGTCCTTTTGATTCCAGACTTAGTTACTTCTAGATTGCCACAGGCAAGTATGAATATTTGCCCCCTATTACTCTGTAGAATTGAAAATACAGCTTTAAACACGAATCATCATAGATGGTAATTTCTGTCCAAATTTTAATGTGACAAGATCTCCATGTACCTCCCAAAGTAATCCTTCTCTTCTGCTAAATGTTAGCAATAGCAGAATAACAATTCAGTTGCAAAGACTATCTTGCAGTCTTTGAAAGAATTGCATGAATACTAGAAACTGAATAAAAATTACTCATGCTACAGAGAATTAAATACCTCCTGGAAACAAGGAATTCCATATCTGAAACAGGATTCTTGTCTTGCTCAGATGCCTTGAGATGGTAAGTCCATTTCTGTGGTTTATATGTACTTGCTACAGAGAATCCAGCTTTGCTGACATGAAAGCAAGGAGTTAATGCTGTCAAATGGTCCCATTACTTGCACTACTTACGTCTCCCATGTAGATTGTGAATACTTATTTTTAAGCTGAGGCTCGTGACATACAAAGGAATGGTGGGAGTCACCTAAAACTTTTATTGGGAGCAGTTTCCCTCTTGCAGTCTAGAATGTGGGTATTAAGGAAGTTCTGTTCTCCCCTGCCCCATAAATTCAGCAGTTCCGAGGAAAAAATGTATCTGCTAGGTATTATATAAAAAAATGGCATTTGAACAAGTAATTGGTAGTGTAAAAAAGGCTGAGCAGAAGGAAAGACTCGTACAGTTGTATGGGGAAGACACAGAAGAAGCTACATGAAGAAAATCTACAAATCAGTTTAGAACAATAAAAATGGAAACTTCTCTATTTACTGACAGTTATTTGTCAAAGCCACTGACTCCAACTGATGGACATTTAGGTAGCTAGTAAGTGTGACAAATCACATTAATTTAGGTCATTTCTTCTCCACAGGTAGTGGAATTATGACTTGTCAAAAACTGGCATTTGGAGGTGGCAAATACAGTGGCATTGTAGGTACTGTCCTGTTGGCAAGCAACAACCTTCCTAAGTGATATTGTGATGAATCCATTTGGGCAACTTTTACAGAGACTCATGCTGTAGAAACACCACTGTTCTTTCTTGCAAGATCATCTCATACTGTTTGAATGCTAAAATTCCTTTATACGTAGTGTCCGATGCCTACTTCTGTCAGTTATATGTTCAGCCAAGGTCAATATTTCATGGGGTTTTTACCTGGAGTTGATTCTTGATAGGTCTTAGATGTGAAAGCTTGTGCCTTTTTTGTCGCTTTCTAAATATATTGAGTTGAACCTCTAATACTGCTGGCTATTGACTTTTATTTGTTTGTTGTCTTCTTTAAGGTCTGAGTGTCCTAAAATCTTAGTAGGGGTTGAAACTACTCAAAATCTTGTGGGATAGTTCCCTTAAATTTATCATTAGTTGCTTCAGTAGTGGGTTTTTTTGGGGGAAAAAAAAATAGAAATATCAGTCTTCAAGACAGCAGCCTTATGGGGTCCATTTATCAAGAATTAAGATCAAGACTAACAAGTTACTGACATGACAAGGTGCTGAATCGTGCAACATGGGAGTTTTTGAACAAGAACTACGCATTTTTATTTGTTTGGTTCTGGAGGGGGGAGAGTCTCCAAACTGTCAAGGTTTTAAATCCGAATTCTCAGTGTATATCAGTTTTATCCTAGGAGCTATTTAGCATACTCTTTTTTTTTTTTTTTTTTGGGGGGGGGGGGGATTGAGTGGGGTTTTTTTGTGCTACAGGCAAGCTGACAGCACCAGGATATAACCTTGAAATCAAATGTCATTTGTTGTAGTAAAGTTTTTAAACATTATGTGAATGATTTTATACTTTGATTGTATTTTTAAATAGTGCTTTTTAAAAGGTGAACAGTTGCCTCTAAAGAAACGTGGAAATAACATCTTGATTTGGTAACAGTTCTGAGAAATAGCACTTCTTCAGCGTGCCTGAATTTAACAAGTTGAATAAATAATAATAATTAAAAAAAAAAAAAAGCAGTATTTGCTAGTTCTGGTAGCCTATAGCCTATTGTATATATAAGTGTTATTGTGGGATTATTGTTTATTAAATATTTGGCCAGGATTCAAGGTTGCAGCCACTTTGGCATCAGTGGTTGGCTTGCCTTTCGCACTCATGCACCACTGCATGGCCTCGTAGGGCCTTTCTCGTGCTTTTCAGTGGGGCACGCTGCTCTTCCCTAGCCAGCTCTTTCTGTTGCCTTTGAGGTAGGTTGCTATTTGCCTATAGCTTTGAGACCATATTTGCATAGTAGACACATGCGTAAAGTACCATCTCTGTCTATACGTTTTCATCATTGTAGCACATCGACCCTAAAGCAAAATACTGTCATTGGAATAATGGCCTTTTGGTTATCGGCGAAGGACTATAGTGAATGCATTCAACCTGTATTTGCATGCCACTGAGAAAGTTTAGCGCAGCACTTGTAGTGTTCTAGGGATTATTATAGAACTGCAATAATCCCCTATAAATTTGCAATTAGGATATTCAAATAGCTACATTTCATGATGTCAGTTTTCAGATGTGTTAGAAACTTGCCCAAGCTTATAGGTGTGCAGGAAGGAAGGAGTGCCACTTTATATGTATTAGCTTGTGTCCTAGCAGAGTTAGAGGGATTTTCAACCCAAGATGAATGATAAATATCTCATTCAGATCCCCCTTTATGAAACTGTTTCTGAGTATGGCTGGTTAGCTCTTGAGAACAAGAAAGAAAACAGGACTAACCCGTTCACACCGTGTTACTTCAGCCATTGAACAGGCTTGTGGTTACTGCCCCATCTATCTGGGGAAAATCCCTTGCAGAGGTTTTAAAGAGATCGTAACTGGCCGTTAAGGCAAAAGGACAACGAAAACCACCCATAGAAGTTTGAAGCCCTAAAGAGGCAAACACTGGAGACAGAAAATGCAGGCAGCACAGCTATTGTATTGATTTGGTTTTTCCTGGAATTACAAACCCATTCTTCACTTAAAGTCAAATGACCTGCAGGCCCCACTTCTCCCTCTTCCAGGGACGGTGTGGGTGTGGGCAAGGCCAGATGCACTGCACTGGTGCGCTGCGGCCCCGTCCCTGCCACCTGCTCTTTGGGGGGCTCTTGGAGGTGCGCTTCTGCTAAAGACAGAATTCCCCCCGATCATGGTACAGGGGAATTGGCTGCAAGAACATCATGATTTTTGGGTGTCTCTGCAGAGTGTGAGGCCTGTTATGGCCAAAACAGCATTAGCATCTCTGGTTCAGGTTGGTGGGTGGGTGCAGCAGCTTTCTGAAGCTGTGCAGAAACATGTCTGAGAAAAAAAAAAAAAAAAAAAAAAAGGCTGACATTTAAATAGCACGATCAATCTGGGAAACACTTTTCCCTAGCCAAGGTCACACAGTAAATAAGGCAGTTTTCATTACATGCCATGAGATTTCTGTGTGAGCTCCTGGTGTCTAGGTTAGTAAAGCTGATCAGACCATAGCAGATGCCTGTGGAGAATCAGTGATCACCAGCGATCAGTATGTCACCTGAGCTCACAATCAGAAGGGTCTGTTAACTTCAGTAGGCTGCTCGTCTGATGTTAAGTATCAGAAAACAAATCAGTAATAAAATAATTGACATCATCTCTGTATTATATTTGGGCCCTGTAGCACCCCTGACCAATGCTGGAAAGTGTCAGTTTGCATGATAAGGATCATGGATAATAACGCTGAGCTCCCTTACAGTGCTGAACTCCAGGTCAGTACATTAATAAAGTAATATGCAGACAGATGTTTGCTGCTGGAAGAGATGTGCTGGTCTTAGTACATTACGGCTTATCTGCTGATGATTATTGCCTTTCTGCTGAACAGAGGTGGCAAGACCACTGAGTGCTTCTCGTCTGCTTTGGTATAAGCTCAGATATCTTGCCTTGAGATGTTGAAGGCTGTTAGTTAAACTAAGCCCAGCTGACTTGTCTGCAAAATAGATGAGGGTCTGACAGGGTTCACTCTAGTGCTTTGTAAAGAGCAGTAACATTTCTGCAGAGACAGAAGCAGATGTGGTAACTTTGTGTGTTTCTGTTAACTTAAAATATAGCAAAAAACATCTTGTAAGAAAATCTCCAAAGGAGATTGCGGTTACATTGTATATGCCTTATACTTTTATATATACACCTTTGACTTAATAACCATGTATCTCCCTAGTTTATAACTCTTTGAAGTAATTAGAATTAATCCTTAGGGTTCCTCAAGCTTGGAGTCCATTGAAAATACACTGTATTTTCAACTTGCTCATTTTTGTTAGCAGCATTTACAAAGTGCACAGATTTCTACAGTAGCTTCCTCTATTACTGGTGCTGCAGCTCCACACAGAAATAGAGAAGCAGCATCTTTGCAATTAGCGTATTATTGGAATTAGAATAAGTAGTAGGGTTAGAGAAACAAAACCAGTGCTTCAAACGTATTCCCTAGTTTTCAAATAGGGAGTGTTTTTTTTAACATAGATCTGGTTTTGGAGCTGGGAGCAGGGTGTGTATTTCAAGAGATGCCAGAAATATCTAGTTATGGAGGCTGTGTGGTACTGTGGCCAGTGTTTACAAGAAAAAAATGTAAACATCTTAAAGATAAAATATTGTGTGTTTCCTTAAAAAGCAAAGGGTGTTTAATTTGTAATGTTGCATGCCAAAATTAATGGAGGTAATATACTGCTAATTGGTGTGACCAATCAGTGGAACTGACCATCTTTATGTACAGCTCATGTTTCATTCAGTTCTACTGTCTGATTCCACGGGATGATGTACAAAATAATAAACACATGAACATTTGAAAAATGAGGTTGGACTGTTTCATATATAGTTCTTAAATACACTGTCCCAGCTGTAAAAGTAGCTCAGAATTGCTTGTGGAGGTTTCTTGCTTTAAGGTTAAGGGCATTATGTTCACGTATTGTGTAGACTGCTTGCATGAGTTGCTGCAAAGTTCATTATACTGCTAAGGCTGTCAGGGGTATTTATGGATGTTCATGTGCAGTGAACCCTTGAACCTGAGCTGGTCATCTGAGCGTTGCTTGTAGTTAGAGTTGTGTTTATGCTTAACATTGGTAGCAGTATTTAATTGCTCCCTAGGAAAAATAATTGCAATTTGAACTCAGTCATATAGTAGAGAAGGGATTGCAAAAATGCCATGCTCACAGGAAGGATCGTCCTTCTTATACAATTGTTAGATTTCTGTTTTCAGAATCCTGTTACCAGAGATTGGGAATAGATGTGGAACAAGTATATAATTCAAATTGTGCCATATCCCACTCCCATTAAAATCAGTAATGACAAAAATTGTGTTATGGAATTAATCGTATTTCAAAAATATTTTCCAGGCATTTTTCATGTCAGCTGCAAATGGGAGAAAGGGTGGTGATGCCATCTTGCAATAGAGAGGAGTGAAGATCTCGCCTTATACTCATCTAAAGAATTTCTAATTCAAAGTATTGCAATGTTATCCCTGCTAAAGTTTCAGTTCTCATAATATCATATCAGATGAGAAAATCCTGCGTAACGTCTGGTATGTCAGCAGAACTGTTATGGTTCTGAGCTTGGTGGTGGTATACGTGTCTTCGGAGTTGCATTTTAGAGCTCTCCTGCCAGTGTAAAGGGAGTTTATATTTCTGTAACTCTAGTGGGGATTCCTTTGGCTTGACACAATCCCGGGAATGTCTTTCAAACCGTGTACATACACAGAACAGATGGCTTTCATGGGAAGCAGGAACTACCGTTCAACATGCAAGATTCCCCCCACCCCCCATCTCTTGGTAGCTTTCTAACTTGAAATAATCCTTCTACACATACTGTGTGATGGGAAAAATGTCTTGATTCTCTATTTCTCCATCCCTCTCTTTTTTTCATTTTCCTGTCAAATTAAAGGAAAAATGCTTTTCTCCGATTCTGAGGGTAGGGGGTTCTTTTTGTGCTTTAAATTCAGTTGCTACTCAATTTAAGCATTTGGAATGAACGCTGAATTACTGAAACTAAGCTTTGGTGGAGGATTTGATAATCCAGGGTCCTGTTTCCTCCTCCCAGTCACCAATGCAACCTGACCAAAAGTCAGAAATGTAATTATTGACAGAAACATAGCTGCATGTGAAAAATAATTTTTAGAATGTAATGCATTTTGCTTGTAATTTGATTAAGTATGATCATTTTGTACTATCATATAGCAACATCAGTGATAGGTTGTGATAGAATATGATCCGAAATGACCACAGAAGAAGATAATTAAAGATGATGCTTTATCTAATTTTCACACTCTTGCATTTAAAAGGTTGTCACCAGAAATGGATAGTTAAAGAATAAACTGGCTGCCCCCTGTAAACATTGACTTATTAAATGGCTCTGCTTTCTTATAACAATGCATTTGCTTTCCAGGTCTTGTGGCCTTATAGGAAATTAGCTTTTTTTGGTTACAGAATAGCAGTAAAGAGAACTACTGATGTTGGGTTACCTGCTCCTCTGCACTTTTGTCAGTCTGGCAGTCAGTTTCTCATAGATTTTGTTAATACTTCTGTATCTTGATAAAAAAAGATGAGAACAAGCAACCAAATAAAGGAAAACAAGACAACCTCAAAAATTTGGTGTGTAGATATCTTTGTAATAAAATCAGGATTTGACCTTGAAAACATTTCCTAGTTACTACAAAGAGCAGAAGCTGTAAGTTAATATTCAGCTGCCTGTACAATAATGAATTACAACCTAACATTAGAGAGAAAAAATAACAGTAGTTTATTGTAGTACTTTAATTGAAAATGTGTCATTGTGGAATTGTTACTTGGATACCACTCATATTCTTATGGAAATGTGTTTCCATTCATTAGCAGGTCAATTTATCTGATGATATTACAGAACTGTAGATTAATTTTAATCTACTAACCCTGTGTCATACTGATACTGTCCAGCTACATGTTTCAAATTAGCATGTGACTTCTAGTGTCTAGTTCTTATTTTCCATTTGAATATTTGTAAGTGCTGAGATTAATGCATTATCTACAGCCAGAGAACTAAATTAGCACATTTTAAAGAAGATGCGTATGGAGAATATATCAAAAATAGATCAGCCAAAATTAATTGAAAATGTAGCAAAACTGAATCTAGACACAAGGTACTTATGTTAGACCTGAGTGGTTATAATAGGAATTGAAACCATAAAACTGTAATGTCGTGTCTGAATCGCCTCTCTTAAAGATAGTGGGGAATTGTTCAAGAAAAGAAGCTGCATTTCTGTGTTCATTTTGGTTGTGTTAGATTTGGGAGTCTCCCTTCAGCTCATAGCTTGCGTCAGAAAGTATGAAAATTACCACAGCCTGATGATGGTTTAAGTGTTTGAGAGGCAATGAAGGTACCAGACTTGCATCAGCACATGAACTGACCATGCAGATGTTGCTGAACCATCCCAGCAGCACGTGAACTGACCGTGCAGATGTTGCTGAACAAAAAATTATAGGCACTACACTTTATCCTCCGTCTTGCTTGAATGTTTTGGCAGAGGTGAATGGAGTTGCATTGGAGGCAGGAAAAAAAAGAAATAATTGCAATGTCAGTTATACTTGGGAAGTTTAGTGGTAGAAGTTTAACGAGCTCCCAAGAGCCTCCTCTAATACATCACTGAGTGGCCTGGGTTCATGGAATAAACTTGTCAGTATTGTTTTGGTGTATGCACATGCTGCTTTTCAGAGATGGGGAAAAAAATTCCTTTTGTGGTTCCAGAGCTGCCAAGGGCCAAGCAATTATTTTGGATTTCTTGAGCAGCCCTTTCAGCAACGACTGACTGGGGTGAGTTCAGCATCATAAGACTTGTGTGATAATTGTTGGGCTAGTTATTCCTGACCAGAGCAAGCGCTTATTTCAGTTACAGTGAGTGGCTGGGAGCTAATTGATTGGTAATCTTCACTTAAGAGCACAGAAGAATTAAAAAGTATGTTATTGCACCATCCAGAAAGGCTTATATCATAATTATATTTCATGTGTTTTTTGAGAAACATGTATCTGCAGGGCAAGGCAGCGTACTGATGTACTGATGGTGCCCTGCAGCTGAGAAAGTGGTGGCAAGACTTGCAGATTTTCAGTGCATGGAGATTTGCAACCAATTCTGTCTTAAATAAGGTGTTACCATTATGCTAAAAGTCTTCATCAGTGAAGTCTCAGACATGAGAACTGTCCTTAATGGTGAACACACAGATTTTGCCATTAATATTTGCTTCCTTTCACACTGAGATGTAGGGACAATTTTCACCTTGCCAGATAAAATTCAGTGAACTGTGGTAGCAACTCAGACTGCAAACAGCCTGCACTGTGTGCTCTTCAGGGTGTATGTTTTAGACAAAATTCTGCATAACCCTTAGAAACTGTGTTTAATACTTATTCAGAGTGCTAGCAGGGTGATCATAAAATGTGACAGCAATATTTATGGCTTAAATAAGATGATCTGTGCTTTGATCCTGCAAAATCCTAGCATAATGCTCTGCCACTGAGCCTCGTCCTTTCTGATGGCGTGAGGTATCCTGCATGCCCACCTCAGTCCTCGGTCTTTCTGCTGTGACCCTCAGACAGGAGAGCATCAGCCACTGCTGCTTTGGGTGTGGAACCTGCCCACTAGGGACCTGGTTTGTGATTACCAGCTAATTTTACATAGGCCACCCTAGAGCTGTTGGAGACAAATAAATCATTGCAGAGCTGTCTTGGATTTAAGCCACTGAAAGGCCTGTAAAAATATTTGTGATCCAGATACCTGAGCTGGCCAGCCCTTTCTACAGACTTTAAACTGTTTTACACGTTTTGCATTGCTCGTTCTGTATGGGTTTAGGCAGGCAAGCTGAAAAAGTAGGTTTTGGCAGTTGGAGCAGGAAATGTGCCTTTGCCATTTAAATGCATGTAAATAGGGAAAAATCCTATTAAACTGCAGTTGATGGGACCATGTACAGTGAAATGAAGACTGATCGTTTTGATAAAAGTAGTTGATGTTATAGATTTTTTTGTAACGGAGCCTAAAAATTGTTCCCATTTCCTGGTGGGGGAGTTTAAGACATCCCAACATTTCTTCCTGTCACTCCCAATGCCTCACTTACATCTGCTCATCACCAGCGCCTTCACTGTGGAGGTCCCTCTCACTGAAAATGCTTTCAGGACTCCCATAGCATGGCTTGTAAGATGTGATAGAAGGCATATCTATAAAATCGTCAGGCCTCTTTTTGTCTCGCTTTTGTTTCATACTCTGTTCTCCCTGGGGAGGCTTGTCTCCCATTCTTGGGAATGGCTGAGATGGCTGAGCAGCCAACCTGGTCGTGGAGCCTCACCCGGAGAGTGCAACTCCCCGGCCACTTTGAGGTGAGTACTTCCTAGGTTGGTGGAGAGAGGGACTTGTCTACATTTAAACAAAATGATTTACAGGTAGAGGAGCTTGCTTAGCGCGTGACTTGTTTTACACACAAAACATATCGGGGATTACACTTCTAAAGCTGTTTTTCAGCTGGAGAGAGAGACAGCAAAGCAAGCTGCTGCATCTCCGGATTTGTTCCAGCTCCTCACTTGGGGCCGAGCTTTGGTTCCCCTGTAGCCTCCATCTGCTGAGGGTTGCTCTGCAAGGAGAGCTTTGGGTGACTTTTTTTTTTTTTTTCTTTTCACAGAGATTGTTTAAAAAGCCAATCTTCGCTGCACTCAACCCGGCGAAGGAAATCCTGTATGAACTGGAAAGTGTTAGAAAGGATTTAATGAGATTATCATGAACTGTTACTTCACAAAAAAAATCTTAAACCCGCAAGCAGCTGTGCTGTGTAACGGGGGACAGGTGAAGGAATGTGAAGGACTGAAGAATCCGTCTACTTATTTAAAGAGGCAGAGCCAAAGGGTTTTTAATGTTTAATATACATTTTAGCTAAGAAAGCGCAAGCAAGCAAACAAAACCTTCCGCCAAAGAAGGGATACTGTTGAAGTTTAATGTCTTAAAATGTGGATTTATTTTTAATAATATTCCAGAAGTAAGCAATATGGAAATTACTACTTGAAAATTCAGTAGCCCAGTGGACTATGCACACTCCTATTTGCCTTCAAGTTGATCATACCAGTTAGAAGTGACTCAGAGAGGCTGTATTGTGTCCAAGTCACATTAGGGACTGGTTTGAGGCATTGATGTGTTTTCTGTTGTAATACAAAGAATTTGGTAGCAATGGAATTTGGTGGTGGGTTTGGTTTGGGTTCCCCCCCCCCCCCCCCCTTTTTTTTTTCTAACATGCTTGTGGTAAACCTGTAAACACAGGTGAGATTTTTTTCTGGTGCCAAGTACTGCTTGTGGTCTTTGCAACACTGAAGTCATGAAACTGTATTTACTTTCTGTATATTTGGTTACTTCTGTGGGTTTTGTGCACCTGTCATTATAGGACAGTTATAAATAGTGGGTGTATGTTGTGGCGTTAACCTCCCTGGAGGCCTGGGTACCTAAAACCAGTGTGCTGCTATGGTTCCCCAAGATGATCTGCTATGAAGTACAACCTATAGAGCAATGTTATTGAAAACAGAGAGACACATTGTTTTGCTCCATAAAAAAAATTATATCAACTGGAAATTGTTAACCAGTAAGTAGAGTTATGGGAGGAAAAAATATATCCTCTGCAAGTATTTAGTGTCGGATTTATTTTGGCAGATGCTTATCTTGAATTTGTAGGACAGTTTCCAAATCCATCAGACATGCATTGGTGTGGGGTGGGGAGGCAGGAGGGTAGATCTATGTCTTTGTCCATTTATTCCTTGGGAGAATAGCTTGGAGGCTGAAATGCAAACTGTGGTGGAAGGTACTTCTGAAATAAGAAATTATGTACTGATAGGGTATTGTACCAAAAGACTCTGCCATAACTTACCTAGTGAGAACGCTTCATGTTCGAAAAGCATTACTTGCTACTTTCATACATGCTTAAAACCTGTTAGCATAATTTTTGTTAGTATAAGAGGAAAATTTATGATAAAGTGGCTTGTTGATGTAGGCTTAAACCTTGATGTTTCACACTTTCAGATTTCATGTTAGCTGGTGTCACAGACACCTTGAAAGATCTCACCCAGCAGGAAGATTGTCCATTTCCCTGATGATGTACCAGGCAGGCGTCAACATCTGCAAAATGCAGGCGCAATGCTTAAACTCCCTAATGGCATGCTGAGAACAGGACTGAGCCCGTCTGCCCTCGACCCTTCAACCTTTTCTTCTGGCCAGGCCAGAGGGCTAAATTTAGGTGCCCAGGTGGTAAAAGGGGCTGAAAAGCAGCTGCCAGCTCTGCCCACAGTAGGCGATGGGGCAGGATCCTGGGGACAGGGGGTTTTCACTCCCCAGCAGGTGAGTGGCTATGGATTTAATCTACAGATGAGAGAGGAAAGCCCTGAAAAAAATTGTGTGAATGATTGAAAGAGTTTTTTGGGGGTAGTTAACAGCCCTGTCCTTGCTCTCCTCCCCTCTGTACCCAGCATCACACTGAACCATCCACCTCTGTTGGTCTTCCTCTTCTGTAGTCTTACAGCCTCATTCTTTGTCATATTGAGAGTAAAAGGAGAAACGGAGATTTGGGAGGCACACTGCTCCTGCCATGTTAACCAAAAAGGCAGTAATAAGCTACTTCTGGAACTGGTTTTGGATACGGTAGGCTTTGGAGGAAAGAGTGACTTCAGGAAAGGAAACAGTAATTATCTAATTAGATCAGATCAGAAAGAATCAAGCAAAGCTGTGAAAGATTTGCTGAAGTGGTATGAATAGGCAGGTTAAAGGTTTTTTTTGGTGAATGCACATTGTCAAATACAGATTCCTGGTATATTTCTTGAATATTAAATTAACAGAGTACAAAAAAATACCTTCTTGTCCTCTTGAACAAGCCAATGAAATCTTGTGCCTTGCACAGTGAGAAAAGCGAATAAAACATTTGACTCCAATCGACAGACAGAGCTGATTTCCAAAAGTGGCTGCGTTGCCCAGTGAGTGCCACATCTGTCCAGGAACAGTGCATTCTGGCCACCTCAGCCGATAAAAACGTGCAGCAGAAATAGGTGGGTGGCTAAAATACGAGATGAACTATCTCCTAGAGGAGTGAGGAATTTAAAATTTGAGGGTTGGTTGGAGAGGACTTCAGTAAGAGGAGACAGAAGAAGGAAATAAAATAATACATATAAAAAGAGGAGGCAAATTGGATTCTTCCATTTAACCTTTTACATAATAAAAGACAGGAGACGTCCCAATGAAATTAAAAAGCAATGCATTTAAAAATTAATAAAAAGCAAATACCTTTTATTGGAGACAGGAATATGGACAAGCTGAACTGTTCGTCTGATCCAGTGTGTCAGTGCAGAGATTGCTATCTTATATGACATTTGGGGGATGTCTTCAGCCTTTGTAGCTAGGTACAGTTTTGTTTTGCCACAGTCTGAGACATCTGGACACAAGCCTGCTCTGGCTCAACAGCTGGGTAGATACAGTTGTGCGGTAGTGGTAGCTGCAGCAGGGGTATTGCTGTGGGGAGCTGATGGTGGCTGCGTGGCTCCCAGTTTGTGGGGGTAACTTCTGGCTAGAGCACCACAGAAAGGTCTGTGCAGGTTCTCATTGCAAGAGCAGGCAGAATACAACAAAACGCTATAAATACTCGTTTCTGGTTTATTAAGTCGAACACATGTCCGAGCTCCTGTAACTTCCCTAAATACACACCTTTTATGATGCTGGCTCCATACTGAAATACAGTCAGCCTAGCAAGGAACTTTACTAAAGTCTTCCCTTGCACATTTAGATTTTCGTCCAGCTTGTCGGAGAAATCTGCTTTTATTCTATAATATGATAATGCATTTGAAACCAACAAATGAACTTTTAATGGGGTGAGCATCTACATGTGCGTGTTTGTGTGTATGCTTATACTGATAAAAGGAATTTATTTATTTTCATCAATATATTGCAAGTTTTAATGTATGTTTATAGTCCAGTTTTTAACCAAGGGAAAAAATAACCAAACCAAAAAACAACACACACTCAATCATATTCGGCTGGGTAGGACCTCTTACTAGGATGATTATTTTTTTGCAACTTTTTGATTCAAATGCTGTGTAGCCAAAACCTTTATAATGAGCACTTCAGTTAAGACTGAACACAGCTTTAGACAGGACACTTGAACTTAAATCTCAGCCTTTAGTTAGCATACCATATCCTGATCCCCACATGTGATGAGATGGGTGGTTTGCTGTTTGCAGTCTAAAATGAATATGTTGCAACACTTGATGCATGGCCACAGCAGGTCCTTACTAGGAAATTGTACCTCCCAAAGGCAGTGAGTGTCTGAACTACTGCTGGAAATGGCTTAAATGAAAATTTAGAGAAACTGGTAGTGGATTTCCCCATGCTACCATCTTCAATACTGTCCCTTTTATTGGGAGCTACTAGATCTTCTTGTGCCTGAAAACTACTTCGTTTTTAATATATTTTTCCGTGGTTTAATTCAAAGGTCTTTTCACCTCTTTTGACAGTGTGCTGCTCCTTTTCTCAAGGATCAGTCACTTTTGACATAAACCTGAGAAATAAATGGTTTTAAATTGGAAGGAAAAAAATCCAAGCAGCTATGGAAAAGCAGCAGAACTTCCCCATGATGAGATGCATCGTGCTGTGAACTGATCTCCCAAACTGCAGCAACAAACCCTCCGTAACTGAGAGGACCTAAAATTGAAAGAGAGCACACCGAACTCTTCAGGGCATCCTGTCCAAGGCTTTGGTTCATGAGTGTTTGCACTTTGTACTTATTTATTTCCAGTCATATGAAAAAGTGCCTTATTCACTGTTACTGCTGGAGTGGACAGCTGTGGAAGAAAGTTAGTTTACATGGCGTAAATAGGTTTCAGAGTTAACAAGCAAATCATACCTTGTTTTGAGAGTAATTTCCTGTTGTCTACAGATACAGGGAATAAAAATTGTTTGGGAGCTAGGTATGATGGTTTATTTGGGCTGTTTGTTTCCATGCAAGTTTGCAGACTGTAGAGTCTGTTTTGTCTGTAAGGAGGATACTGTATAAGAATTTAGACTTTACAAATCAAGTCGAGCCCCGCTGGTAAGTACATTTCAGAGCACCACATGCATCACCTGCTGTGTGCTCTTATTTCCTCCTGACTCTCATAATGTATGTAAAATAGACGTGCAGACTGAAACAGAAGGTTTACAAAACTAGTTTTAATTCTTGTGAAATCAGGGAAGTTTAAACAGAGGTGTCAGTCACTGCAGCAGATGAAATGTTTTAGTGGGTTGTGATGTTTATAATATATTCTTTACAAAAGCATGCATTATTTGAGGTAATGAGCGTAAGTATTTGCATATGGTGAACGGTGGGTTCATGAGTTCTTAAAGATGTGATTTGCTTTAAGACATGTTTTGAAATTATTCCGTATTTAGGAATGATTTTGAAAAATTACTTTGTTTTTGTAAATATGTGTCAAATAAGAAAGAATTGTTTTGGTTCTTTGGCTTTTTTTTTTTTTTTTTTTTTTTTTAAGGACCTGGCAAACCCTTTGTTCACCTTACCTCCTCCCTAGTCTGCCCCTCCGCGCCTCAATTTGTTAAAGACCAATTGTTGCCCGTGGTAACTGCAGGGAATTTGTTGAAAAGCACGCTTTTAGAAGACAATGGGCTCCAAATATACTGTGGCACAGCTTTAAACTTTATTAAGTCTGTCTTGGACTACCCTCTCCTCTGCCGAGTTAAAGGGAAGAAAAGTTTGGCAGCCTCCACGCTGTGAGCGTGATTGATGCCCAGAACATCTGAGGGACTTTTGTGTCCAGCGTGCTCTCCATGAGTGCATAATGTGTGAATACTCAAATAAGGTCAGCCCTTATCAGATGTAATCTAGGCCTGAAAGCAGATCAGCAGTGACAGTCATACCCCATAAGTGAGAACACAAATCATCCTTGCATGCTTTGGACAAGTTACGGGATTTTCTCCCTTCTTGCTCCTGTTTTACCCTTTCCAATTTGGGGGGAGGTGACAGAGGGGAGGGGAAACTTTGGCAGATCTCTGGAAAAAAAAAAGAAAGACAAAACCCAGAGGAATACGTGCCTGGAATACTAGATGGCCCCTTCAGCCAGGCGGCAGGGGGATGGGGGCTGTCTGGAAGGCACGGCAGTCCCGGGGCTGGGGTGCGCTGCTCCTCTCAGGGCTGCTGGTGGAGCACCCCATGGGTAGAGCGAGGCAGGAGGGAAGAAACTTGGGCAAAAGAGGTTCAGCTTGCTTCTTTGGAGCCTTTTAAGAGTCTTTTCAGAGATTTCTAAGCATGTCACAGCTGTTGTCTGCCTGTCCCTGGGTTTGAATGCCTCAATTTTTCAAAGTAGAGTGAAAGCATCTTTTTATTCTTTTTGACTTTGTGCTCCATAAATGGCGATGCTGTGTTTCACCACAAAGCGAGTTAAATTATTAGACAATAATGCATTCAAGAATTAATTTCTGCCAGCTTTCATGGAGAAAGCAGTGGTAAACAGGTTTCATCTGAAGGAAGAGCCTTCTATTTGTGGATATTACTTCTTGTAGTTTACTGGATTTTTTTTTTTAACTGAGGAAAAAGGAAAGCAGCAATGAAATGGTGTTAATTTAGACTTTTTTGATTTGTGCTTCTGCTTAGAAGAGGATTTTAATGGGCAAAGAGCTTTTACAGAAGACAAAATATATAGGAGAATAGCATAATTAGCAGGAAGAAATCAAAGATACGGTTACATCATTGATGGCATTAACAACTATGGAAACAATGATGTCATCCTCTATGATGTGAAAATACTTTTTGCATGTTTATGATGACTTGAAAATTTTCTTTCCCTTTTCAGAAATCTAATGTCCCTATCAGGGCAATAATTTGCAGTGCTTTAGAACTTTTGCTTGCTGACATACTCTATGTGAATTAGTGTGTAATATTCCCCAGGGTTGAGGGGAAGATCCGTGAACGCTGACAGCCTGCCTATAAACACTGTAGTTACAGCACATTATTGCTTGCTTCATTGCTTTGTGCTCTATAACAGCAGGAGTGTCCTGCTCCTCATCGAAAATGCACAACATAAAAGATTCCTTAGTTGCAGCTCACACCTTGAACTCTGAAGACATCAGAGAAACATGAGCAAGACCTGTATTCACGACCAACCTGTCTCTTCCCTTTGCTTCCCATCACTGAGCTGTCACCTCTTTGCTTTGCTGAATGGCATGATATTATTCATGTTAAGGTCAGAAACACTTGGAATATGGGACAGGAGAGGAAACCTGTCGTGTCATCAAATCCATGACAATGATGTCTCAAGCACTTACCCCACCCCACCCCCTTTTTTTCTTCCAGAAAGTGATCAAGATATGTGTTAAAGTAATTTATACTTTATTTTGGGCCACAGTCCCAAAGAGGAATACCACCTGGTAGCCATATATCCTGTATGGATTTGCAAGGAAACGTGATTTAAAGGGATACATCATTGACTTTGTCTAAAAGAGTCCTCCAGCCATCTGCACCCTGACAAATCCCTATTGGGCAATGATGGTTAATACGGAAAAAGAACTGACAAAAGCCAGTAACTTTCAAGAGGCGCTCTACCTCGGCTGACGTTTGTATGCTTAACTTGCAGATTTCTGGTTTCCTTCCATGAGCCAAACTAGTTAACTGTGGCTATCCCAGCATGCGTTGACTTAAATTGCCCAGACACGGTGCAGCTTTCCAGTTGTATTTGAAGTTCTTCCCACTGTGAGTTTTGACCTCACTACTGCACTTGGTTAGTTACATCTGTGGACAGGTACGAACATGAATTAAAGACTGATTTTAAACACTTATGTTTGCTTTAGTCTGCACAAGAAACACTTTATTGATGCATTGATTCTGCTGGCATCCTAAAACCATCCTAGAGAGATTTCCCATACTTTTAATAATAGTCTGTCAGTTTCAGATGCTCACAATCTGAATTCATCCAGTCCTTTACGGTCACACAACTAGGGCTTGTGGTGTCTGTCCTGAGTGTCCAAAATAATGATACTTTTGCACCTCACAGTCAAAAAGGTCATGGGAGCGCCATCCTGTGTTTGATGTATGAGGAATGATCTGCTCTGTAGTGTTTGATGAGAGATGTGTGGTATGTGGCAATTTGAGATTTTTTGTTTTACTGATAGAAACATTTAAAATGGTGCCAACAGATGATAAAGCATTGCTGTAAGGGGTTTTTTTGGGTGCTTATATGGGAGCTTGGGAAGGAGACCTCAAGCATGCTTTTTGAAGACAGCATATAGGTTAAATATGAAGTTTAGAATGAAGGCATTTTTTCCCCATGAAAACATATTATGTGTGGAGCAAACCTGTAATTAAGAGTCATATTAGAAAATAAGTTAGACACTACCGTGTTACTTTTTTTTGCTATAAATTCAATGAAAATACATGAGAAAGACTGAAAAATTATGTTCACATAAATGATGTATTCCAATCATGTGAATAGAAGTGTCTCTCTGTTGCAGCTGCATTGTAAAATGGTGTGGTAATCAGGCAGGTAATAGAGTTTTAAGCAAGAGGATGAGGAAAGAAAAATAAACTCCACACATCACTGGGAAGACAAGAAGAATGCTCATCGCATTTGTGATAGCTGGTCAAGGTCTGGTTTATGAATGCTTTGGCCATACTCTCAGTCACATTAAGTTGAATTTTATTCTGTTATTACTAATTGTTGTATGACAGCTGCTAGCTGGCTGCTTTAGAGATTTCCATTTCACTAAGCATCATCAAAGATGTGGATCTTCTCCAGAAAGTTTCTGGGGGACCACTATTTTGGAGCCAAATACCATTTGAAGCGTGGTGGTAGAATTTGCCCACTGAGATGCTGGGATTCTGTTAGCTACAGCAGTCCAGTATCAGTACTAAACTGAACATACATAGTCAAAAACAAGCTAATAAATCACAAAACCTACTTTTCTCATTCTTACAGATAAAAATAACAGTGCTGCCATTAATAATGGCTGTACATCGATACATGGTTTATTTGTAAATACCTAGTTTACCCTTCCTCTTGTCTTTTTTACTCAGTGGTAGCTGGGGAGTCTGTTTTTGTTGTGGTGTCAGCTTGTAATTTTCCTGTTTTGTTGCTGTATTCAGTGTTTTAGGGAACTCACCTGTGTTTTGTTCAAGAACGCAGACCACATACTTCTGCTGTTTGATGCCATAACAGTTGTTCAGAACACTTGTTCCTGTCCTAAGGGGCAGATGCCAAGATGGGTTTGCATGCGTTGTAGGTGGGCTTGCATGCACTGACACTACCTGAGCAGCCTTTCTCTGGGCAAGTGACAGGAATCGGTGTGTCGGTTGAAAATAGTATTTTGCTGAGCAAGTACCAAGAAACTAGTATCGCAGAAGTCTAATACGCCTCGCTGTAGATGAGGCAGTGTTGTTGCAGTGCGCCCAGCGGAGAAGTAACACAACTGCTGTACACGTGTGACCGTCAGGAGAGAAGTTAGATCCGTGTGCACGCCTGCTTCGCTAACAGGCTTGTGGGGGGAAGTCGTGCACTGCACATAGGCTGAAGCAGCTCATCTAGTGCTTGAGGAATGACACCGGCTGAGAAAGTTTGTAACAGTTGTCCAGGGAAGAGCTGCAGGGAGGGGGTTTCCGCGGGGGAGCGCGGCGCAGGGCGCAGCTTCCCGCGCCTCCCCCGGTCCCCGGCCGCTGCTTGCCAGCACGGGGAGGGGGTCGCGCTGGTGTGGTCCCTTGGCCGGCGGGGAAAGCGTTTGATGTGCGAAAGCCTGAAGCGGTTTGACGGGGCGGCTCTGGCTCCCTCGCCGCGCTGGTGCTCTGTCGGGGCGGGGGGAGCCGCGGGGTCCCTCGCCCGGCGGCGGCCTCCCCAGGGCAGGGGCCGCCGTCCCGGCTGCCCCTTTATCGCCGAGCCCCGGCGCTGGCAGCCCGGGGGTCGCCGCTCGCCCGGCTCCCCCCCGCCGGCCCTGCCCCGCCGCCCCACGGAGCCGGCCGGGGCAGGAGCCGCCGGGGAAGGGGGCGCGGCGAGGAGGCGGCGGGGCCGGCGGCCGCTGCCATGGGCCGGCGGGGGAGCGGCGCTGGCCGCGGCGCCTCTGCCTGCTGGCGCTGCTCTGGCTGCACGCCCGAGGTGAGCGGGGAGGCTGCGGGAGGAGGGGGGGGGCCTCTGCGGGAAGGTGGCCGTGCTGGGGCGCGGGGCAGGTTTGCGGTCCCGGCGGTGCGGTCCCGCCGGGCGGCGGCGGGGCGGGTGGCGGAGGCGGCCCCGGTGCGGGGCAGCAGCTCCCGGCGCTGCCGCTTCTTGGTAGCGCAGCCCGAGGCGGCCGGCGCCGCTCGGAGAACTCACAGCGGGTGCCTGCGAGGCTCGGGCGGCTCAGCCGGGCGCTGTCTGAAGTTTCTGCCCGCTCAGCCCTTGCAACGGCGAGCAGGTTCCTAGCAGTCACTGCAGGCTAAGGAACGTTCTGCTGCTTTCGCTGGGGGACTGCGGTTTTAACAAGAAAGCATCCTGCTCGTTACCGTGAAATGAATGAAAATGTCGTATTTATCCTCCAAGAAGCAAAAAATTCTGACACAGCTGTTAAGAAAAGGGGGTACTAATTGCCAGGAGCAGAGTTTGTACTACAGAATTTGATTGGCAGCAGAATCGTGGTAGCTGTATCATGGTGGAGTCTGAAAACAAGGGACGTATATTAATGGGCTGGAAGTGTATTTACAACAACAGCATTTGAAAACAAGTTCAGGGTGCAGTAAACGAAATGGCGTGTTTTTGGCAGTTTATAAATGTGCTTACGGTACTGCGCTTCATTCACATGCTGATGTTCTTTGGAAGAGCTGTAAAATTATTGTCCTCAAAAGACATTCTCTGTTAAGCTTATTTATTTTATTAAAAGAAAAAAAGTGGTAAATAATGTGATGAACACTCCAGAAGTTTTGGCATCATGAAGCATTTACCTCGCAAGCCGAGTATCACACCTAATAAGAGAAAAAAAATGCACAGCAAGGAAGGTTGTCTTTCTCGCTGCAAATGAGTCAGTTCCGTTACCTAAACAGATAAACTTTCTGTGACCTCACCTACAGCCTTCAGCATCACGATGAGTTTTCTGATGCTTGAGATGATTTTGCTCTGGCTTCCTAGTAAGACACGATAAAGCTAAGGAGCTGAAGAAACCACAGAGCCACTCATGTAGCCTGTTTGTCCTGAAAGCTTTCATATGGTGGGAAGTGGACACCATGTCCATGGGAGCAGCTGGCCTTGGGAGCACATGGTAGCTGCAGAGCAGGGCTCAGGGCAGCAGTCGGACTGCAGGAATCTGTGCCGAGTGTAACAGTGTGTGCAGTTCAGATTCAGGCTTGCCATCCTTGCTTGATTATTTTCTCCTTGAATCAGAACGGCTGGACTGATGTTTTATATCTAATGTTTGACCTCGTTTTCAGACTCAGCTGGAGAAGCTGTGTATGAGGCATAGGAGTGAGCACGCTGCCCGTTTTTACTTGGGATGAACACATCTTGCAGACTTTAGGTGACACTGCAAACCTGGTTTAAAACCATTCCCTGGTATCACAAGCGGTGCTTGTGTGCACTCTGGACCAGTTGCAGTCACACCTGGCCGACGAGCCCTGGACATGTTTGCAGGGACCCTCGGTATTCTGACAGCACCCTCTGCGCTGAAGTGGGAGTGCAGCTGGGGCTGCATCAGCTCCCCCGGAACTGGGTGTCATAAACGTTTCTGAGTCTTAGTAGCTCTCTATTCCCTTTTGAAATTTTGACTGGTAAATGCTTTGACACGTTTTTGTGTGTGATCCCTTGAAAAACAATGGGATTCTTAGATTACCCTCAGAGTTATCCATGCCAAAATAATGTGCTCTTAAAGACACTGAGAATCTTGGTGCGATGACCTTCAAGGAAAGCAGGTGTATTCTGACTTTGGAGCATCTGCAAGGGCATTAGGCAGATCTGTAGAAGAAATGCACTAGGTTGCTGAAAGATGTGCACAGAAAAATTCTTTGTCCAGAAGAGTCCAAGATTTTTCCCTCTGTGCAGAATTCCAGGCACAAAGATGAGCATGCAAAAGTTATGCCAAAAGATCAGATCCTCAGATATTGTGTCTTACCAACAGTGTAACTACAAGTGTTAGTAGGAGAGTCCCAGTAGCATAATTTTAAACCCAGCTGCTCATGAGTTCACAGTCTGCATTTGAAGTATGTTCCCAACTTCCCCACAGTCGGGAGGTCAATCTTTTCTGATTTTTGAGCACTTGTGCAAACTTTTTAGGAAACTTAACTAAGAGCTTGTTCAGCACAGATATTTTTCCCTTCCAAGGACTGTGTATTTGTGGTTTGCCAGCAGTGCTCAGAGGATGAGAGGCTTGTGCTGGGGAATCTTTGTCATGGAGCACCCATGTGGGTTCCCACGGGTGCTCTCACCAGCTCCATGTCGTCATCTGAAATACTGAACATGAGATGGAATCCGACCCAAAATCTTTTCAGCAATTAGAGAAAGACAAAGTAATAGCAACTGAAGATGAGCACTTTAGAATAATTTAGGAGCTGAATCCTTGAAATAAACTCCTTGTAAAGCTAGGCATTGCGTAATGATGGTCTTATGTATTTATTTCTAAGTTACTGGACTGTAACACTTTGCTTATTCCTACCCTTTGGGTTATAGGTTAGAGTCCCATTGCTCTAGGCAGTTTCAAGGCCAGAAGTTGTTTTGAAAAGACATCTTAAAATCAAATTAAGAGGTATTTTAAGTAATTCAGTCCATTCCTCAGGCTGAGACCAAGGTTTTCTAAAGCCATATTAATTCTAGTTTAAATTTGCTTTAGTAGATGTTTCTGTTCTTTCCCTTCAAAGCTTCTGCTTCCTTGCAGGGCGATCATAGTGGGAACATGAATTATTAGCCTGTGGAGTCCGCCTTTTGCCTGTACATATGCCTGAGAAGATCCTGGTGGTTCCATGTGGTTACTAATACAAAATACAGTTATATTATTAATGTAATGGCAGATTTGCACTGTATATAGGGCAGGAAAGCAACACCGAGAGTTTAGTCAGTTCTTCTGACATGCGTATGACATTTGTTACCAATGTTTGGGTTTCCTTCAATGATGAGGAGACCATGTTTCCAGGCAATCAGTTCCAGTGCCGCTTTAGTCTCACCTCTAGAAAAATTAGTCTTACAGTGTACTCTGGTCTTCTTTGCTTCAGTTCAAGCCCAGTTCTGTTTGTTTGGCCTTGACTGTCTCCAGTTACTCGTGCTGACCTCTGCTGCACATTTTTCAATCTCTCCATACATACCTCCAAATGCAGGAGTCTGGCCTGAAGTGTTTCTTTATTTGTACAATTGCTTGTGTGTGTGCATTGTGTTATACTGGCAGTGTCTTGTGTTATACCAGCTGAATAGCACCCCAGCTTCTCTCTGGCTTCTTAAGAACATTTTTGTATACTAGGCCTGTCCTCTAGTCCATGTGCGGTCTTGCTTTTCTTATGTCCCTGAGGCCTATTCCTTGTCCTAGAGGGAATTTAAGTACTTTCGGCATGGTTTGTTCTTGACAAACCTATGTTGGCCATGGCTCATGTCATCTGTTGGTTGGGATATTTTTGGCTGAATTTAATCTTATCTAAACTTGACATCAAAGTGTAAAGAAGAAGGGCCAAGCAGTTCAGTTAGAATGAACTGCAGATCTTGTGTTCAGGATTTTGGACTGAGCATTATTTTTGGTTTCTAACTTGTATTGCAAAATTGTGAAGGAATTGAAGCTCTAAGGAGGTTCTTTCTGAAGGAAATGCTCAAAAGCAAAGTCAGAAAAGGTAATCATCGTTTGAAAGCTGAAGCATAAACAAGGTAGGCCAAAAGCTAATTTAACTGGACATTTAGAAAAAATGCTTAACGGAACTCGATGATGCAAACCAGAGGGTTATACTGTAAAGGAAATAGGTGACAATAGCTCTTCTTACCAAAACACCCCTTCTTTTTTTGGAAAACTCTCTTTTATCCCATAATCTGGGCAAAGTTCAGCTAAAAAAAAAAAAAAAAAAAAAAAGGAAGAAATTTTGCATAAGAGCCTGAGTCTTGGGGAGAAATTTTAGTTTTGTCCTAAATCTCTTGCATCTGGCATTACATAGCTGTATCAGTCCTATACATGGAATGAAGTGCAAGCCTTGACTTACTGAAAAAACGGAGCTTGACCAAAAAAATGGAGCTTTTCTTGCCTGTCTTACTGATGTGGGATAGAGGCAGGGTGCTGATTTGGCAGATTTTTCCATCTTCCCATACTACCATTGGTGGCATCCCAAGTGAAACCACAAATAAGTGTCTTTCTAATAGGCACTGACCGTGTCACAGGCTTGTCCTAAACTGGTATGTGGAAACCACAGATAAGTTTTTCTGAATGGAAGGGTGTAGCATCCATGAAAAATATGTGGGAGAAAGTATGAGAAAACTGGGCAGGAGCCAGCTGTATCTTCAAGAAGTGTAATGTTTATGCCTATGGTGCTCTTTGTCGGTATACTTCAGCCTCGTGCTGTGGGGCGATGCATCAGCTTTTGCAATTAAGAGATCCAAAGCCATAGGGACTTTGAGTAGATGCAATTGTTAATTATCGTTGCAATCTGGTGAATATATAAACCTGATGTAATGAAATTCTTTGGTATAATTACTTGTCATACAGTTCACTGCTCAAGGGATTTAGCAGGCAGTACTGTACTTTGGTTTAATCCAAAAAAATTCATGTTCACCTGCTGGTCTAGTTGCTGTCTGGCAAAGTGCCAGGCCTCCACCTCCTGCCTCTGATATTTGCTGTTCCTTGATGCATTTTAACACACAGCGGCTCAAAGCTAAGAATTCTGGAAATTAGGAGATAGGACCTGACATCGTTTGGCTCATTGAAAGCTGAATGATGATTCAAAAACCATGAGGACAGGTAACTTTTGGGCTGCATTACCATAGAGGTAGCTGTGTCGTGTAGTTGTACAGCACGTGTTTAAAGTAATAACTCTGTAAGTGTAAACTGATCCTGGTTACCATATGGCAAAATCCGCTGAAAGCATAAGCCCAGCTGTTAAATGCATAACCATGACTGTGTGTTCAAGAGTTTTATACTGCAGCTATTATGTGGCATCCTCAGCTATTAATCTCTCACTATTAATCAGCAATAAAAGCAGCTTGTGGCAAGCATCACAGATGCTCAAAATCTGATCTCTTCAGCTTCATACCTGGAGGGAAGATAGCAATACTAGGATCTTTCCTTCCTTTATTCCCTCCCTTCTCGTTTTTCTAGGAGATGCAGTTCAACCCAGGACACATGAAGTGTACTTTACACCCACTTGTTCTGAACTGGAGTTTATCACTCACCAAGTGTCAGGTCCTCAGCTGTCTGGCCTTGACAAAGATACTGGGTTTGAAGGGCTGACATGTTTTGCAGTTAGGTAAACGCTCCGCTTGTGTGATATCTGAATGCCTTTTGTTCCAGATTCATCGCTAGAAAGCAGAATATTTAAGTGGACTGAAACTAGATGTGCCACGCGTTAGCTGAAGTAACCATGAAGTGTTTACTCAGCAGGTTACTTCAAACACCTATATGATTTTAAACTTAAATGGTCCTTTTGAGATTGAAAGGACTACTCAATAGAGTACTTTTCAGAAATGGAGGCTTAATTCCTTTAAAAAAATAACAGAACTAGTGTGTCAGTTTGGTTATTCAGACTAAGAATAGTCATGTCTGTTTACTGTCTTCTATTATATATATAGCTCTACTGGTTTTTAGTATCTTACGCCACAAACTGACTGTAGGAAGATACTTTCTGATGCTACTGATTTTTATGACATCTGTTTGTGGAGTTGCTGTGATGTTGCGACAGTACTGATCATCTGTCAGCAAATTTTTGGACTGTAGCTTCAGACACAGCATGTTCATGTAAATACAACTCAAAACATGCACACTAAGAAAGCGTATTGTTGTTCTTCCTCTCCTGAAATGTGGCTTTGTGTTAGCTTAGCAGCGTAAAAGGTACCGAGTCTTAGTGTATAAACATCCAGTGAAAAGGAAATGGGATATTTGTTGCTTCTCTTGAAAGAGAGTTTGGGAAATGTCACTTGCTGGGCTTCTTCAAATAAACCCCTGATCTCCTCTGGGACAGCTCTGCTGTCCTGGCTCATCCAGCGGCACCGTAATATGCTCAGGAGGTGTTCAAGGAGCACAAGGGCAATGGGAGGTGTTAGATTTGTCTCCATTACTGCTTTGCTGAAGTTAATGGCCTTTTGATTTCTGTTTCAGAAATATTCAGTGAGCCACACAGAGAGCTGCAGCCCTTTTATTATTAATCCACAGAATAAATATTAATCTTGTGTGTTAGTTTTGCTTTGCTAAGAAGACCGTATTGGTGTGAATTAAGTCATAGTTCTGTGTTTGAAGGGGTATTTGTATCAGGCAGGATTGTAAAGTAATTGAGTGCTAAATAATCACAAAGATTAACTCCCTAAAAAATTCTTCTTGGTTTCTGAGTCCCCCAAAGGAGAGAGACGAGCACCTTGAAAGAGAGTGCCACCCTTTCAAAGACAATGGCCTGTAGAGGGATGATAGGTAGGAACAGCCAGGAAAGGAAAAGCTGGTTGTGTTCTGTAGTAGCACTTACCATAGCCATAACAGATCTGCTGAGACAGGTAAGACCTGTACCATGGAGAGAGAGAGAGGCTAGCTGTGTTTGGGGATCTTATGGAAGGCATTTATCATTGGTAAGATTGAGATATTTAGTGCTTCCGTGGCTTCATTTAATTGTAAATAGTATCTTAATTAATTTATGCTTTTTACCACATTGACTCTTCCTTGTACTGGCTTCCTCAAAAGAGCAGTGAAAGTGTGAAGGTTTGATGAACAAATAGTCTGAAGATGTCTCAGGATATATTCCTTTGCTTAAATATCCAATAGCATTCCCTTAAGTATGGAACAGGGCAGGTTTTGTTCGTTCCAGCAGTATTCAGTGTCCAGGGCACGGTATCATTACACAGAGTACTGTACGTGTTTTGAGCCTTCAAAATACTAAATTTTTGGTGTATAAGAAGTAAAACATAATATTTCATTTGACTGTGTTGTTTATAAATGTTTGATACACTGGTGTCAGAGACAGTATTTGTGGTTGCTGTTTCTGGAATGAGTGGTTTGAATAAAAGCTAAGCAGCCTGCAGGAAACATAAGCGTCTCAGGAGCTCCATGAATACCACCGCTATAACCTAACCTAACCCAGTTGGGTGAAAAATGTGGTTTCCCGTCTTCATTTGAAAAAGTGTTTTCCAGGCTTACTGACATGCATCCTGCAAATTTAATTTTCATAAATATTTCATCTCTTTCTTATGCTCAATTTAATCTATCAAAGCCACACAGTGCAGGAGACATCTGGGATTGTGCTTAAGCAGCTGGGTTTCATTTGCAGGAGGTTTGTAGCAAATTTCTCTTTCTTGCCAGCCACAGACTGTCTTGGTGACTGTGCAGTAGCACTGGGATATTCAGTACAAGTGACATAGCTTCAGAAAGAAATGGGCTCAGTTTATTCCTTTTCCTGGGTTAGGTGCCATCTGAGGCTTTTGGTGGGTGGTTCTGGTTTGTGTCTGCTCAGCCTAAGCAATAAGGGAGCTTTTTTTTTTTTAATTAACTGTGGCAACTTCTAGTCGGAGTGAACCTTTACAGCAGCTAGCTAGATTTTCCTTTAGCAGAAAAAAGCACAAAAATCCTGTTCTGAAATTAAACGATTAACAATCTAATTCTACATTGGCATGTTTTAATCAAGCAACATATGCATTACATAAATTAATTTAATTATTAATTAAATACCCTGTGTAGGGAATGAAGATAAAAACATTTCCCACACATTTCAGAACAAACATACAGTGATAGAGTGTTTAGGTCCTTTTGACAACTCAGTTTTATGAGAAATATAAGGCAAGCACAAGCATCACACGGTGGTTTTCCTCAGTGTTGGCTGTAACTGGGCTTGTCTTGGTTCCTTTGCTCAAATAGATGCTTTTCACTGTGTAATATTTGAAGCTTTTACCAAGTAAGATATCTCAGCATAAGTTATGCAGCATCTTCATACAGGGTAGAAGTATCTGACATCAGGCTGATGAAAAGGCACCTGCCTGACATACACTGTCCCGCTGGGTGGATTGACTGCGTCCCTCCATCACAGGGCAATCCGGTAGTTTTCAGGACTTGCTCTGATTTCTTCTTCCAGTGCAAATTAGCTGTTGGAAGCTGAACCAAACTACATTTTTCTTCTTCAATCTGAATGCCTGTTGATTAGATCAGTATGACGTTATACTAACCTCTTTTCTATTGTGCCTGAATAACAAATGAAAACTCAATATTTTATTTAAGTTGTTAAATATGTTCTATTTGAAGAAGAGAGGCCAAGTAGATTTTGTTGAATGAATGGTCGTTGCCTGTGGCAATTTACCAGCTGAAAATAGAGCTACAAGTGAAAAAAATGACATTGCTGCCTTCTGAATCTATCATTACTGACTTCAATTTTGTGAATAAATTTAGGCTTTGGAAGCATTCTTTCAGATCAGTTTTCAAAGACCTGAAACATCTCATAAAATCTTTTATTTGTTAAATGTAGTTTTCTGTATGTTCTCATAGCAGTTCAGTTGGTTAGTAGCTGCCTGAAGATGTACTTTATTATTCTTGTTGCCTTATAAATCAGAAAATAAATAAATATATACCAGAATGCATCAGTAAAAAGAAGGAAAGTAGAAAAAAAAATTGTCCGCAGTAATTATGGCTTTTGTAAAGTTTTATATCTGATCCTGTCCAAATCAGTTGTTGCTAGCATTTCTTTAATGTTTAAAAAAAGAAGGGAGATGAAAAATTTCAGCTATATAGAGAGGTTTCTTACTGCAAGTAGGGATAGCACAGTTGCAGAAGTGTTTTAGCTGGACAGTGAGTATTAAACTGTCTAGGAAGAGGCTTGTTCACATGGGAAAATAAGGGCATGGAATTGCTGCTTTGTATGATCTGGAGATGCTGCTATGTGTAATGGTTCCTCCTTGGTAGTGGCCGTATTAAATGTGCATAAGTTCACATTTCTATTAGAGTACTGTCTCCTGCAGACTCAGATATAGAAGTTTGGCTACATTCTGATAGTTTTACTGGTCAATTCCCTCTAGAACAGGGTTCTCCAGAACATTTGGGATTGATCCAGTATCTTTAATAGCAGTCAGTGATACTTAACACTGTGTTGTGGATGGTTATTAACAGTATTGTGTGGTGTTTTGTTTTTTGAGGTTTTTTTTAATGCTTGTCTTAAGCTGACTTTTCTCTGGGATCGAAGGAGATGCTGTGCTTTATACAACCTAAGAAGGGTTCGGTCTGCAGCATCTACTGTCACTGTACTTCGGTTTGTTTTTTTTTTTATTATTATAATACTGTAACTTTTTCATGAATCACTTAGAAATTCTTCTTTGGGGGGAAAAAGCCCTGGACACTTCCTAGCTCTGTGGACATGCACTTGAGTTCTGTACATGCTTTGTTTAATAACAAAATAGTACCACTAAAGACAAGCAAACTGAAATCTCATAAACAAATAAAATGGAATGCTAAGTTACGGAAGCATGTAAAGTGTCTGGGCAGTCGTTCATGTAAAAGTCTAACCTTTGTAACCAAGGTTCTTTCAGCCCTGGGACCGGGCTGTCAGACATATCTCCCTTGAAACATGTTTGTGTGCTAAGCTAGCATCCCACCACCAAAAAAATGTGTGAAAATCAGACTTATGATGTATCTTTCCTTTTGTGACGTAGTCTATGGTTATTTTAGGCAACAGAGAACAATAAAGGCCTAGCTGATGTAAAAAGTAAGGAAAATAAATTCTGTCTCTAAAAGACATTGTTTTTAACGGGTGAAGAGGCTCCTCGTTTTTCTGCCAGTTCTGTAAGCAATGTGATTGCAGAGTCCTCTGCGTCTGTTTGGAGACCAAGGAGGGAAAGTAATCTGTAGCTTTACAAGCATGGGCACCAGAACCTGCTAAGAACAAACACTTCCATCTGCATCTTTTCATGGCCTGGAGCTAAGATGACATTGCTGCTTCTGGGAAGCACCTTTGTGCTTTTGGTGAGCAGTTATTAGGTGGGTGTTACATCGGAGAAGGGCTGCAGCCCTGCCATGGGCATGCTGGCAAGCAGTGGGCAAAGAGCAAAAATGACAATTGAGGAAAAAATTCCCATGAATGGTGCACTGTTCTCACTTCTCTCCAAATTACACGTTTCTGCTAGTAGGCAAACACCTTCCATCCTTGGACTTGAAGAACTGGAGGAGCGCTTTGGTCATGTGTTTAGGTTTAACACATCTGACATCAGAATGACTTTTCAGAGCTAACTAAAGGTAGGGTTGTAAATCTTTATTATATTGTATAGATCTAAAATACATACAGAAATTTGTGCTTCTGAAACTGTTGGCTAAAATATAAACATTTTTATTATTGTGTGTCGGCATTAACAATTTTTATATTTTCACTGTTTATCACTATACTGTTTCTTCTAGTGTGTGGACAGTATTAGGGGGAGAAATAATTCACAAGTAGTACAAACCAGAGCCATTAAACCCACCATTGCAAGCATTTGGTATAAAAATAAGTCCTTCCTCCATCGCCCCCCCTCCAAATTTCTCTTGTCTGTTTAATATTATCCTGGTAGTAACAGAGAAGAGGACCTTACTGAAGGAAATAATACAGCTCAGTTTTCTGAAAAGGCAATTTTGTGTTCAGTCCACTAATGACCTTTTAAGGATGTAAAACCAGTGTGGGAGTTAAAAATCTTAAATTCATTTTGCAGCTTTGTAGTATAATCCCACTTAGATGCACATCTCATCTGTGGATCCTGACCCACGGAAGTTCTGTGGTTGATCCAAATTGAGCTGATTTCAGTGGGAGTTACACACAAAGATGCCTTTGTGAATCTGGTCAGTTCTCTTGTTTCACCTTCTCTCCTGCAAAATGGAAATAATAATGCAGTCTGACTCTGTAGAGCTGTTTACAAGAGACATTAATTGGGAGCAGCTGTCTCCGCTGGTGACAAAGGCCATGGAAATATTTGTAGATAGATATATAAACAGTAACTGACTATTGCTATTCCATATGCCGGGCCAAATGGCTTTCAAAATCTAAGTGGTCCTACCGCAGCCCACTTAGGCTACGAGCTAAGCATGTTTTGCCCTCATCGCAAGAACTGTGGAGGGATGTGGTGGAGGGAAGGTGTGTCCCTCACCTCACTACTCCAAACAGAATCTGTTAATCTTGTCTCCTGCCTGATCTGGACCAAAGAATTTAGCCAAGTGCTTAATGCACCCAAGCTAATGCATTTTAAGGAGAGTAAGATGACATTTAGAAAGACAATTTATAGATTAAAAGGGTGGAAGGTCTGTAAACACTGTCTGGTAAATTTTATGTTCTGAGCAAGTCATGCTACACAAGCACAAAACCGGATGAAAATACTAGTGTTACATTCAAAATGTCTGCGTTTATGTTGCACATGCAACCTTTGTGTGACCTTTGTGTCTATGCATTACTATGCAGTCTTCAGCTGCATGATAACAGATTAGCTTTTGCACTGGACCCCTGCTTTTTTCACTCCAGAGGATGGGCAGCGCTTGCTTAATGAGTCCCCATTCAGTATTTTATTTTAGTTGCATTGTTCAATGTGTGATCATCGCATTATTTGCTGCATCCTATTCAAACGCTGCTGAGGCCATAATTATTCGTTTCCTCGTACTTTTTTCCTGAAGCACCCACCATTATAGTACCTGAATGTTCATTAACTTTAGTTTCATTTCACAAATCCTTGCAGTTAAACAAAGAAATATCTGCCCGCCCCCCCCCCCCCACACACACACACACTTTGCAGGTGGAGCATCGAGGCAGAGGACAATTCAGGCTAGAAGAGGACACCCAGACTGTGGCTTCTCATTTGGGTAAAACCAACCTAACTTAGCACACAAACAGCAGCGTATACCTCCTTGCTGTTGATCCCTCTCTCCACTTGTCGCTGGTACTTAAGCAGCTGCATGGTGGAGCAGATCACTGATGTGACTGCAAAACAACCCCACCAAAACAGAAGGAAAACCAATTTTTGGTTGGACTGTCTCTTTCAACGGAAGTGCATTCTGACATTAGCTAAATCCACTTGTTGAAATCACAAGAACAGCTGTTCTACCACATGCTTGATTTTGAGACGTTTTGGGTTCAGTCCTTCGGCAGTTACTTACTCAAGCTAATGCGTGGCCTTCCTGACATCAGTGGTGCTTCTGAGCGCTCACTGTGCTTGCTGATTAGACCCTAGGTTTTCACACGGAGCATATAGAAAAGTGGAGCAAAGAACTGAGCATTACCTGAGAAAAGTGTGGCTTAGATGTTTCTACTGGCTTCACACCCTGGTAGTGCTGGCAGAAACAGGTCATGGCAAAGCACGTAGCTGCATCGCTCAGAGATCATTCCTTTTTCCTTTTTAATAATTTTTTCTACTCATGGTTATTTACCTTACCTACCTTTCAAGCTTCTGACAAAAATTGAAAAACGATTTTACAGGCAACAATAAGTAGCTTTTATTAAAAAACCTGCAGAAGTAATACTAATTCAACCATCTCCTAAGTAGGTGGGTGAGTGGGTAAGGTGATGATTTTTTTTAAGCGTGCTTTTAACGTATTGTGGTTTTATAAGTGATTGTTTAGACTTGAAAAAAAACCAAATGGAAAACAGAAGTCCTGTCACGTAACTCACACAACCATCGTGCCAAAGCATGATGCAGCATGATGACCATGCATATCCACTGCACAAAACTTTTCCCTTGAGTGAACAGAGTAAGTGGCACAAATAATAGGATATAAATTTAGCACTTGAAAGGGACAGGACATTTTACCAGTGCCTTGCAGAAAGATTTTTCCACAGAGGAGCAAGGAGATTCAGCAAACCAAAGTGCCTTGCTAAGCTGTAGAGAAGCATCCAGTGACTCTCATTCACACTTGACTCACTTGTCCCCAGCTTGTTCCCCTCCTTGAGTGAGTTTATATAATTCCCGCTGCCCTGGTTTCTCATCTCACATCTGCTGCTTATTGGTTTTACCTCCAATGCTTTTTTTTTTTTTTTTTTCAGTTTTTCAGTCCAGCTCGGCCTGTTTTCTCCACCCATTCTGACTCCTCATCAGGTCTTCCTGTGTTTCCAAGTATTGGGATGAGCGACAGTGCATCACCCGCTGTGCTGTGCACAGCCTGCTGTAGCCTCGGGCAGGCAGGAACCCAGGCTGCCAGAAAAGTCCTGCTGAGTTGGCATATTCCCTTTGGAGGTGATATTGTCAGGAAATCCAACACTTCAGGTCCCTGGGGTCTGAATTAGTACAGCCACGTGGGTTTACTGGCTTATTACTTGATCAAGCTAGGTTGGATTTTCGAAAGAACAGCAACAAATGCGCACCTAGTACAAACTCTTCCGCTTATGGATATAGATTTTGTTTAAGAAAAGGTTAATAGAACTGCTTCATGGAATGGACAGTTTCAAATTATATTTACTACAAGCCTGTAATATTGAAATACATTTGGAAGTCTCTAGGTCTGTGTGCCACTGGTAAGAATAGAGGTTTTTAAGGGAGAAAAATCATTAACACTTCCAACAATTTTTTCTTTAGACGCAAGCTATCAGTACTGTAATGGAAATCAAAGATCATGGCAATGTGTGCATCCAAGATCTGAATTTCAGTTTAAATGAACAGTGGGGTTTCTCTTTTTGGAAATGTTTCAGATAATGCTCAGTGTAGTGCTGGAATGGCTTATGCTTTGTAGGCTTTGGAGTGCGATTCACTGCTCGGGTTACATCCATAGCACCCTCTGCGCCATTCATTTCGACAGCAGGGAGGAACTTGCTGTCTCACAGGATCAGGTTATTATTTGGATGGGTTTCGTATCCCTATAATGCCTAGTGCCACCTGGCAGAGATTTTTTGCTTTGATATATATTGTAGAATAGAAAAAGCTGTTTCTGCTGCTAACAGTCAGCTGTTGGTGTTTGCTCTTCTCTAGCACTTTCATCCCTTGATTCTAAGAGAGGAATTTTTTACTTAAGCAAAACATGGCCTTTTCCTGTCAGCAGCTGGGGGAATGAGGATTAAGTTCTCTAAACAAAGCTCAGCGCCCTTGTCAGGTCTCTCTTTTCAGAATGTCTCCAAAGCCATAATAATCAAAAGGCAGGTTTCAGGCAAAGCATTCCTTTAAAACACCTGCGTGTGCTTCCCAAAGGACAAAGGTGAACATGGCATCCATGCAGTGTCTTGCACTGGTGCATCTGGGGCTGCCTCTTTGGAAATTTCACTTGAAACTCTGTGGACACAGACCATAAGGAAATTCAAGATGTTACTGCAATGTTGTGGGCATTTTGTATCTGGTTCCTTAACCCCCCTGAGAAGAGACACGAAGGAAGTCTTTGAAATAGCATTTTTCCTCTCTTTTTTTAAAACACTCATTTACTGGTTAGGGATCTAGGCTACACATACAGCATTACTGTTGTCAGTAAAGAAACGGTATTGCCTGGCAGCTTCAGTTCAGCAGAGCTGACTGGTTTTACCAGGCTCTCCATGTCTTTTATCCTGCCTGGCCCTTGTTGGTTTGACTATCTTCTTTCACTCTACACTGAAAATACCGCTTTCCACCTTCCCCTATAAATTAACGGTTCGGTTGCATATACATACATGGCAATTCAGCGCTAAATGCAAAGTTATCCAGCAACGTGTAAAGAATGAGCTTTGGAAACCAAAGTTTTACTGCTCCGACAACCAAAATCCCAGCTGGTAGAAGCTACCATGTGCAAGAGAATTGCATATTCTGAATGGGGAAAACACAGTAATTTTTGTTGTTACAGCTTCAGTTTGACTCATTTGAAAAGTCAAGGCAATTTATAATTTAAATAACTTTATATTTCAAGATATTGATTAATCTTTTGGAAAAAAAAAGATTATATAGATGAAGCTGAACATCTTCTGAGGGAAATCGCATTAAACAATTAAAGGTCTGGAGACAACTGTGATATGGGTTATTTTACTCGAAAAAGACTTTTTCTTGCCTTCATTAAAAATAATCTCAGAGGAGATTAGGGAACACGGATAGAGTCACAGAGCAGTTCTTAATGTTGCTTTGTTCCTCTGAAATTAAGCTATCATGACCAAAGAAACATGCAGCAGAGTCAGGTTTAGTGTGTAACAAAAATGTTTTAATTTAGCTTAGGGCTTGCTGCAAATTCTAGCTCTCCAGAGTTAAGAAAAAGCAAAATACTGTAGTCTCATTATTTCCAAAGCTTCAGTGTCTCTTCAAAACAATGTCTGCCAAGTCCCTTAGCATTTCTTCAGCTGCTGCTTTCTTTTTTTTTTTTTTTTTTTTCCTTTTCTCTAGTGGTAACAGCCTGGATTTCAGACTGTCACCAAGACTGATACTGTAACTGATCCAACGTCTATTCATATTCTGATGTGAACACAATAATGGAAACAATATGGAACAATATTGTTGGAATCTTGGAATTCCAATAATGGACTTCCTTGATTATCTTGATAAGAGCTCTGGGGAGGATGGATCTTTTGGCTCGGTGGGCAACTAATGGTAATACAGAGAGTTACCATAATACATATTTTATAAGCAATACATTGAAACATTTTGGTTTTAGAATATTTTCTCTTATCCATCAGACCAAGTTAGATTTTCAATTTTATAAAATAAAAACTTGAAATTACATTGAAACAGTTTTGATATGTTAGAAATTAGGAGGTTTGGATTCAATTTTTGAGTGATTCAAATTTGCATTTTGGGGTACATCTCTAAAGAGTGACAGAAAGTAAATCTGGAAGGATGTTTGAGTTGTCTGGGCTGTCCCTCCCCTGAAGGCACATTTCCTAATGTGCCTAATGTACCTAAGCTATTTCTGACAATTATTTGTCTAACCATTTTTTAAACCATTGGGAAGAGAGGTTTATTGTTGTAACTCTGTAGGCAGTCCTTTCCCATTCTTAGTCAGGCTTTCAAAGAAAATTTGATTCTCTGAATGTCTGAGCTCTCAGTGTTACAATTTCAGCCTTTATCTCCCATCCTGTGCAAGAGCAAGAGTACATTTAATCTCTTATTCATGTAGACCTTTTACTTATTTCAGAGCTGTTACCATGTGGCCCTTGTCTCTAGACTAAACAAACCTAGTCATTTTAATCTTTCCTCATAATTCATTGTTTTCAAATTTGTGAGGGTGCTTCTTGCACCTTTTTGGACTTTTATTCACAAGTTCTTGTGCTGCGGGAGCAATGCTGCCCAAAGAAGGACACTGCTCTTGAAGTGGCTTCCCAGCTCTGAGCAGGAGGCTTCTTGCTCCTTTCGTATGCAGAACAGTCTGTGGGTATCTCCTTAACTGCTTTCTCATAAATTATTACACTGGTGACTCGCATGAAGTCAGTGAGGCACTGTCTGATGCTGCAGATTATTGACTAGCCAGTTGTTGTCCATGTTGTATTTATGTGGCAAATTATGACTATTCATTATTTGGACTTGTCCTTACTGAATTTATGGTGTGTCAGAAACGTCTCGTATAGATTTGTCATCATTGTACATTGTTCCTGTTGTTAATAATTGTTAGTGTTTTTACAGATGAAGTAATTTGAGGTCAGGTTGAAATTACAGAATATAATAATTTCTGGGGCAACACTTGAAAATATGTCAAACATGAAAGCAAAAAATACCATTACTAACATCACTTAGTGGTAACCAAGTGATAGCAATCATTACTTTGTATTGTGTACGCTTATTATGAATTCATGCGCTCACACCGTTTAAGAACAAGTAGCCTGGAGGTACAAAGGATGCAGTGTCCATGAGTAGCTCCTCTCAAATGCATGTGAAGGAGGATGACCAAAGCAGGCAAGAAACGTGTAGGCAAAAGCAACAAGTATTCAGAGAAACATAACTTGCAGGGAGAGCAACAGTTCCGATAATGTTGTAGCTGAACATCCTAAACTATTAAAATGTTTCTAGTGGCATGGCCCGACTCAAGGGCAAAGCCACTGAATATTACTTACATTCCTTATATTTTCCACTCTTAAGGTGATGCAGCTTTCTGAAATTTCTCATTGAATGGAACAAGTATTTTCTGTTTTCCTTTTTTGTTTGCTTTTGATTTTTGAAAGGGGATAAAATAACCTGCAGTTGCTTTAGCAGTCTTGTCACAAGTGATATAGGACTAGAAACATGAGCCTTCAGTCCTGGGATGTACTGCTAGGTAGGGCCATTTGAGTGCATCTTTGTTACAGAATAGTTACGCTGGGTGTTATAATTTGAATGTATGTATGTATACACACAGAGTAATAAACTATGTGTGAAGTAGTCCAGAGCTGGCCAAAGATGTTATTAGCAATGTAAGCACAATGGACTGGTGCACCCTCAGTGCTGGCAGGGGAGGGAGCTGAAGCTGGCGCTGGTGGGTGGGAGTGGTGACAGGAGACTAGGGAGAAACTGTCCTGCCACTTGTGCTGCTAGGGAGTGGGAAGAGTTAGTACTGGGGGCTGGGACTGCTGCTGCTCTTGCTCTGGTCAGGATGTCTGCCGCACTCCCGGGTGAGCAGCTTCAGCAAGCCTGGCTTTCTGCGGCTTGCCGGTAGGCCAAGCAGGCAATGGTGCTGATACCCCACGGCTTCTCCCATCGATGTGCCACTTCAGTCCTGAAGAAGTTCCCTGCAGAGCTTTATTGCTGAAACAGCAGTCCCCTTGCGGGGCACACGTGAGTGATTTTTTTCTGAGAGGCAGGGTGTGCTTAGAAGGGTAGAGAATTGGTTGGGAAGGAGACTTGGTGGTTCATTCAAACCTCAGCTTTCATTTAAACTGCTCAAAACATGGAACAAGGAGGAACTGCTGCAGTGATGCCTCCCCAACCTTGTGGGCAGTGTGAAGTGATGCATTATTTGCTGTCTTATACATAGCGAACTAATGCTATGTATTAGCAGCATCAAGGTGGCAGCTTGAACTGTAAAACCTGTGAATATCTTTGCATCAAAACACTCTATTCTAAAAAGTTGATAAAATGGGTTTTCATTTATCTGGAAAGTATTCAGTGCTGAGCTGTGGGGAGAGAACATCGTATTAGCAACTGCCTCCACAGTAGGGGAGTCCGCTGGTGGGGGCTGCCGCCGAGCCCCGCAGTAGCGGTAGCTGCTCTTTGCCGTGCATGTGCATTCCTGGCGTCGGGTGCTGCTGCCGCATCCCGCATCCCGGCCGTGCTGTGGGAGGTACTTCCCTGCCAGCAGGGAAGGAGGCTGCTATCTCACAGGAAATCAGCGCCGTGGCTGCTTCCTGTCCTCCACTATTCCACATGTCAGTATTCTCACTAACCTTTTCAAATAATACCGAGAATATGTGATGGACGTCTGAAACAACACATTTGTTCCTAGCAGCAAAGACTAGACCCAGGGTAACTTATTGTAAAGGTCTGTTTCCACCAGACAGCGATCCATATTGAAGCTTATTAAAGTCATGTGTTCAATTTTTTTCATAATTGCCCCCATTCAAACCATGGCAGGCAGCCAATAAAGCATTAAGTGGAAGTTTCTGTCAGTCCACCTGTCTTTCTGTAGCTAACGAAGTGTGCCGTTTTTTGTCTTGTAGACGTTACACAATTCATTGTCAGAGGAACTTGTTATATATAGACTTAAAATAAATTAGTTCGAGACAAGGCCAAAGCCATTCGACTATACTTCTTTGTATAGCAAGTCATGTATTTATTATACAGAATGGCACATTAATACTTTGTTTGGATGTAGAGCTTATTCTTAAACAAGAACGGGCAATTCTGGTTCATGGCCAAATTAATCTGTTAAATGTCCTGATTAAAAAGGACAACATCCTGAGCAGTGTGGGTTTCATCAAGGGCACCCTCCAATCCAGGCGATGGGCTCTACTGCCTCAGTTCATCAATTAGTTGGAATCTCTTCCCCTGCGAGTGTTGCTGTGTTTTCAGACCCTAGCCCTCTGCCAGAGCCCAACTCAAGCTGAGGTTTCCTTTTGCTGCACTTCAAACCATAGGAAGATATCAGCGATGGCCTAATGTTAGCCTGCTTGGAGAAGTGGGAAATTAATTTTACAGACTTGAGGAAATAAAAGGGATTTTTAAGTTTACCACTCGTGATCTCTGTGAACAACAGGTAAGCAGTTTATCAAAGATGTAATTAGTTCGCAGTTGGAAGCGCCTCCAGGATCAGAAACTTGACTCCAGCAGAAGCAACATGGGCAAAGTGAAGAACAAAAAAAAATCTGCTTTCTATCAGAGCAATTCATCTTGAAAATTTTCTTTGCCTGTGAGGAGATTGGCAAAGACAGCTGTTGCTTCATCCTGGAAAATGGCCCAAAATAGGCCTGCAAAAAAAGATCTTGGAGTGATTTTATTATAAGCAGTAAGTTTAGCAGCAGGGATCTGGATTTTCCTTTATTTCTGCTGTAAAATTCAGGTGTGCTGGCGCATAGTCATAGAAGAAAATGAGCAAGCCAGCAACTTTGCTCGATGGCTATTAGCAGTGAAACCCTTCTGGATGAGCTAAGGTAATTCTTCAGTTGAGTGATCTCAGAGTAAGACTGACAGTAAGACTGTCACCGTGTGATTTCCTTGTCCAGCCGGTTTGCAAGCAGCCGGGTATCATGTCTGGTCAAGCCTGAAGGGGAATAAAACCTAGTCTCCCTTGAATCAACTTGAGGCTGCCCTGATTGTTACAGAGAACCTCTCACTTTCATAAACTGTTTCCCTGGAAGGCTTTTTCTGGTTCATTTTCCCTTGTCACCTTTCACAGAAAGACTGTTAACAGAAGCTTTTCCCTGCAGAGTCTTGCCCATCTTTTAGACCTTTATATTAAGACTCTTCAGCAATATTTTCTTTTTAGTAACTTAATTCAGATAGAAGGATGCAATTCACCTTCCTTTATGTATCGCTAACTCTTTGTTGTTGTTGAGCAACTTAGGAAAGGGGAGAGAGGAAAGGAGGGATGTTGAAGAGGTTGCCAATGGTTAAATTCTTGCTAAGACTAGACATGTGGCTTGTGTCAGGTGGCTGGGCATACGACTTGTCCTTTGGCTAATAGGTTTCCTGGTTCTAGATGTTTTTTGCAGGCTGGATTAACTTCTGTGACCTGTTTTTTCCAGGGTGAACATAAATGTGATTCAGACAAGGTTAGTCTTAATCAGGATTAGCTCCTTTGTTGATTTTGCTTGGCAGGATGACTGAGGTGACTGCTGTTGGGTAGACAGGACAAAACACTGCAGGGTAAATTTACACACAGTTCAATCCAGCCACTTTTCTGAGAAATGCAGTAACTTGTCTTTTACTCAGATCTGCGGTATGCACATTCATGTAGCATGCAGAGGAGAATGAGATGTAATCTCCCATCTCTGTCCATGCAAAGATATTCATGCTCCCTTGGAAGGTCTGGGTCTCAACATATGTACATTAATTGCTTTGGAAAGTTGGAGAAAACCTCCTAATCTCTTGATGATCTGTTAAATAATTTGAAGACTCTTCTAAACACACTTATTAAACACTAAGATCTCTTCAGTCTGTTCAGGAACTGGAGAATGGTCTCACCAAAGCAATGTAAAGGGGCCTTAGCAGTGTATCTAAGTTTAACTGAACAAGGATTATTTGTCTAGGGTTTTTCACACAGCTGTACTAATGGGTTCTTTCACCGCAATAATGCTCGCTGAGATCGCTGTGTTGGTTTATCCCGTCTGAAGTAAATGCCAGAGCTTTGAGTTTCATTTTCAGCGCCTACCGTAATATAACTCACTGTATCTATACACTTACTGCATCTGCTTGCAAATGTGTCCACCAGCATCTATTCAGCGTATGAGAACTGGCACTGGGCTTTTGGCTTGAAGGCTGTACTTCTGTCAGCGTGTAGAGGACTGAGATGAGAACTGGAGTCTCATTCTAAAAGGTGTGTTGGAGACATGCGCAACAGTTTGAAGCTCAGCTGGGTAGACTCAGAAGTTTCTCATCACAAATTATCATTTGTTTAAACTTTTTAAAAAATCATAAACCAAAAGATCGTATTTATTGTACAAAATCCCAGCAAAGGGCAGCATTCTGTCCTGGTACACAATTAATTCCAGTGTATTGTGAGAAAGAAAAGGCAGGGTTTTGACTGAGCGGGTTTCAGCTCTCCATAGTCCATCTCTTCCTTCTGTTAATGAATAAAGGTGAGCTGCTGGGTGGCAGAAAGGTGGTAATGGAGAAAGAATGCGAAGAACTGGTTTGCCTCTGATCTGTAGAGCATAGAAGTAAATCCCACTGCCAAACATTTGAAACTAACCCCCAAAATAAAAAATCGGAGCCATTCTTTTCTGCTGCTTTGCTGCTGTTTTTCACTCAGTTGGCAACAAGAAGGTGAAGTACAGACACACTTCCAGGGTGAGCAAGTTTCATTTATAATATTATTATAACGGGTATTATATTTACACCCCCACCCGCATCTTCAGGTTGTAACTTTCATTTAAAGTTATATAAATGAGGGTGACTGTCCGAGCTGGTGAATGGTGTTCTTTGTACGTGGTTTTTGGCAATGTTTAACTCCCATTTTGCTAAGATTTGCTTCGGTCTTCTCACGTTCTATAGGGAACAACATTCATACAGTCTTATCCTAGCAGGACATAGTAATGCAAGCTACAGATCTACAGATCTCTTCAGAGAGTAAAGACCCTTGCATAATTTGGTCCCATTTTCAGGGCAAGCGTTTGTGAAAAATACTTTAAACCATTCCAGGTAAACCTGTAAATTCCCTTAGGTTTCCTTGCAGCACTAGTCGCTGCAGTCAGTAGCAATTATTTAAGATTTGCTCCATAGTCTTTACATGTACTCTCTCTAAATATTTTTTCTGTATTAACAGCAGGATATCCCACAGAAAGTAGTGAGAGACTGACATTTTGAACACTAAAAGTTGAAAAATAGAAACAAACACTGGATGTGTAATACATTTTAATCTTGAAAATGTATTTAATACTCTGAAAATGTTAATGAAAAATTTATTTCTAATGGTTTAAATAATGACCTTGCCAGATGGACTTGAAAGCAAAGGAGACAGAAAAGGAGTGACAAGTGGTTTTTAACAGTAGTGTGCTATGTGAAGCATGCTGAAATTACCCTTAAAAGTCCAAATCAAGGACAAGGTATGCTGCCAGAACTGGAGAGCTTTTCTTAGGGCTGCCCTGTAGTCAAGTCAAGACTTCATGCGTCAGGACTCCCATTTAATTAGTGCTAAAGTTGCCTAATATTTGAAGCTAAAGCTTGTAGTTGTTTTACTAGCAAATGCAGATGTTACTAGCTTGTAGCTGTGTTGCATAGAGAGCCACGCAGAGTTTGAAAGGTATCTTTGAACCTTTTTCAATACTAAACTCAAGCAGGTAACAGAAGTGAAGCTGCGGTGGAAATGGAAATGAACTGCCCTAAGAAGTCTGCATGCTGCGTGAAATGGTGCACGCTGCAGCACGTCAGTGGGAGAGGGGAGGAGATTCTTAGCTAGCCTTATTTTTTCAGCCCACCTGCATTTTATGTGGGTTTTTTCTTTCTCTCCTCCTTGCTCTCTTAACAAATAAACGGAAAGAAGGCTGACTGCCTTCACGCAGAAGGATGTTTTGAGGAGGCTGGAGTGATGGACTGTGGATTTGCCACTGGAGAGCTACAAGAGAATACTTCCCTCCCTCTCAAAACGCTACTTTTCCGTGATTCCATGGGAGATGTTTGGTGTGTCCTCTGTGATACTTTCTATCCAGGAAGGCTGGCTCCAGCTGTGGCTGGAAATCCTTGTTTCACCCCTGGGATTTAGCCATTACTGTGGAGTCACTGCCACTTTATGCATTTATGCATTGGGGGCGGGGGGGGGGGGGGGGGGGGGGGGGGGGAAGTGTGGTTGGCATTCAGCCTGATTAAAACCCAGGATTACTTCTAAACGAATCCTTGGCATCTTTGTGAGAACAAACTTTTGAGGTGAATTTGTGAAATGGGGGTATTTCCCAATGGTACACTGCCCACTGTGACAAAGTCTTGAATGCCAAGAGGACAATGGAATGATGATGTTTTAACTAGGACCCATTATGTCACTTTATTTTCATATGTAAATGGGCTGTAGATTTTTATCATAACTTTGTAGATATTTAATAGACTACCTCCTTATTATGGTGACAAGTGTCTACGGTGACTGCCTATCCATTTTCTGAGTGCTAATTCCCCAGCATTTCTACATTTGGGGGAAAAAAAAAAAGGCACTTTTATTTGGCTTTCTCTTGTATTTCTTTTTAGTCTAATATGTGGCGTTAGCATCCTATTAAAATTTATAGAGACAACAGGAAATTTCTAATGAAACATTTTCTTCATTGTCCTTAATTTGTCTCCGGAAGACTGGAAAGTGATACGGTTGATAGAGTATGATTGAAAAAGTATAAGAAAATTAAAGGCATAACAAAGTAAAGATTGGCGGAAAAATGTATCATTTTAGGCCCAAAGTATTCACAAATTTGAGTGGTGCTTGACTAATATTTTCAACTAAATAAAAGCAGGGTTTTTGAAAATTCCTACAACTTGTTCTCAGTGAAATGTAACTGTTTTTCTTCCACAATAACATTTATGTGTAAACACTGCCCTAACTCTAAGCACCAAAACCAAAAATTCAATGATTTCAAGAAGCAGTGAATAATTTGGGAAAGAAATTAAGTCCTTTGGACTAAACAATATACATTCAGAGTGACCTTTCCAGGTTGGCTGGGAAAATAATTGGAGGAAATTTCCATAGCTTATTTGAGCTTGCTTCCAATTTTAATTTTTTATTTAGTCACCAAATTTGAAAATTCTTTATGTATTCATCCTCAAGCTTGGGCATTCCTGTTGTATTAAAAAAAAAAAAAAAAGCAAAACACAGAACCAAACCCAAACCAAACAAACCAGAAAAAAAAAAGACCAAACAATGATGGCACACAGAAAGACAGACCATCCAGGAAGTAGTATTACAGAGGTGGAACAGAAAGAAAGAAAGAAAGAAAGATAGATATAAAGCACACAGCATACATATGAAACCAGACCATGGAAATTTTATTGAAGTGCTTTTCAAGGTGCCATAATATTTCCATACGAACTCCAGTGTATGAGTGTCTTCTTCTCTTAATTGTATGGCAGCGTCATTGGTGACACCTGGTTCTTCAGGGAAAATGCTCTTGCTGTAATACCTTTCAAAGCCATTTTCAAGTTAAACAAAGAATCTCCCACAGCCGAAATGCAGATCACTTGGTGGCTTTCCTCAGACAGAAATTCTCAGGCGTCTACTTTGCTGAGCACTCCATGGGAGCAGGGAACACAGCCCAGGGAGGCTGTCTTGCCGGCTTGCAAAAATAACGTGCGTGGAGGCAGAGTAAATAGTTTACATCTCCTTCAGCCTCTGGGTTGTGTCACAGAGCTGCTAGTTGAAACAAGCAAATCTGCTGTGGCCCGAAACATGTGTCTCTGGAACAGGAGGATGGAAAGGTTGTGCTTTAGGCAGCTTTTCATGGTGAAAAAGATTTCTACTGATGTTTGGTGGACCACGGCTCGCTGAAGAGCATCACTGCATCTGGTTTTGGCAACAGGAATCAAAACAGTATGCGGGGGTTGAGCATTTCAGATACTGTGTTCTATTTTTTTTTTCTTTTGTAAAGCATAAGCAGGAAAGGAGTAATTTGCTTCTAATTCATATATTTATGAACCACAAAGTGCAAATAATGAAGAGTGTATCCAGACCATGGGAATACAATTTATGTCACCTCTATTTTACTGCCTAAATGTTAGCTGTCTGCTCAGTGATGTAGGCAGAGTGAAAGACGCTTTAGAGATATTTAGATATTTTGGAAAAATGTGTCCAGAAAATGACTCTTTTTATCTGAAATATGTGTCTGAAGTATGTGGGAAGAAACCTCGGTGACTAAGTTTTAACAGCTGAAATAAGAGGCAAGGACACCTTTCCTGAATCCACCAACCTCCAATTTTTCTTTGTTTACAGCTTAAATCACATATATATCTGATCTCCAGGGATTATTTAGGTTTAGATTTCCATCGTTTGTTTTTCTTTAGCAATAATCTACAGTTTAGGGAGGTCCCAGCACATGTGGTTTGGGACTGGAGGATGAAGAGGTCCCTTAACCAATGGCCTAGAAAATTAGGAAGGGGGAAACACCTGCACATCCCTTCTGGCCGAGAAATTTTGAAAGGGGTGTTTCTTTTGGCAAGAAGAGATCCCTAGTTGGGGTCACTGTGGAAGCAGGGTCCTTTGTCGATATCCTAATTGCTGAGGGGATAGTTGAGAAGTTTATAAGCAGGGCTAATTGCTCAAGCACATTGTGCTGCTTCTCCTTGAATGAACTCCTGGAAACCTTTTCTTGAGATGAAGCTGTGTGTCAGCTTCTGAAAATCTCATGGGTGGCTTTACTCAGGAAGGGTTGGCCCCCACCTGTCGGACAGTCCTGTGGGGGATTTTGGTGACCCTCTGCTCAGCCAAGTTGGAAGGGGTATTGAGCTGAGTTTTTCCTTAGAAAGGGTAGCAGGAGAACAAATGATCTGGGGGGTGTAGGGCAAACTGAACTGTGGATGTAACATCTACACACAGAAGAACGAGGAGGGGCAAATTCTTTCAGGGAGAGGGAGAAGATGTTTCTAAGAGAAATATTCTAGTGTGTAAGTAATTCTCCCCAGATCTCCCCACATGTCTAAGATGGATGATTCATGGTTATTTTCCAGTGTGTTGCTTTTTTCACCCTTGTTCACGTTTAGTTTGAAAGGTCTCTAAAAGAAGCTTACAAAAAAAAAAAAAAAAAAAAGAGAAAGAATCTGTTTTACTGGACTTTTTTGGACTTGTGTGAAATACAATGTACGGACGGAGTAATTTGATTATGCTGGTTTCTTGTAAGCATGTCTGAAAAGCACGGAGTTTTTTCACAGTATTTTGGTTTGAGCTATTCTAGTACAATGATCTATATGAAGTACATCTGTTCCTTGCTAAAAGTGTGCTGAGCCCCATTTTGCCACCATTGTTATGGGCAGAAACTGAATTTGCCTTTGGCAGAAACAAAAACTCCTGAGAGTGCTAAGAAAGAGCAATTTTGTGGGGAAATGAAAAGGTGGTTTTAAAACACTTGATTAATATTATTGCTGAATCTGAAAATGTTTTATACTAGTGAAGGGAACCAGAAATGTGACACTAGAATACTGTTGTTCCTAATAATCTCTTTCTGAATGGGTGTGAGGTTTTAAAGTCAAGGGTTTTGACTTCTTCCCAAGGCTCCCTAGTATTTCATGGGCTGCAGAACAATGAATGTGAAATCCAAAAGGGACCCTGAAAATTTATTACAGTGCGTGCAGGGCTTGGTTTCACCTTCATTTTTAACATCACAACTTGGTTTATTTTCAGCGGGAGCTAAGGTCTAGGTGAGAAACAGGGGAATTACTTCATAAATACATAAATTTTTTAATTGACTTTCTTTAACTGACAAAAAGATAAAGCAAGGGGAATTCTGCACATACGAGATCCTGCCTTGAAATCCTGAACCCATTGGAGATGATGGCAAAACCAACAATGCTTGCAGTGAAGCCAGGATTTTGTTCTCCAGCTTCAGGATTTCTAAAGGGGTGAAGATTTGAGATCATGCCCTGTATTAGAGGTGTGCAGACAGTTTGCAGAAATTACTGATTCTCTCCTGAAACAAAGCCAGCTTTGGAATTGAATCCACTCAATTTAGTAACTCCCATCAACCGTGCTGTTGAGATTAAAGCTGAAGAAGTGTGGTTGTTTTTATCCTGAGTGTATCACATCCTACTGAAACTGCAGCTGACAGGATGTAGAAAAAATTATAAAGTGCTAATTCAGTTATTTTTGTATTTGACTCTTCCCCTTTTGGATACTTTTTCATGGATATCTAATGCCCTTCTTTAAGTGTAGCTTCCTGGGTTTTTTGATTTATGACAATTATTTTCATGTAAGAAATTCTGTTGCTGAATAACAAAAATATGTAGTTGATTGTACAAAAAAATATTTTTGTTTCTCAGCATATATTCTGGACTTTTCTGAACATAGATTTATTAACCTCATTCTTGCAAGCAATTATTCCAAGGTTTTTTCTTGCTTGTTTTGAGGTTAGGTGGGTAACATTTAGTACAGAAATAATGGGTGTAGCCTACCAACGCTTCCACAACCTCTAGGCTTGATGTTGAACTTCGTGGTTTTGTCATGGTAGAAGTCAGGTTTTTAAACTTCAGTTTTAAGCCATTTTCCAAGATAAAGCTAACAGAGTACCCAGGATGTTTCCTGCTCCCCTGCACCACCACCCCCCCCCCCCAGTAATGCTGCTTGATCAGCCCCACAGCAGGAACGCATGCCTTGCAGCTCAGCTCCTAAAGAGCATCCTACAACCGTAGCTCGCTATCAATTTGGCAAACATGAGTCATAGTTGCAGCTGAATTTCTGATTGGCATTCTGGAGTTTGTGCTAGCTCTGTTATTGCTAGTATTTTTGTTGGCGAACAAAGTAGTTGTAACAGATACGTGGACCTGCAAGTGCAGCATTCTAAACAAATAATCTTTGAGTAAGATGAGTTAATTACTTATAATCGAACTATGGTAAATTTTACAGAAAATTATTAAGATTGACATACGTATTTTCTGATGTCACACATATTTAAGCGTTTACATTGATTTTCTGATGAATGTATTACTAAGTCTTTTAATTGCATTTCTTTGGGCATGGTGGTAACTTAGGGCAAAAAATGTGAACTCTGTTTTGGGGCAAATCAACTGACCTTTATTGAAGGGTTTTTCCACAGCCTGGGCATGGAGATGAGACCAGAGATGGTGCTTCTGTCCACTACATTCAGTCCAAGGGAAAGCTACCTCAGAAAGGAAGACAGCATAGAAATACAAATTTTTGCATACAGGAAAGTGTGTGAATGTCTGTAGTCATCACATCCATCCTTAAAAACTGGCTTTACACTTTTTCTTCTCCATCTAGCTGGAACTCGGTGATACTGGTTTATCCAGTATGCTCCCCACCCAAGAAAGGGATTCAGAAAATCATTCCTCTGTTGCAGAGTTGAGTAGGGAATAAATTTAGCAGTGGTGCATTAAAAGAACAGCAATAAGAAATACAAGTTGGGAGGGAGTAAATTCATTTGACTTTATAGGAAAATAATACTCCCTGTGCTTATTTACAGAATATCCAAATACTTTTTCTTATTCCTTGGTTAAGGTTGATCAGACCAATAGTCAGGCTGTGTAGCATGGAAACAACCTCTTATTTGTCAGAGACTTGACCACCAACACATTCTTTAAAAATTCTGCTATTTTATAGAAGAAAGCTGACTTCTTATGTTTTTTTTGCCCTATATTTGGCATCTATTCCCTTACATATTCTGATGGAAAATGTTGCACAATTCATGCATTTAGTTATGTTAACAGTATTTATAGTGATTTACAGTACATTGCACTAATGAAGAAGTTTAATTTTACATCTTTACCTAGCTATAAAATAAACTGTTTTATTCAAATTAAAAGTTGAAAGCTTGGGAAAATATTTTTCTTTCTCTCTGAAATTACACTGCATCTCAGCTTGAAATGCATATTTGCTGTAGGCTCCTTGTTCTTATGACTTGGAGTATTTTTAGAGATTGACTGGGGCGGAAAGAAATGAAACTTCAGCTGGATGACAATTTTCATCCTTTTAAAATAGCTAAGAAAAATAAAAGGGAAAGAAAAATCTAATTTTCATTTTTTTAATTCGTATCGATGAGCATAGCCACTTCCTTGCAGTTTTATGTGAGGTCTGTTGAAGGCCTGTGCTGTTGTATTTTGTTGGCATTAGTTGTAACTTCTCATTGACTTCTGCTGAAGTCAAGGTTTCTAATTCAATTTTATTGGGCTAACAGAAGCTTGGTGAACTTGAGATGGGATCTCAGTGGAAATAAATAGGCAGCAGCATCTGTTCTCTTATCTGAGTTTTCTGTAAAAAGGGTACCAACCCCAAAAAAACAAACCCCAAAACCTTGATCAAGGAAGATAAGGCAGCTTGTCTTGTCAGCTAGGAACTTTGTGAGCAACAGGTCATGTCAGAGGGCTGTTGCCTGTCTCCAATTTGCTTTTCTGTCTCCTCAGGGCCAGCAGTGCTCCTCTTGCCCTTGCTGCCATCTGCAGCAGTCATTTTGGGGTGCTTCCCAGGGGGATACCTGGGAAGGGAGAAGGGCTTTCCTTCCTAGGGAAGCGTGAGGACCAGCGGGGAGGACATGCAGAGGTTGCCTTCCTGTAGAGACTGAGTGTGTCACATTGCATGTGTGCGGGGTGTACAGGTGCATACCAGCTGGGAGCAAGCAGTGCCTGGTTCGGGATTGGGAGTCCATATTGTATGGGCTTTTAAAGGGATGTGAAAGTGGGGCAGGTGCACGAGGGCAAAGGAAGGAGTCAGGGTCAGATGATACTGACATAAATCATTCAGGAAGTGAGCAGAACATAAGTCAGAGAGAAGGGGGGGAAATATCAGTAAGTTTGTCAGAGCATCATTGGGAAGTGGGAGGAGCGTGGGGCTGGAAGGAGGAGCAGGTTATAGAAGAGAATAAAAGAAAGGCAACAAAGAGAGAGAGAGGCAGTCCAGGGGAATATAAGCAGGAGGACAATTAATTTTTGGAAAGCAACTTACTTGATTTATTTAAGAGAAAACTCCATGAAGAAAGGAATAAATGTAAAAAAAAAAAAAAAAAAAAAAAAAAGAAGAAGAAGGACTGAGAAAAAGAAATTAAATGCTTACAACATTATGGAGGAAAGCAGGCTGAGGGAAAATGGGAAAGAGAAAGTGGTTTGAAGAATGGGGAAACATTGTTTTATTTTTGTTTATAAATGGTGCAAAATATGGTACTTTTTTCTTTTCAGCATGGTAAAGAGGGCTTACGCCGTCATTCTTGCTGTGCTTGGCACCGCATGATCATCAGAGCGCGTGCGCTACATAGCATTACATGTTGTGTCTTCCTGCAGTGGGGTCGGTAAATGAGCTGCCCAGAGGGGAGAGCGGCTGGTGCCTTGCATCAGGCTGTTGCTTTGCCTTGTTTTAGAAGTCTGTTCATAAACAGCAATTTTCATTTAAGAAGTCCCTTAACTTTATAGTTAGATGCATGTGATCAAAATGTTATACCATGGCCTTGTGTTCATTGTGCACGTGTGAAAAGTGGCTATGAGAGCCATAGCTTTCACACTTACATTGCTTGTACTGGCATCATCATTTTAAGCAGTAGCAGTTTTTTGAATTTTCAAATAATTTCATTTTCACAACGATTTGTTCAGTGTCACGAACTCTTTGTTCCCCTGGTTTGGAGCCCTCATGGGTTATTTATTTACTTATATGATTTAGTGTTTAGATAGAGTATGTATTTTATATATGTAATATATAAATAATTATTTATTTATATGTCTTTCAGAAATCTCTACCAGCTGGAATTGAACTGGCCAAAGACTGTGGGTGCATAGCTTGCCTTCTCCCAGTGCTTTTGCCAGCATTTCCCCCCCCCCCCCCCCCCCCCCCCCCCCCCCCCCCGTCCTTATTCCTGGTAATCCCTTTTGGGTGTTTGTATCGCAGGCAAAGATACAGCACTGTTTGGTCTGCTGTTTTCCTTAGAACAAGGAACTTCTGGTCCAATTGTTTTTCTCATTTCAGGGTTGTTATTAGAGTGTGTGGTTAGGCTAGGCAGATGTCCTCTGACTGCATCTCCTTTCTGTATTTTGTCATCATGTGCTGTATTTAGAGTTTCAGGCTGTTCCGGACAATCTGGATGGAGCAGGAGAGGAAGGAATGCCTGCAGATAGTATTCTTGTGCCAGTCCTGTAATAAAGATTTTCATCCACAAACCAGAAATGCTTTTAAAAGAATATTGTTGTTCATATCAGTGATTTGCAAATGAGCAAGGTGCATTGTGAAGAATCTGGGACAAGGCCACAGGGGTAGTTGTCACTTTGGGAAGAGGATCCACTTTCGGTTTCTGCATGCCATAACCTCACTTTTGTGCTGCTTTGCAGGGTGCTCGGCTCGCAGGTTAGCTCTTTTTTTGGCTCCACAATAAAGCTAGGTGAAAGCACATTCAAATTTTTAAACAATTTTAATGGCAATGGCTACTGATGTTAGGAGAACAGGGTCTGTGTGATCCCACTGAAGGCAAAAGGATTTGTCTAGGGAAAGGTACAAGGCCATTTTAGGAATGCGAAGAATTGCAGGTCCAGGAAAACACCTGCTTTAGGAATACTATCCTGTTAATTCACTTGGGCTTGCCGGCTTGCTGAGGTGAGTCACCCATAAAAATCTATCAAGTCTTTGGAAAGTGGTCTCTTTATATTTATTTATGGGAATAGAACCTCGCTCTCTGTTAACCTGTGTCATAGTCTTTAGGACATTATTACCATATGACGAAACTGAATATTTTTATTGAATCTATTGTGTAGTGCCAGTGGACCTGAATAGGAGAAATGATACTGGAGAGAACATAAAAGGAGTTTCTTTTCTATTTAGATGGGCATAAGGGAGTTCAATATTACCAGAAAAACTGCTTTGAACAATGCTGATAAAGAAGAGGTTTAATGAGGCTGGGGCTGTTGGCGGAAAATTAGTCTGCATTAGGGTAATATTCCTTCAGGGAGCATTTATAATGCCTGCAGGAATGTGTGTGTGTGTGGGGGAGTGGATCGGATTCCGGCACAACCTTGCAAGCTTTCAGCTGCTGACGTGTGGTGCACCTGCATGTTCCCCTGTCTGACCTCAGAGCTGGTTTGAAAAGCTCTGGCATCTGGAAGTGTAAGGAAGGATCAGGTTTTTAATTTTTGTGACACAAAAAAAAAAAAAAAAAAAAAAAAAAAAATCCCATCTTTTTCTTGATGCTTAGAATGCCTTTTATTTTACATCTTTTTAAAGGATACTGGAAAATGTTTTGTGGGTATGCTTTGTAGTGGTTTGGGGTTGGGTTTTTTTTCCTAATTCTTTTAACTGCTGTCTTAAAGATCTCATAGAGATGTGTCCAAATAGATGAAAAGTATTCAGTTAAAAAATTTGGTTGGTTGGCAAGATTCGAGAAAATAATTTCATACTCTGTTGCTTATCTCAGTAAGAATGTTCTCCTTAGCAAGTGCAGATTCAGGCATGACAGCTTTGGCATTTATCTCATTCGACAAGGTCTGGGATAGCTTCTCATTTTCAGATTGTAGCGATGTGGAGATAAAACGTAAATACTGCTGTACAGGGATTGCCACTTCCTAACTTTACACTTCATAACGGGTATCTGCAGTAGTAACTTGCAAACTGTAAGTGAATGTAATTTACATTACTTGGAATTAACTATTTTGTAATTACACTTTGATTTGTATTTCTGTATCAGACATCACGGCATGGTTAAGCTATGCTGCTTACAAACTTCCATGTCAGTAATTTTGTGATATAAAATTGTGCTTCTTAAATGCACAGATTTTCCTTTTCGGAATTTAAGTCACTTGCTTTGGCATCTGTAGCTTATTTCTTGCAATCTGCTTAATTGACTAGCTTCTCTGTTTATCTTAAAATGTAGATAAATGGTTTTCAGAGCAGTGTTTATAGCTTAATAGTTCCCGAAATAAGAGTCAACATTATCTCCTAGACTCTACCAGTCATAACTAATGATCCCTCTGCTTACACTGTTGAGCAAGTCAGGAGACACTGAACTCTGCAGAGAGCAAGGGCCCTGTGCAGTGGGAGGGTAGTTTGTATGTGATGGCGCCTGGTAGACAAGGCTTTCATGGCTCAGTAGTGTTAATTGGGAACTGAAATTCGTCTTCAGCCACCTCTAACCTCCTATCATTGAACTGTTCTTCTATGAATATGGATACAAACTTGAGGGTGAGTTGACAGCACGCAGCAATCTCACTTCCCTCGTAATTTGAAGTAAGTAATATACGTTTCCTTATATTTGCTTCAGTTTTGCCCATCAGAGCACATTCCGCAATGTGAAATCTCTGCAGAAATTGGGGATATTTTTGATGTTCCAAACATCACTGGCAGGCAGCCTAACAGAGGCATTGTGTTGAGGGCTGAAAGAGGATGAGAAAATAATTAGGCAGCTGGCAATTACCGTATTTTGTCCTAGGGCTTTTTTATGACATTTTAATGTATTAATAAAAGTAAGATTTTTTCTTTATATATATTTTTCTGACAAGTCCTTTGGCTTTGTTCCTGAATGGAGAGTGGTAGGCTTTCCTTTATAATAGGGTGAAGTGCATGCTTCAGGCAGAGAGAGGGGAAAGAAAGAAAAAACAAGTAGGCTTACCACCCATGAGAAATGCTATATTATTATTACCTTGGGAACAAAAGTTGCTTGTTTATCCATGAAATTTAAATAAATGGGGAGCAACAGTGCCTCATGGTGTCAAGCACTATTATTCTTCTGTATCTCTGTCAGCTTGTCAGTATTTACTCTTTTACCTGAGATTTTTTAACTTGCGAGAAGAGTATTTACTGGAAAATGCATATATAGGTGTTGTGAGATGGATATCACCCCTAAAGAATGTCAGCCAGGACAACGTTCTGGTTTCAAATAGGCAATCCAGCAGCCAGCTTTTGCTGGCTTTAGGTGAAATTTAGCTAGTGACATACAAAGCAGTCTCTGTACCTAATTCCTATGTCTCCACAGCCATCTAGTCCACTGTTTTGAAAAGCTAATTAAATGTAAACATTTAGGTGGGTGACCGATTGTGAAAGGAACTTCATATGAAAGCTGTTCCTACTTAAAGAAACCTATATCAGTCTTGTTTATGCTTCAGCTTCTGCATTTTTCATTGTTTTTCTGAGCTTTCACATTGTCTTAAAAGTAGGTTTTGAGCTTTGCATTGGCTGGAGAATGGCAGGCTGGTACAGAGCACAGTCTGGGTAACACCACCTATGGCACAAAGGCCACTCTGTACAAAGAAAGCAAATTCAAAACACTGCTTCCAGCTCTGAAGATGTTTTTATTGGATGTCCCCATGAATGAACTACAAGATGCACAATGTAGAATAAGCAGGATGCTCTCTGAGAGTTGAAGCGGAGGAACTTGAAGGCTGCCAGGAGCACCACCATGCAGTTCAAGCAGTTTCTGGCCAGACCATGTTACAACATTGCATTTGCAGAAGATTGCATGGCACCTATCTTTTTCATGTAGCATGCAGAGTCTTGTTACCGTGTACCACTAGCTCTCTAAAGCAAGGATGCAGCAGGACCAGGCCAAATAGTATGGAGGAGAAGAAATTCAACCATTCCTCTGCCTAGTATCAAGTAGCTTTAAAAAAGCCTGTGTAAGGCTCCAAAAAAATGGAAGTATTTGCAAAGACAATAATATGCAAATTTTTTGAAAGAGGAAATTGGAGGACACTTTTTTTTAAATTTTATTTTGGTGTTGTATAAAGTTGTCTTTCTTACCTTTTCCTCTGTACATCAAATCAGGTATCCAGATGCCTGTCTTTGGTTATTGCACTAGGAATCACACTGGTTTCACTCAGCATCCTGAAGAGTCAGCCCTTCTGTACAAAATCAGTTGAAAATTCACATAGTTCCAGATTAGTTTTGAGCATTTTCTCTTAGGAATACAGCTCTTATATCTTTGGAAATGGTCCCATTGGTAAACAACAGCAGCAATAAACCTTCCAGCAAGAAATTGGATACATAGTTCTGAATGTGCAGATATCTTCACTACCAGTTTCCAAACGTGGAATTAGATTAGGTAATGACAGAGCAGAAATTGAAGTATCGTTTTTTAGAGAAAAGCATTTTAAGTACAAAATGCTGTGAGCATGTGCTGACTGCAGTCGCTGATGTTTACAGCTCAATAGCAGAAAGATAAAAAGCTGATTAGTAACAGTAGCTATAGGTCCTCTCTAACGGTTACATACTAGCATGGTGGAAATTATAGATGTGTGTTACATGAAGTGGGTGTGACACATTAAATGACCTTGTTGTCTGGAATAAACTTCAATTGCCAGTTAGCTTTCCTTGCATTTAAGTTACAAGCAAAGTTATTTCAAGGATGTAAAATAATAATCTGTGGATTTTTAGAAAAAAAATAATATCCTTCTGTTATATATCTGTTTGGATCACAGTTACAGGGAATTTTTAACAGTGATTAGTCAACTTGTAAGACAAATATCAGGATAATTAATTACTCTAAACTGTTGTCTCTACCTTGGAGTGAAATTCTTGCTCTCTTTCCACTATGGGACCAAATTTTGCTGTTCTTTGTATATAGCTTTTGTCAAGTTTCCTGTCTTTTTCTCTGACAGGCTATGATAAAACCTATGTATCCTGGTAGGTAATTCATGACCTCTTTAGTGGTCCTTTCTCTGAAAAAAAAATGTATCAGAAATTACTGGTTCTATGCCATCTCTTTCAATGGTCTGTTCTCCATTGGCATTTTTTGTTTTACCTATAAAGTAAGCAAGAGGAAACCTAAAAACCATTTAAACCATCTCGTGGTTGCACTCATTGGAAAACATGTATTGCATTGGATAAATGAGATCCAGGCCGCTGTGGTGTATCCCGTATCACAGGTAAACCCACTTTAAAGGGAGGTAGGGAGCAGAAGGCTCCAGCTCCAGTGTGCATTTCACATACTGACCTTGGAAGCAGCTGTCAACCATCTGGAAATAGTTACAAATTCTGTATTGCTCAGAATCTTTATTTTATTTGTAATTCCAGGATTTTCGGGGTTTTTTTTCTTCCACCTTTCTACTGTCATATCCTATGTAGCCTGAATATTGCTTTGCGCCTGGCTGAAATAATATTGTTTGCCAGCTTACAATCAAAGGGAGTACAGAGAAAAACAGCTGAGCTGTATTAGGCAGAGGCAGTCTGGACTACATTTCTGTACTGCTGAATAACATGGCACAGGTGCAGGATTAGCCCAGCGTATGGTACTGTGTTTGCTTAGCAGAGCCCCCCGAGCCGCCCTGTGCCTCCTCACATGACTCTCATCTTCAGGGAATCTGGCAGCGATGTACAAGCCTGCGGAAGCCCAGTGTAAGTAGAAGGCTTTGCTTTTCAGCTCACAAAACACTTGTGCTTTTTTTCCCCTTTCCCCCTTTTTCTTCATTTGAACTTTTTTCTTTCCTGTGTGTTTTTATTTTATTTATTTATTTTTTTAAGCCTAGTTTGAGCAGAACACTAAAGAGACTAAAACAAAACCCAACAACAAACCAATGTATTTCAGTGGGTTTTGCAGAAAGGTCAAGGAGGGAAATGCATGACTGAAAACGAAGCAGCATCGTTGGTGTGCTGGTGAGATGTGAGGCAGCCCCACGGGGCAGGAGGGAGCTGGCTGCTGGTGACAGACGCTGTCTTCTGTTTGAAGCTTCAGTTCTTGTGGTGGGGGACGGACATGGAGGTTTCCTATTCCTTTGCTTGGACTGTTGGTAGTTTGTATGGTGTCAGGGGTCTTCTGCAAACGTTTAGGTGTGCTTTAGTTAGTTTAGTTTTAGGGAGAGAGGTGATAGATTTACAGAGAAAATGCAGCAGATAAAAGATCTCCTATTCCCTTTTTTGGTGAAGAATGAGGAAAAAAAAGATTTTTAGTAGACCTGGTAATTGACGTTCAGCCTGACAATGAATTTAAAAGGGTGTTTCTCTTTTTCTCCTGAAATGTGCTTTTATTTCAATCTGTGGGTTTGAAGTTAATTTAAAAATAAATGTTTTGGCAATAGTAGACCTATTTGGATGCCAGGTTTGCATTTTGAAGATGAATTACAGAGCTGGGACCAGTTTTAACCTTAGCAATAGGCACCATTCTGTCTAACTACAAAGGTACTTTGGCTATATATAGCGCCTGTGTGTATCAACAATGTTTATTAAAATGAAGCGTCTTTTATATACATTTTAAATACCGGTTAATTGGAAATATAGCCAAACAATAGAAACACATGTACTTTATGTCCTAAAACTTTTCATCACTGTTCAGATATGGCTGGATGCTGAAAAAAAAACCCACCTGGTTTATATTTGACCAGAATTGTTTCTTGTTTCATAGTCTGTAGAGCAAGTTTAAGGAGAGAAAGGTGGCCATGCAGCTCTTGAAAATTTCTGGTCAAGTAGAAGAGCATGTGGGATACAAGTTTTAAGGGTCTTTGCCATTTGCTTTTCTCTCTTAGATTTTGGGGTGCTTTATGAATTGTAGTTATGAAGATGTATCCATATGACATTGGAAAAACCAAAGCAAGCAAACCCTGTGGGGCTGACGGCTAGTTCCTCCTCTTCCAGAGACCCGAGTGGGTGGGCAAACGTGGCAGCCTGCCAGCAGGGACCAGCTGATGGTGTGGCGGCGGTGTCATCGGGCACAGGTGGCGTGAGCCTCTTGCCCACCCAGACGTGAGCTCAGCAGATGCTCTGAAGTGTTCAGCCAGGGAAATGCCTTTAGGCTACTCGAACACTTCAGGAAAACCATAGCACTTATGTCTGCGGTCAAAATTGATTGTTGTTTTTTCATGCATGCAATTAATTTTGGTTTGCAATAGAGATGCTTTCCTCCCTCTTTAAATGGATTTATTTGTTTTCTGTCAAAGTGAATAAGTCAATGACACTTTGTGTTGCATTCAGCCGTGTTTGCAGAAGATAAGATTTGTGCCTCAGTCCTCCTTTGCGAACACAAAGATCTTCTTCATCACTTGTGATTTCTACACATGTAGTTCAAATCCTTATGCAGCATGTGTGGGGAAGCCAACAGTGGTGGCAGTCAGTTCAGTCCCAGCGTTGGCAGCAGAACAGGGCAAGAATTTATACTGTCACTTGCTCAATTACTTAAAACATTGCTTGGCCTGGTGACCTGGCAGGGTGGCATTTGCCTCCAGGAAGAAAAATTCTTGCATATCCTTGAGCAATTCATCCAGCAACAGTTAGTTGCTGAGTGTGTGGTAAACACATGAGATTTAGGGATGCTAGTGGCATCCACCCATCAAAAGTCATCAACATATGCTGGTGTTTTTTTCAGATGCTAAATAATCTGGCCTTCTGGGAGATAGATGGGCGCTTGAGGAAAAGTGGGGCGGGGAATTGTTAGGAAGTGTCATCATCCCCGTGATTTGCGAAGCATTTGTGATAAACTAATCAATATAATAAATTTAAAGAATGTTACATACGTATGGCCATAACATTATAACAAAGCTGTTAAAAATATAGCATGCTTATGCCGTAAGGTAGCTGTGTGACAGTTTTGTTTCTGTGAATGTCTACATTGTTTAATTTATTTTTGTGAGAAGTGAGAGGGAGCAACTCCAGTGTAGTAGGATTGAGAAAGAAGTTAGTGATTTATGAAGCAGGTTGCTCTTTAGACTGAGCTAGGGATGTGTCACATCTACTCATGAACAGACAAACCAAGTCAGTTAGAAGGGCACTGGCACCTTTGAATAATGTTGGCACTGCCTTCTGCAAGCATGGTATGTGCACATGCTAATTATATTTTAATATACAGGTGCAGTCTTTGATGTTGGGGTGAGAATGTCTAGCTGATATTTTTATCTTCCAGGCACTATTTTTGTCTTCACTACTGGCATGGTGCTCTTGTGTTTCTTTTCATTGGAAAAGGGAACAGGAGTGACAATGATTTATTAAACTTATCTGAGAGCACCACAGGGTCAAAGCTGTCTATTGGTGTTACTTTTAAATGCCATTGTCTGAGTGCCTCAATCTAAGTATCATCTGAAATGATAAGTGAGTAGAAATCTACAGCATTGCAATCTGCCCATTGCAATCTTTAATGCTTTCCTAAAGATCAGATAGCAAAGCATAGTTTAGTACTAATGGTATCACATTGCATTGCTTCCTGCCTGGATTTTTCCCCCCCCTGTTGCTAGTGTTCAGAAGGGTTCTCAAGATTTCTTGTAAAGATGTTTGCATAATCTTGTGGTGGCATTCGGTGTTTGCTGCTTGGAACTGCAAGTGTATGTGAGGATTTGCAGCTTAAAAGCAGAAATAACTAGCTTTGGATGTTAACAGCAATGTCCCTATCCTTCTTTACATAAAAAAGTTCTAAATGAAGAGCGTGGCAGACTCTGCTCTTTGTAGCCTAATATCCAGACTGCTTGTTTCACATCTTTGTATCTGAACTTCCATTCCCTGTTTTGATCAGGTGATGATCATAGCTGGGAGATGGGGTTTTGCAGCTGGCATACTTTCATGAGTATTGATTACATTTAGCTGGACATTTTCCCAAGATGCTGTTGAGGAAGAGATGAAAAAGTTCAGGTACCTTAAAGTCATGAGAGATAAAAATAGCTTCTTTCAAAGAAACTGCTTCAGCAATTTCACTGAAATAATTTTTTCCCCTGTGGTAAGGAGTATTGAAAGTCCAATGAGGACATGGGACTATCCTTTAATGTGCCTTTGTACACTGTACATACTCAGTAGCTTATCTTCTATCCGAAGCTATCCTGCAAAATAAGTGTAGGCACTCGATATGAACCAGCTTGATAAATGAAATAATATATGAGCCAATACCACCATAGGAAGCTTAGATTTCTGCGTGCTGTCTCACAGAGCTAGGCTAGCGTGGCTTTGAAATAAAAATCCCTTTCTAATTATTTTGTGGTACCTTAAATACTAACACTGAGGAGATCAGAAGAAGTCTGCTCTAGCTGCACCTGCATCTCCTCTGGTTGGTTTGTGGGTTTGTGACACTCTGTTATGACTCAAAATCCTTATGGATATGAAGTTATAAGAGTCAGTCATTCTCAGATCATGTCTTGGATCTCTACCTTAGTATTCCTGAAACATCTGTATCTCACTGTTCCAGTTTTATTACCTGTTATCCTCATACATGCATCAAACAGTAGTGCTTTTATACAGATGTTTGCAAAATGTTTATTCATTTTGAATTGTACAAGAAAACACAATTCAGAAAATAATAGTGGTAGCCCAAACATATTTTACCTTTGCTGTGTAAAATGTGGCTCTTGAAAAGAGATTAAAAACAAAGAAAATACATTATCTGAATGAGAATTATGTGAAATACTTTTTTATTCATCTTTGCAAATGTTAAAAACTTATATTTTAAAAGCTTTTCTTCATCATGGAAGATTTATAGATGGAACCAAAGGATTGTGCAAAGTTGAACTGAGAGATTCAACAGAGCTGGGGAATGACAGTGGGTAGGGTAGACTTTACTGAGTCCAGGCTGCCAGGCTGAAATACTTCACATGTGCTGTCCTTTGGAAATTTTAAAGTCTTTCTTTGTGCTTTTTTTCTATTCTGTTGTTATGCTATCTCATGCCGTGAAAAATGTGCCAACCAATTCTCGTTTTCTTCCAAATGAAAAACATGCCAAAAGATTAACTGTGGATAGCAGAAATGAGAGGAAACCAGGAAAACGTAACACTCAGTCAAACTGTAATGGAATGGTGGACAGCAGGTTACACCTTTGCCATGGGCTATGGCACCAAAGAAGCCTTTGTATTTGTAACTTGTGAGTAGTACAGTATGAGTATTAATTTGAAGGGTCTTGTCTCAGTGGCTTTGTCACAGGTTGTTACATTCCATGCTGAACTTAATTTAGCTCATAATGTCATATGTGATTAAGATGGTTTAATCAGACTTTTTGGACTAGATTGCTTATCCTTTTCAAACCAAATGCAAAAGCAATTTTTGAAAAATAGATAACTGTATTGGCACTCAGCGACAATTCTATGAATATGGACAGAAACAGTTTTTAGGAAAGTTACCTGCATGGATTGTTTAAAATTACATGAGATTGTAAGCCTTATTTGTTTGCATAATGAAGGGAAGCAAAACTACCTCCCAATTTTGAAATACACAGATGAGAAGGAACAATATGTAGGTTCTACATACTCTGATGTACAAGAAATCCGGCACAGATCATAAGTGAAGCAAATCATACTTGATAAGCCCAACAATGCTATAATTTTTTTAGTATACCTAAAAAAAATACTATTTTTTTAATATGTATTAGTATACATATATATATAAGATACACACAGTGGATGTATATCAGGGTACAGCTATCTTCAAACACCATTTGATACCAACCTCAGTTTGGTCTCGCTAGTGCAATATAGTCACACACTGTGAAAAGGAAAGCATATTGTTTTCATTTTTTCTGGTGGTTTTATTTGGTTTGATTTTGTTTATGGTGGTTTTGGATCAAAAATATGCAGTTGTCTGCATCTGACCTTTCCTTGAGTTTTATGGCAGCCTTGAATATCCAGCAAAGGGAAACTGTCATGATCCATTTTTCCTTCTCTGTTATGTGATTGTCACCAATAAAAAGTGTTTTACTGTTACCTCTTGACTATTTTACACAGTAGATCGGGTTGTGTAATTTATTTCAACTTCTTGAACTGCACTGTGTTTTCATTGCTGACTGTTTGCCAAAAAAATATCCCATGGAAATTCTTTTATCTGATGACTGTAAAGTACAGTGAGTTAGCAGTTAGTTATTTCCCTTTCTCTTAAAACAATCATGTCAATGGTATAACCCTGGCCCGGTGGGAAGTCATCAGGCTGTAGTTTATGATACAGCGTAGGAAACTCTAGCAGGGTGTTGCATGATAGTTTCGTATTTTAGTAGAAGTATGATTTGAGGAAAAGCATACTTAACTGTGTAGGCTAGTGCAGGGTACAGATGAAGTAACCTTGTGGTTTAAAATTTCCATCCAACGGCTTTATCAAATTGAGTGATTTTCTTTCGAGCTTTGGGTGGGGTTTTTTGTTTTGGTTTGGGTTTGTTGTTTTTTTTTTTTAATTACTGTTCTGACAGTTTTGTATGAGTATACTTAATTTCCAGTCCAAAGCAACAGTTGAAACAGCCATTCCATGATGATCAAAGCTTCCTAGGTGTGTACCTTCTCTGAAGCAGTAAGCATCGCCCTCCGTCAGTGGGTGTTGTTGCTAGACACACATTGTTGTTACTGGCCTGGGAAGTTGTGAATGGATGGTACTGCATTAATCTGAGGCTTCAAATACCACATGTAGAAAGAGGAGTGAGCACAGCACACTGTTGGGTTTTTTTTTGTTGGTTTGGTTTTTTTTTTGGCCTGAACAGACTTGTTTGTGGCCCTTAGCATCTGTTTCAGGAAGAAGCAAGTCTGACTTTTACTCCTGACAAACCCATGCAAAGTCATGGGAGATCTACTTTTTCATGGCATATACAGTACATAAATCACACAGCTGTGGCACAGAAATCAAACTGTTAAGATAACTATTGCTAATTATTCATCCTCTGGGAACAGGATGGCTTAATATTTGGACTGCAGAATACAGAGTAATAGAATACAGAGCTTTTCACCTCCTGCATTACCAGACTTGTTGAATCAGAGCAGTGCCCAAAAGTCATTACCAGCTGGTGGCTGTGGGCCGGTGTGAAATGAGTTATTGGGCTTTACCCAGATTCTAGTGGAGAAATTCCTGTCCAAATCACATAACTGTGGCTGCAGTTGGCAGGGACTGGAGTGCTTATTGGCAGCCATGGCAGAGACCTTGAGGACTGAATGTACACTAAGAGATGGGCTCTCTAGATCAAATTTGTTTTGCACCTACACAAGTCAGTGCAAAAGCTTAAACAGGCAATTTTTCTTTTGTGAGGTACCACTGTCTGCAGACCTGTCAAACCAACATTAAACAGCATTATTTAAAACCGAGCTATAATTCATCCTGATGGTTACTTGACTGTGATTGTGGAGTGGGGTCCTGCGATCACTTCTCTCTGATTTAAAAAAAAATGATAGCAAAAAACCCTGAAAAAACATGAAAGGGCTTGCCACATGAGCAAGTTCATATTTCAGTGAGAAAGTTTAGTGCTTATAGAATACCATGAAGTCTAGGAGGGATGGGAAGCAAAATGGAAGAATATATCTAAGAAGAATCATTTGTTGGCATGGAGGTTAGTAGGGGTTTAAACTAGACATTAGTCATTCTCATGGTCATCAAGGATAATGCTTTCATTTTACAGCACTTTATTTTCCTTCTCCTGGCTTCAGAATCTTTGTAGACATGCCTTTCTGTAAAGGAGCTCAGGTGAAACAAAGCTTGGAGACACACACACACAAACGCATTTGGAAAAAACAGTAGCATGCTGCTTGTGAGCACACAGGCCCCATTCTCAGGTAGAGAATTACAACAGATGCCATCACATCACGATTCTGAGTGGTCCCAGTCCTACAGAAAAAAAATTCTCAGGAGCTGTACTCCAAAGAGACATAAAAGCCCTGGTGGCCACCTGCCTGCGCTTATGGTGGAAGGTGCTTTGCACACACTAGTGAATTATAGTGGAAAAGGAGGGGTAAGCTGAGAAAAAAAAAAAAATCAACTAAATTTGAAGGAGGTATACAAGGCTGACGGTAACCTTCAGGCTTTCAACTGTTTTGATTAATTCCCTGATGCAGTCGGTAAGTTTCTCAGCAGACTACTATAACCATATTTCAGATATCCCTGTTTTTCTGCAGTTGTCCCAAACTGTGCTCAGTTCATCAGAGACAGGAGGCTGGCCACAAGCACACTGCAAGAGAGCAGGCTACAGCACAGAAGCAGACAAACTTAGATAGCCTGAAATCCCTTGCTTTCAGGGCACTTGGACATAGCTCCTCAGGAGAGATTTCAAAACCCAAAGGGCTTCTAAACCCTAGACAGAGCCAGGGCTGCATGACCAACATGTGCTAATTACAGCACAGCAGCAAATACAAGAGGGGTAGGCTGTTCACCATCCCAAACTGTGCAATTTTACTCCTGAAATCAGGAGGAACTTGTTGCCAATCTTGAAAGCTCTTCTGGGTTTTTTCCTACATATTACATTTTGGGGAAGGGACTGCTGAAAAATCTGTCTGCTCCAAAGTCAGACATAGAAGTCAAAAGGGCTTGTCAAAACTCCACTCCGAGTGGAAAAAGAAGAGTTCTTGTGTGTTCCATGGTCATCTGCTGGGTGGGACATCTGAATTTTAGAGACTAAAGATCTGCCCAACTTATTAGCTAGCAGCCAGGAATTTAAGGCATGAAAAGAAAAGAGAATGGAGTGAGAAGAATTGGGGTTTTTTTTTAGAAGATAGGAAAGGGCCTGGTTGAAAGTATCTTACTCCTACCTCTTTTAATTTCATTTCATTTGATGTAGAATTGCAATGCTTTTACACTAGTTTTGTCCCTGGGCATTAGTTGAAAGTAAAATCCTAGTTTACATCCCTGTTTCAAGCTCTTGGAAAGTAAAAATTTGAATGCTAGACTATTTGTCCTAATTTTTCTTAAAAACTAAGGTACATATCTAAGTAGCCACCTGTGATGCTTTGATGGTACTTCAGATTTCTGATTCTAATCCAGCATCTCCCACCTGTCCCATTTTAACTATGACTACAACCAACCCGGTCTAGGGATGTAAGCTATGTCAGGTTCTGCAGAAGCTGTTCATGATCACATCCTTGCTGAACGATGGGCAAAGATTTCATTGGAATATGACTGCCTTATACATTTTTTGAAAAAAGGAATGACCCTGCAGTTGTATATATTATGAAGGTATTTAGTTGTCTAAATTTAACATTCAGGCACTTTCAAATGTGTAATGAAACCTTTCTTTCTTTTTGTGCTAGGTGTAAAATACTTTTATTTTTTGACTCCTTGCTGAGGAAGGATCCCTGCTGAAACTGTAGATAACTTGAAGTGTCATGGAAACAATACACAGAGCAAACTTTCACTCAGTTGCCTCATGAGCTTGAAGTTCACTTTGTTGCCTCATGAGCTTGAACTCTGCAAATCCTTGACAGCAATATTAATAGCTGAATATTTCCCATTCGTTGGTAACAAAGTAATACAGACAAAAATTGCTGATTGAAAGAGAATTTACTTAATCTCTAATCCTGTGACTTAGGGAGCAAACATCTGTTAATAATAAGATGTACACAGGCTGCATTTTAAAGTATCATAATTATATTATGATAAAGAAACAGTGCATTTTGTTCTCTATTTTAGCACCTGCTGCATCTTAAGTTGTCCTTTTGAGTACACAGATATTCAGTGCATCTTGAGTGAACTAATTAGTTTATTTCTAATTTTGCCACATGTTAGTAAAATCAGTCTGGGACATCAACATCCAGTTGTGTTACGAATCCAATTAATATCTTGAAGCTGGGCACAAGGGTTACAGAACCCTAGTTTGTATATGTTTTGTAACTAGTTTTCTGGTTTCACTTTAAGAAGAGGTGAGCTGATTAAACATCCAGTCAGCTCTGGTAGAATACATAGGTACTGAGCAAAGATCGAGCCATATGAATTTTGTATTTCATAGTTGTATTAGTCTGATATGGTGAATGACTGTCTTCCATGTGTGTCACCTTAGTATTGTTAATATAACTTATGCAAGGAACGTGCAAGGATTGGAAGGGTAATATTGTTCAATAAGCTAACACTTTTTAAATGAGCTGTCCTTACATGCAAAGCCCCACCTTTCTGAAGAGCTAACCCGTTTCAGCTTTCCCCTAGTTTGCTAGGGACAAGCTTGCACATTTCTTGTTACACTGAAGAAAAATAAAGCCTGTCTGCCAGTTGCTGCCAGTGCTTGTCCATTTGCAGGGCTTTTCTGCCAGAGCTGGCCCAGGAGAGAAGGGGCGTGCAGCTGGGAGGCAAGACATGCATGCTTGTGCTCAGGGCACTGGCTGGTGCCACGCACCCAGGAGCACAAGGCTGGATTTTGTTACTCCTAAGGGCATGGGCTGGCTGAACAACCCTGCTGTTCCTCCAGCCTTTCGCTTCTTCATGACCCTTCAGCCTGTTCTCGCCTCCATTGTTGCTCACCGTCCAAGCCCTGAAGTGTAGCTACTTGTTCCCATCACTTCTGCCTGTTTGTCCACTCCATCTCCCTGTAGGGAGCTGAAAAGGGTTCAGTTTTCTGTCAGCTCCACAATATATCAGTCCTGATGATGGAGGTTTGGGGAAGATTTTAATTAGCACCAAAGCAGCAGTTCAGGAGCCAATCAAAATAATAATAATGCCAATTGTTTCTAAAGGCTTAACAGTAAATCAAGAATTTCAAGCCTGCTCTTCAACTAGTCTGTTGGAGACAGCTGTTTGTAAATGACTCTTTAGTAAGATTTCTTACAGGGAAGCAAAAGGAAAGTGAGAAACTGCCAGTTGAAGCTTTTCATGCTGATCTCATTTTTGTCTTTGATGCTTAAAATATTCACAGGCCCTGAAAGCTGATATTTATGAGTAGAGCTGGGGGAAGGGTGCTGTTTAAACAGCTCCTAGCCCATCACCAACATCTCTAGATCTACTCCACCAGCTCCAACCAGAGATTCAGTACTCTGATATTTTTAGAAGTCATCACTTCCATATATTTCAGCATTGTTCATTCTAAAATACATTCTTGCCTTTTACTTTGTTTATAGATTATTTTTTTATAGAAATGGACTGGTTTTCCTTGTTTTCCCACTAATGCAATTCGGTGACAGAAAGTGCTGTTGAACTTGAAATAACATCACTTTGTTTAATCTTTGTTAAATTGCATGCCCATGTACTGCTCTGCCTGGAGTACCATAAATCCCACTCATTTTTATAGGGTTCAGTGGATGTAGATATGTGCCAAGTATAAAGACAAAGAAAGCGCAAAGTGTAACGAAGGATTTTACCTGCATAATGCAGTAGGAAAAAACCTGTACTCTGCAATCTGAAAAGAACAACATGTGTCTTTGGCAGCAGCAGAACTGAACGTCAGCACCTTAGATCTAATGCCACTGAGGCCCAATGAGCTTCTAACATGGTGACAGTTTCAGAGGCTCTATAGAAAACCACTCTGCAGTGAACACCCGGCTCAAGTAACTTTCTCAGATCTTGATGGGTAAAAGTACTTTAAAGCCTTCATTCCAAGTCTTGCAATCCAGCCTAGAACTGTTTTTCTTTTTCCCTCTCCTTATATTTATAGCAAATTTTCTAGACAACATGCCCTTGCGAAGCTCTGGCAAGTTGAGCATGGAGACCAGAAAAGAAGATGGTGAGAGCACAGCACCTGCCCCTCCGCAGAAGAAGCTGTCCTGTCAGTGCCACCACCACTGTCCTGAGGACTCAGTGAACAGCACCTGCAGGTTTGTGAGAGATTTATTTGGTGGCAAAACATGGGAAAACCTATTTGTGGAAGCTCAGCAGTCCCAAGTTGGGTGTTGCAAGTTTTGGTTAAGCAGTAATACGTAAATGAGTTGTTTACACCTCGTGTCTAAAAATGAGATGTAAGTTTTGCCTATCAGCTACATATTTATATTTTTATGTTAGGGTATTTGCATCTTTACTGTTTTAGATAATACTTGTATTAATTCATTACATATGAAGTATTCTCAAGGTAGGAGATTTTTTTTAAAAGTGCATGCAATTAATGAGAGGAGACTTGATGGAGATATATATGGAAATATCAGTAAATGCTTATAAATTCATAATTGCTCTCTATGGAACGCCATCTGTAAGAACACTACTCAGCGTATGTACTTGCAATAGCTGAGCTGCCTTTTGTAGGTCCTCAAGACTGTTTTTTTTCTTGCTTCTATGCTAAAAGGAAAGTGATTGAAGTGTTACGTATTTTCTTATACTAGCTGTAGTCTTCTATTTGTTTTTGTGTTTTGAGTACTATGATTGGATTCTGCTCCCTCAAGTCCTTCTGCATACCTAGGGGAGAGGCATATCCAGCTGAGCACAGTCCTCTTGAAGGCTCAGCTTTGGTCTGTGTGGCACTGGCACTGACACTGCCTGGAACAGCAGAGTTGACTGAGGGTACCTGTGGTGGGACCAGGCTGCTGTTCCCCCACCCAAAAGCAGCTCTTGCTGGACACATACTATTGCTGTTGAATGAAGGTAGTATACAAACACCTCTGTCTTGGCTTGAGGTGCATGTACAGTTTGCTTTAGCTGCAGCAAAGTAGGGCTGAGCTCTTCATGTTTCACATGTTGGTATGGTTATGAGCCTTGTAGCCTGACTTAATTCTGCTCAGCTTGCAGTTTCACACTCAAGTGTAAGTTTTGCTGACAGCTGTAAATACCATTTCCTCTTTCTGCCCTCTTCCTTCAAACCCATGCTCTAGCCAGGAGTTAGACCCAACTGCTCTCATGTGGCAATAAGTTTAAAAAGCTGTAAAAACCCACCCAGATATCAATTTGCAGGTCCCCTGCAGCATGAATCAGCCCTTTCCTGTCCCTGCCCAGCACAAGCCGCTGCATTCACACATGCTGTCTCACACACGCAGTAACAGGGAGGTTGCAGATGACTTTTAAATCCATGAATTAGGAAGCACAAAGGGATCCATGTCAAAGAACCCATTGAACAAGTTTTATACTCCAGCTGGGTAGGTCTGCTATTGCATATTGCTTCGTAGGCACCATTGACCTTAAATATTTTTCATGTTACCAGGTACTATGAGTAAATGGCCTATTAAAATGGATTTATTAATTTTTCCTCATTGTGATACTTTAAAGAATTTATCTTCAGAATCCCCCTTGCAGCATCAAATACCAAACTTGTTTTTAGGTGTTAATGCCCAAGGATAGGCAGTTAAGTGGTAATAAACCACAAAATTATAACCCCTTTTGTCTTCATAATCTGAAGATTTCAAGCTTGAATGTTTACTTGAGTGGTAGAATTATTTTTTCCAATTTAGACATCAAAATAGTAATTGAAACTGGAATTTAACCATCAAATGCTAATCACTTTGCTGTCCAGAAAAATGGAAAGTCAAAAGACTTGCATTACAGCTACTCCTCTTCCCTATCCTGTGCTGTCAACTGAGCAGTATCCACCTTGCCACTTGCCCAATGAGCAACAGCGTAAATGAAAAATTGCTGTAGAATTTGGATTAATATAAAACAAAAAAAAATAAATCAAGTACCTTGCCTTCATGGCTTGTCAGCAATAACCCTTTTCAGGATGGTAATCATCGCTATGGCTCCTCCACCTAGGTGTGAAAGCTGCAGTGAGGTACAAAGGACGCAACACCCTTCTTTTCCCTACATCTGCTTCACTGTTACTCTGTAATCATTTGCTTCTTGAATTGCCTGCTACGAAGCTGGAATTGATTATGAAAAGTTGAATGGGACACTACAGAGACAAGAAGGTCCTAAATCTACTGGTCAAAAAGATTAGTTACTAGGCCTCTGATTAGCTGGCTGGGTTGAGACCAGGTTTCAAAAGATTTGACCAAACCCAACCAGTTTAGCAGGGATTATTAGTTTCCCCTGTTTTGGGGTCATCCTACTAGTCAGGCAGTAACTTTCATATTTCATCCTAGCTTAAACAAGTGTTGGCACAGTTTTAAAGCATTCAGGAATTCTCACTGAACCTCACTATAAAGCAATTTTCCCCATGTTGAAGTTCAGGCAGAATCGATCTCACTATTGCAGAATAAATGAACTGCTCCAGATTAAAAGTTATTGCATTAATTATCTGCTTCCTTCAGATGTAGCCATTAAAAGCCTTTTAAATGTTGTATTTAAAAAAAAAAAATCAAACCTCTCATCAGCCCTATCAAGTCTGTTAAGCTTTGGGCTGTGCTTGGACCTGCAAAGCTGGGATCTGTCAGCCCTGCAGGGATGAGCCAGTGTGTGCTGGGGCACCTGAGGGCCTGGCAGAGCCCTGACACTCGGGAAATTCACTGAGCACATCCATAGCCAGGTCTCGGGCTTTGGAGAGCTTCAGGCACTGTCCCTACCCAGACTGTCACCGAAGCAGGGTAGCCTTTTGTGTCCCCAGGAGCAGGGAGGGCTCTGAAAGTTCAATGGGAAAGTGTTTCCAGCTGCGTTTAAATTAAAACTCTGAGAATAAAATAGCTAGTCCTATCATAATCAATATTAAAAATCTCTCATAAAAAGAAGTCTGCCATCCCACCTGAAGATTTTGGTCTGCTACCGCAGGTATTTATCCATTCAAGTCTAGATACTGCCTATAGTACCAGTATTCTGAACGTTTATATAAAAAGGAGGACATCTGGTGGCCATTTCAATTGTATTTTTAGAAATTTAGAAGTCTATATTCTTTAACCACATCTGTATCAAATCCTCTAACAGCCTGCTATGTTCCTGTACAGAATTTCTCTTTCTTTATACTTCCACCGCTTAAGTCAAATAATACTTTAGGGAGCTAAGGATAACACTGCAGCTTAAAATGCAGATCGCTTTCTGTATCAACAGAAAAGCAGTAGCTCAGGTTAGAGTGTGCTTTAAAAAATGGGACAACCCCTGAGAACATGGTGGAAGACTCATTATAGGGTTATCTCATCAAGAGAGGGTTAGTGTCAGGGAGCAGTGAAAGGGGCCAAGGCAGGAGCTGATCCTCACTCTGAAGGATCCCATTTCCCTAACGATACCTGAACACAACAAGCAGAGACAGCTCTTCTCGATGGCTCTTCACGTTGCTAGTGGTGGTCTGAATCCAGGCAGGAGATGGAGGCTGGAGACAGACAGTCCTGTGCCATTACTTGAGGAGAGGGGGCTTGATGCTCAGCCCTGAGCTTAAATGGAGTCCTTGGGCAGGGGGTGTGTATGGGTGGAGGGTCCTGGATGGAGGGTCCCATGTGGGACCACTCTGGGCAATTGAAGCTCATTAATGTGCTCAGGGCCCTGACAATTCACATCTTTGCAGAAGGTTCGCAATGCTCTCTGCTTGTAAAGGGTGTGTTAACCTGTAGCGTGTTGAAACTTTATTCTTCTTTCTGAACATCTGTGTGATTCATAAAAGGCTTTCAGTAAAGAAGCTCAAAGCTGCTTTGAACACAAACAGGACCTTGTTTTGTTGTTCTATTTCAAGTTTTGCCTGTACAAGGTGAATGCACAGGCAGTTGTGTCTAATCCAAATTAATTGCATATTTTAAAGAGTAGTGTTAGATTTAATTGGCTTTGACTGTAATGGGATTGCAGTAAAGGCAGTGCCTGATTAGGTGCCTTGTTGTACTCTATTTTCTATTCACAAATAAATGCTGACAGTTTTAAAGATTGGGCTGGTAGAGTTTAATTTCTGATGTGTTGCCTACTGGTCTTGATTGTGTTTCTGCCCAACTGTGTCTCGAGGTAGCTTTGGTTATCTAAAGCAATAAAATAATGAAGTTGCTTTTCCAGTGTTACCAGAGGTGATAATTCACTTCAGCGATGCTATTTTCTTTCTCCTGTTCTCCAGATGATAGGATTAAATTTTCTTTGTAATTTGATATGTAGAAGGAAGAAGATTTCAACAGTGGGCCAAGGCACTTTTCTTTTAAGCAGCTTTAATTTTTAGGGTAAAGTTGAACATTTTCTGATAAAGGAGTCATGGTGAGATCTTAGAAGTCAGCCTTTCAGTTTTTTTAATGTTTATTTTTTAATGTAAACCTTTATACAGGACTGTACTAGAGGCAGTTAAGTCCCCTTTGATGATTAAACCAAAAAAACCAAAGGTTAACTGAGACAAGTTCTTGCAAGGTCCAGTCTTTCCTCGCCCCCCCTGCCAGGGCCACGTCTCATACGCAGCTCAGCAGGTGACTTCACATCGTGTTTAAACTGAAACACAAAGTCCCCCTCCCACACTTCTTAGCTGTGCCCCAGAAATTCTTCATTTGTAGTTTTGTTCAGGGCTCGCCCATTAGGTATTCAATATAAACCTTAAGCTAAATAGTAATGCAAGTCCAGTCTCCCTGTATTGAGACATGTTACATTAACTCTCAGTTTTTTAGCATGTGGGAGTACTTTGGCATCAGTGTGCAGAAAGTGCTGGAATGCCTAAGACTTCCCTTTGATACTGAATTTATTTATACAAAAAAAAAAAAAATCCAAACCAGCAAATATCCATGTTAAGTCTCTCCCAGCATTAAAGAAGCAGCTACATCATAAAGATTCAACTGCAGTGTAATCTTGAGGTCAAGTAAAAGAAAAAATTTGGTCTTTGTTTAAATTTTGGAGATAAAAGGGATGAATGCAAAAGGGAAAAGAGGAAGATGAGTAGCTTTATTTTGACTATTTGCTTCTTGATAGTTCTCACATCTACTGAGATGGATTTTGCACATAAGTGAAAGGCGCTAAAGAGCCCTGGTGAAAATGCAGAAGTACCCGTGCTTGGTGCTATTGCCATACTCCACGTTCTGCTGTCAGGTCTGTAGACCTGTCAAATCTCATACACTCAGCATGAAGCCTAGACAGTTTCTAGGGCTTTCCCTCATAGGTTGGCATTACGGCTTGTTTTCTGCCTTGTGACCCCGCATGTCAGGAAGAACTGTTTGATCTGATTTGGGATTTAGTAAGAGAATGCAAGACACATTTGGTGGGCCATGTCTTAGTTCTGGGAGAATAGTATGAGCAGGTATTATAGAGAAAATATTAATTCATTGACCTATGTATGATAGCTGAGAAGATGTTCTGCTAGGATGCGTTGGGTACCCTCCTTTCTCTCCGTGTGTAGGGTCATTGAGCACTCAGAGAGCCAAAAGGTACCATACACAGCAGAACATGCATGGTAGGTCCAGCATCACCATCTTGGACACTAGCATGGCCAGAAACTGTGGCCTGCTGTAAGCCAGCCTCTTTGCTCTGTTACACTTGTAGGTATCTCATTGCCTTCAGAGTAGCTGTGCAAACATCTGAAGGTACATCTGGCTCAACAACTGTGTGATGCTCCTCTCACTTGGTTTTACGTTACTTCCCTGATGGACAGCCACTAACTATATTATTTTTTTCTGAAAAATTAGCCAGTGTTGAACACATATACATAGTGACTTTTTGTTTTATGGATGATGTCCAAAGACAGTATTTTGCTAAATTTGGCCTTCATCTTCCTTAAGTGAATGATGCGACAAAGTACATACATGAATTAGATGCAAACTGGGAGTCAGCCAATTTTCAAATTAGATTATTTCAGCCACTCTTTACAGAAGAATATGAACTTCCCAGTTTCTTTACATAATGTAATCTAACATTTTTTGATGAATTTTTAAAAACAGTGCAGAAACTTGTCACGTTGCTTTGGATGGAGGTGAAAAGATACTGTAGCTCCTTCCCGTATCAAAACCAGAAGTATAAAAAGGAGGAGTGGACAATAATAATAATACTCATAGGGACTCAATTGCAAATAAAATCAAAGGTAAGGGATCTTTTCATCAAGTTATTTAAACCATCTGTTTGTGATAGGCACTGAACGAGGGAAAGACATTGCTTTTCCAAGTTATATATAGTGCCATCCCTGGCTGCATCATGCACACACAGAGCAGGACAGGAAATCTTCAGCAGTCAAGTTTTGGTAGCTGAGGTATCGCATCCTCTGTGAGAAATGGCTGTTGGCCAGTGAGGACATCTGTGTGAGCAGCTGCAAAGCTGTTGGCCTCTGTTCCTGTCTTCTGACATTTAGTTAAAGGTCTCAGCTAAGATCACCTCTTTCTTTCTGGTAATCTGTAATTGTAGCAACACCTTCTACATCAGTGTCTGTCAGTGTTTCCACTATTAACTCTCTCTCTGTTTTCCTGGCATTTGACTTGGCTGTAAAAATTCACTCTTGGCAAATACGTGACATACCAAATCTGTGCTTATTAGTGATCACACCCAAAATGTATTTAATCTCTCTCCTGCACCATACTCTAATAAGATGATGCTTTAGTGGATGTTTACCCGGATGTTTTCAGTAACATCAGGTTGAGTTACTTCTTTACACACCATTCACGGAATTAAATTACACAGAATTCAAATTACAAAGTTTAAGAAAATAATAATTCTGTACTACACATTTTTGCTTGGAAATAGAGAATAGATTTTTTGTTTTGCTTTGCGTGTATCAATGATGTACATACGTTTCCATTTGTGCAGTCACCAAAATAAACATAAACCCGGAGACGATGCAGACTTACCTGACTTATTTCTGTCTTGTTCTAATAGTAGGAACAGTTTCATTTCTACCATAGGCAGGTACGAGGTAGGGTCATCAATAAACCGGCAGGAGTATGCCCTGCCCTTTACTTGCAGTGTGTGGTCCTTCTGACATCCTGTGAACCTGGAGAACAGGTTGGGGGCAGGAGGGGGGAAGCAGGTAGAGATACTTCTTTCTCTTCAGAAGAGTCACTTCTACCTCTTGCCCACACACCTGAGAAATTTTTGGTAAGATAATGAGTTCTTAGGTTGCATGAAAATGTCTTTATTTTTTTCTTAGAGGTAGAAACAAGTGGTACTAATGCTTATTTTGCTCAGTTTTGCTATTTTTAATTCTCACACTTTTCCTTCATTACCATTGTCTGTAAAGAACGTGATTTATCCTTATTGCTGGAACTTTATAACTTTTTAATTTTGCTCTATCCAATCTAATTATGTTTATCTTTTTAAATTTGAAGTAAAATTTTCAGAGGGACTAAAATGCTTGAGGAGCCTGAATTTAATTCTCAGAAATGAGCTAAGAATCTGAGTCCCATGGCAAGTCAGAAAAAAAGGGAAATAAAACGGGTGACTTTCCTGCTTCTTTTTTCCCATTTGCAAACAATTTCCATTCCCCTGCTTTCCCTTGTTTGTGTGTGGGTTTTTTGCTGGGAACTGTTAGCTGCGGAGTTCATTTTTGTGTTTTACTCGATTGCAATTTATTGGTTTGTTGCTCTGTCCCCTGGGTTAAACTTACTCATTACTTTGGATCAAAGGCACCATGCAAACAAATAAAATCTAATCTAATACAATATTCTACTCTAATGGATTCCTTACAGTCTCTGGTCTTGGCAATCCTATTGTTCCTATCTTTTAAGCTTAAGGAATAAAATCAAGGTGGTTGGTACCCAGAAGGGTTGCTGTCTCCTTTGCCTTACTTGTATGCATAATGTCAAAGAAGGGTAGAAGTCATCGCTTGCTTCTCCAGGAAAGTAATTTGTAACACGCAACTGGTTACTTTTCAAATCCAAAGTCAGTAGCCCACGATAGATTATTATTTGAAGTAATAAGCTTACTGTGGCTAGACCCTGCACCACTAATATAAAAATATGCCACAGCATCTGTTTGACATGATCCTATGCAGCATCTCTCTGTCGTGTAGCTAATACTTACAAATTGTGTTAATCTCTTATACGTGTAACTGTGCCTCTTGTTTCTTACATCTTCATTGCCTTTGCTGCTGTTGCTCTCTCAGACTTTTCTTTCATTCAAGGAGCAAATAATATGAAATTTTGCTATGTTTAAATTTTCTAATCCTTTTTTCTTTTTATTTCCTTGTTTTAACTGAGTTTGGTTCTTCTCTTCTGAAAAATGCTCATTGCAAATCATAACCAGTGTTCTTTTCCTGGAGAAATTAACAGAATGTTTTATTTTTATGTGACTTAAATGTCTTATATTAAAGAGTTTTTCTTTGGTTTTGGATGATCTTCCTTCAAAGAAGCTAATTTGTGTTTCTTACACACGTGACATGCTGAGAAATTAATATACAGCAGTCTCAGTAAAACGTACCCTTTTCGTGCCCTCCTCCCCCTCGTTCCATAGTATTCAGGCATTTGACCTTCATCGAGGAAGGACATTTATCACCAGCACCATCTAGCCATCTGTAAGTATACTTGTCCTCCCTGGTGCATGTTCTTGTAAACGGAAGCATTATGGATCACTTTAGCCTTATAACCCAAGTAAACAGTTATGAAAGGGTTGATGATAACTCAAGGACTCATAGGCAAGAGCGTCACAGTTTGTGGTATGGTTAAAACAGGAATCACAAATCACTCTTAATAATATTTTACATTTAGTGTCTCAAAATGTTACTTTCTTCAGGTCTCCACCCTGGTGCAAATATCCACGCCTTGTTTGAACGCACAAGGCAGACCTGCTGTAGCGTTGATGTTTGTGTTTATATACATCTCCAAAGTCTTGATACATGAATGACCTTAGGCAGAGAATTGACGTGTTTGTTAGTGGGGTTCATAGCTGTGAAATATTGGAAAGGTAAGTGTGTCAGCTCCCAGGCAGAGCCTCCCTTGTGTGTGCAGGAGCTTGTCCACAGTGCTGTCGGCTCTTGGACTGCATTGCGAGAGGTTTTCTGGGCTGCCTGAGCCTTCCAGCCTGCATTAGTGCCTCAGTTTGTTCATGGCAGATTTGCCTTGCAAGGAACAAAGTTTAAGTCTATATTCAGCAGCACTTTTTTCTCCTCAGAGCCTTCTCCTGATTCTTTCTTTCCAACCCTCAGCACTGATGGCTACTGCTTCACCATAATAGAGGAAGATGAGTCCGGTGGACATTTAGTTACCAAGGGATGTCTTGGATTAGAGGGCTCAGACTTCCAGTGTCGGGTAAGCAAGCATTTGCTGCCAGTGTCGCTTGGCTTCTTTTGGTAGCTTTCAGTTGAAGTGCGGTGAACTTTTACAATTATTATGCCCATACTTTTCACTTCTGTTCATTTGGCGGATAGTTACTTCGCATTCATTGCTGAGGGGAGTGCATTTATATCCCCGAATGGTGATATTATAGCTGCTCCTAACCATGACTTAAGTTTTTGGTTTTTGCACTTCTCAGGGGAAGTTTGAATTTAGAGAAATGCAGTCATAATTCCTGAAGTCTCCATGGAAGCTAAAGTTTGTTAGGATGTTATTTGATGGACTGCAGCAACCTTTATATCTTACATGCAGTTGCACCTTGGTTTAGTATTTCTGGTGCCAGAAATTCCCTTCAGGCACAGTGATCACCTGATGGAGAGCAAATCTCACTGCAGGAATGGAAGGGGTATGGGCAAGGGAGCAAGGTGGCTCTAAAGTGTTTGCCTTTCCTAACATTTGCTTAAATGATTTTACATAAGTACAGGAACAGTCTAAGTGTCAAGGTCCATAGAAGGTATTTTACCCAGCTTCCCAAAAGAGCAGAAGCAGCAGCTAAATTAGTCCACACAGTAGTTTCTGTATTATTATGGCTAAATTGTTTTGAATACCCGCGTTAACTTATTTTTGTAATGTAAGTCTAACTGATGGACTTATGTGACCTTCACAGTTCTGTCGTGCACCAACAGAGTGAATCAGTCCCTTCTGCAGCACTAGGGCACCAGCAGAAATACATTAGGGGTGAATTAATCTTTTAATTACCTAGATGAAATGTTGCTGGAAATGCTCTGTGGCAGAAATCCTTACTCCACATGTCCTAGAAATCGGTAACCGACTGCGGTCCAGTTAGCAAGTGCATCTTTCTCAAGTGCCAGAATGACGGTGTGTGTTTACAACACAGATAATTAATTTGCTTTCTGCCAAATTGTTGCAGGACACTCCTATTCCACACCAAAGAAGATCTATTGAATGTTGCACAGGCCAGGATTACTGTAACAAACACCTTCACCCTACGCTGCCACCCCTGAAAAATCGAGGTAAGGCAAAGCAAATCCAGTCCCAAACTGATCTTTTCCTGTTGTTGCTCTTTGTGCCTTAGGATGGGACAAAGCCAAAACCCATGCACTCCCCTTCAGCTGCACCTGATTAGAGAGATGAATTGCATTAAATAGTATCACAGAATTCCTATAGGTCATGTGGGGAGCGGTGCCTTGTCCCGCGGTTGCTGACACTTGCTGTTACTCCAAGTTGCATACACGCAGTGAGTACCAGGTGCAGCAGTCACACAATATTGTCCTAGCACTGACCTGCTGGCTCTCAGACATCATCCCAGAGACTCAGGTCAGTCATGGCAGAGGATGTCTCATGCTGTGTGTGGTTTTAGCCCGATAGTACAATTGAATCCTCTTTCTAGTCCCTGCAACACGCATCGATGTTGTTCATAATTCCCATCTGGGACTGGGTCTCCAGTGGTTAATCAGTCAGTTCAAGTTGACTGAAGTCCATTAAGCTTTTCTTTTTTAAAAGACCTGATAATCCAGCACTAGGACAATAACTAGCCACTAAAGCAGATCTTCTGCTTGAAAAATGTAGCTGTAAATAGAATGTAAAATAAGAACTCATGCACTGATTATTTTTTTTTTGTTTTTTATTTGAGAACAAATTAACATGTATTAACTTAGTAGATTCTGGGGCAAGGTTTTAGCTTTTTCATTCGTTTGTTTGAACTTCACTTTCTGAAAGCTGGTAACACTATTTAGGATGGATGTTGCAGAACACGTTCTGTAGAAATGTATTCCTAAGTAAGTATGAATTCATCCATGATAAACTCTTGGCATTGGCAAGATTTGTGGTGGTCAGCATGGAGTTTTGCCTGCGAGAGTCAGTTCAGGGTTGCAGGAGATTTTGTAACGTGGCGTTCTGAGTTTAAAATCCAGATCAGTGTGTAGGTGCAGTCTTAATTACACAAACATCAGATACCTATGCAGAGGCATGCTCAGAGAAAGCATTCCCTCATGTAAGCTGTTCCCTTCACACCTATGAAATTCTGCACAGATGGGCTGCAGAATCAGGCCTATGGAGAGTAGTATGTAAATATTTCACTGTTTACTAGCAAGCCAATAAGTCAGCGAAACCTCATAAAATTCTGGCTTCCAACATAAGAGTTATGTACTACTGTTTGGTTTTTTTCATTTTAAAAAGTTCTTTGGACTGAGAGAGAAGCTCCAAGAACAAGTCAGTATTTGTTCACACTTACTTAGTATATCAATAAATATCATTTCAGTTTGGAAAACACTGCCTTGATTTCTTCTTGCTGCTGGCTGAGTTTATTCTACATTAAAACTACTTAAGAATACTGAACCAACGCCTAGCACTAAACATCTGCCTTGTTAAGATTGTAGTTATTTGGCAATACTATCTGCTGTTTATACAGAAAGCAATAAAACAAGCTTTTTGTAGTGGCAGAAGTTGTTCGGATCGATGTTGGTTTTGCTCTGTGTGCATATGGGGTAAATAAAGCATCACTTGGGTGCCATGGTGGCAGACCCATTAAACAGCAGAGGGAATATTTGTTGAAAGAAAAATTTCAGAGAGGTGGAACAGGATTCTAGCTGCTCTGTGTTGCAAAGTTGTCTATTTTAGCATGACAAACAGAAGGTGATATATTCATTCCACATATTCGGAAGGCTTTTGTTTGAAATAAACTCTCGCACTACCAGTATCCTGATAGTATATTGTGGAAATACATTTCAGGAGCTGGTTTATTAAATGTGGCTGGACAGGGCTGAAGTCAGCACTGTTATTAAAGCCTTAAGTACATAGGCCATTCTTGGTGTCTGTTTTTAGGCCTGTTTGAATTTGTCAGTGCAGCACCCTGGTATGAAAGCTCAGAGAAAAACCATAGTTTACACTGTAGATCCTCACTGCAACCAGGTGCAAATACACGCTGCTGCCAGTGCCCAGTACTATGGCTGTGATCACTGTTTCTATTGGAAACATTTAGATTAGGCTGTGATTGACTAAGTACTGTTAGAATTGTATATTAAATTTAACATAAATTGCAAGTACCAAGAAAGAGAAGATAAACTTAAAAGCAAGCTTCTAGGAACAACCCTCTGACCTCCAGGTTTCCATGAAAAATATGTATCTTCCTCAGCACTGAAAAAAGCAAACAGAAATTTGGCTTCTGATGAACTTATGTCTGGGGTCATATCTCATGGGAAACAGAGTCTAAGGAGAGCATCCAGCTGCAGGTCAGAGGTTGTTGAACTGCAAATTAACCTATGCACCAAGGTAACATCTACAAAGGCAAGCAACTTGTGTTTCTCAAAGTGCTTTTCCAGACCTGGCATGTGCTGGAAAGTGGGTTTTACCCCCCACGCCACCCCCTCCCACCCCCACAAAAAGAAAGGAGGACCATATGCACAAAAGTGGGAGCCAGAAGAATTAGCACTGGTCAAAGCAAGGCCTGTTAAGCAAGATGGAAGAAACAACAGCTAAGCCTAAGTTTTGAGCTCATCTCAGTACAGAACTAGCAGGAGAAAATACCCCAGAGAAACCATGAAGTCCTGATCCCAGCTGTACATCTGTCTTACTAAGGAAATGAGAGTCATAATTGGGTCTCATACAACACCTCTGCTTTAAACAATAAAAGATATTCCTGGAAATCCCAGCAAAAGCACAGGCTGAGACCAGTCAAAAGGAGAAATATGTCTTTACTGATTTAGAGCCTATATAAGCAGAAGTGGTGGTGCCACCGTGTCTGGCTCCCTGCCTGTAGAGCTCATGATGAATGGGCAAGGGAATGATTGGAGGAATGATGGGGTTTGGTGTGTGCACACAGTCTCCACGCCTCAGATTTCACTGCAGTTTTTACTTGGATAACCGTAACATTGTGAACTGGAGGGACCTGGGGAGGGAGGAGAACCTCCTCTCCCTTTGATATGCTGACTTCTCCCTTGAACCTGCTGGGTGGCATTTTCAATGCACTGCTCAGCAAGGTCCTGCGGATGGCAGAGTGAGGGGAGCAAATGGTGGAGGAGGGGAAAAACATGGGAAAATAACTGAGAAGCAGCTTGGTATCATCGAAGACCCTCCTTTTGTTGCCATCTCTCCCTTTCTGTGCTGCTCACCACTGACACCAGCACGCACAACTGTGTTCATACGATATAAAACTGTTAATGTGCTGTTTGCTGGGCCAGCCAAAGTACGTGAAAAAGCTTCCTAAATCTACTGCATGTTTGTTTTGTGCTGCCCCCACCATGCTCCTGGTAATCGCTCACTGCTGCCTCCATGGAAGCTACTGCTTATTCTCATAACCCTGCTGCTTGGCACGTTGCAGTTGCCAAGTAACCTAACATTAAAAAGCACAGCACTGGACTTTTTAAAGGACAGAGTATCTCCATCATGCAAACTGGCACTGACTGGTACCCATGACAGTCTTCACCACAGAGCCCAGGAGCCAGTGATCAAGCAGACTCACAGCTGAGCTGCCCCATCCCTCTGCCTGGTCAAGGAGGTGCCAAAGATGATGCAGGGAGAGGTTGGTTTGTCCTGCTGCTCTATGAGAACAGCATGGGCTGTAGGAGGAGAAAGGAGCTGGTCTCCAGCAGCACCAGCCTGGCTTTTTTCAGCAGAACAAACATTGCTGGTGTAGGAATGGGGGTGTGCTTCTAATCTTGTGTTGTTTGTGCACCAGCGGGTTTATAAAGTCCTCCAGTAAGCAAACAAATGAAATTCTGCCGAAATGCTTCGAAAATGCAGAAAGTATTTGAAAGGTGAAACCATTGCTCACTTATCGTCAGTTTTACCTCTCATCGTACATAGCCAAATAAATATAAAGACATATGGAAGTTATTCTCCTCTCCTGTGAGAGCCAGTTACATCCCATGCAGTGCATAGCAAACCACTGCTAAAGCTATGTTAGCTGACACTGCCAGCATGGGGGACATCACCTGCTGCAAGAGCATAAGCATCGCTGCTGCTGCAGTCCGCATCAGCCACTCCCGGCACAGAGGTCAAGGCATGTTCCTTTCTGTCTTGCACGCTTTCCTTGCACTTGCTTCACATAGTTGCATTTAGGTACCGAAAAATTTTGCTGTGTTAGAGTCCAAAGTTTGTTTGAGAGCTACACGGCTCTTCCAAAATGCCTTCTGGCCTATGGGCAACTCAAACTGCATTTATTTACTTTTCTGAATAGGAGAAGCCCGTTAGAAACATTGAGAACAGGGTTTGGATCACTTAAACCCTAAAAATGCTTGGAATTTCATTCAAGATTTCAGCACCTTTATCATCCCTCTCCCAAATGAACATATGAGGACACACACGCAGGCAGCAGGAACAGTGTGGACGCTTTACAAGTTCAATAATTTTTGCAACATATTGCGTGTGTATGTAAATGCGCAGACTGCCATGGCTTCAATGCCTAGTGTTCAGAAGTATGAGTAAGGGATCTGTATGGCTCCCTCTGCATCTGACATCAGCCTTTGGTACTGCTGAGCCCAAAAGCCCATCTTCCAGGGTGACTTATTCTGTGAAGTGGGAAAACTATAGCTGCGGACAGATACCCAGGTTTCTCGTAGGTGTAAAATCCCTCTGTATGGTCTGCGTGCTCTGTTTATCCTCTCCTCTGCTGATGGGCCGTGACATTTTAAACTGTTACAAACCACATGTTTTAGAGGGAAATGGCTGGCTGAAACAGGCTGCTTAGGAAGCATGAACTGGAGCCCTTAGCCCTGCCGAGCGGTCAGGGTTCCCCAGGGGGCTCTCAGTTTCGGCTCACAGCCCACTCGGAGTGGCAGGCCAGGTAGAAATCTGCTGTGGCAGGGAGAATGATGGGCTCCGGTGTTTTCCTGATAGACATCGTGTCAGTGTCCCCTTTCAAAGGCATTGGCCATGTCTTGAATGTTTACATCGTTAATGCTCCTGGAGCAGGTAATGGGGGGTTAAAACATGACCAGTGTGATCAAAAGGCGTGCTGGTAGGTAATCTCTGTTTGTAGCGGAAAGGGGAAGGAAAAAAATAGTTTGGGGCAAAAAACAGAAGGAGAGTTGGGACCTTTAAAATAAAAGAGCCGGACAGTAAACCAAGAGTCTCTTAGGAATCTGCTTGTCTCATTACCCTTGTAAATCTGAAATGTAATAGTGCCGTTCCAGGATGAGTCGATACGGATAGATTTCTTGTGTTTTATGCTGTGTTGGGCATTAGCATGAAAGATGCAGGACAGCAAGGCTGGAAGGGCTTCAGAAAACATAGTCCTCATTTGCGTTATACCAGATAGCAATTTTGGGAGGGCAGTATGTGCATTTACATTCTGAAATACCATAATTTTGAGAGTTGGGGGGGCAGGGGAGGTTAAAAAAGAATAGTGGTAGGTTTCTTGGTTTTTCAGCAGGGGAGCATGCATGAATGTCAGACTTGCTTGCCAGAGTTGAGAATACAAATTTGGAGATTAATGGTGTACTGTAAAGGAGAATATGGGCCTCCCATGCAAGGATTGACTGAAACGTTTTCATAGTTTTTACATGACGGCATTTTCTACAAGTTATTTAATATATTTAATTTTCAAAGTGTTTTGCAGAATAGCTGCTGGAAGGGTAGTTTTGCCCAGAAGCATAGGAAGGATTTGCTGGCACGCAGGGCTGCTATAGAGCGAATGGAGGAAAAAATTCCTGCTCAGGTGTTTAAAACAGGATCCAAGAGATGGATTATTCTGCAGTGATGGAAATATACTTTCAAAGCCTCTTGTGGCCTGCTTTCTTGGGGGTTGGATGGTCTGCTGTTTCCCCCCCTCCTGGGATAAATGCAATTATTCATTATTTTTTTTATATATTAACGGCTTGATAGGATGCTACTTAAGAAGAGTGATTTAAGATAGAGGCTTTTTTTCTATGTCCTGGCTGGTCACTTAGATTAAGATGCAGAGTTATGGGTCTTAATTGATTTTTCATTTAGAGCCAAACAGGGAATTGCAAATCAAGGCGCTGTTTTGCCTGAGTTAGGGCTGAAAAATCAAATACGCTTTTAGAGGTGCTGGTTCTGCCCTGGTCAGTGGCAGTCAAAAGGAAGGGCACAAAATGTCTGGGGAAACCAGGGGTATTTTGTACAGGACTTCGGTAGAAAAGAAAGGAAATGATCTTGTGCTTGCTGTACTTTTTAAGGCATGTGTGTCTTTTGATAGTGACTTTGTACCACCTCCCTTTCCAAATTTTCCACCTTCCTTGTTTTTAACCCCAGACTTTGCTGAAGGAAACATTCACCACAAGGCCCTGCTGATCTCAGTGACTGTTTGCAGTATACTTCTGGTGCTTATCATCATATTCTGCTACTTCAGGTAAATAAGGAATACTTTACCAGCTTGTTAATGATCCTCCCAACATTTATGTTTTCACAGACTTAGGAATTTGAAAAAACTGAAGTGAACCTTAAGGAAAAGAAGTGAGAAACTGTAATTTTATGATGAGGAAAAACGTGCATTTTATTCATGCTAGCCACAGGTGTGATGTATTTCATATAGCATCTTTTGCCCAACATCCTAGAAAGTCATTCAGGTAGAAGCACAGATTACTCCTTACTGAGTCTGAGAAGGCCACAGGAAAAATTTTATATAGGGTAAATAAACCTGAGGCTTCTAAGTGTGTTTATGTGGTGAAGAACTGATCGTAAAAAAGAGAGGGATAGAGGAATGTAAGTAAATGTATCTAGAATGTTACCATAATCTACATACATTATGTTTAAATAATTTGTCATGTTTTTTAAATAGTCCCAGATTCCATGACCTTACCTCCTCTGGCTCCTAAAAGATCCACTGCAGTCAGTAAAATAAAACTGGGTATTTGCTTGGTCTGTGTTTCAAACATATTTTAAGTTTCTGGAAGAAAAATATTTGGTTTCTTTACAAGCTTACACCAAATTGCACGGTCTTTGAGTTTTATAGTGAGAGTTTTGATGCTGAAAACGGTTGCTAAAAATAAAATAGAACATTTTGAGCAGTAAGTCCAGCATATTGCTCGGGGAAGCAGAAGAAGATGTGAGTCTACAAATGAAGCAATCGTGAAGGACGATGTGCGTTATTCATTGCATATGTGTTCATTGTATTCAAAGCTAATTTCACTTTCATGTGAAACGGCAGATACAAACGCCAAGAGACGAGGCCGCACTACAGCATTGGGCTGGAGCAGGATGAGACCTACATTCCCCCGGGAGAGTCCCTGAAGGATTTGATCGAGCAGTCCCAGAGCTCAGGGAGCGGCTCCGGGCTCCCTCTCCTGGTAAGGAAGTAATATTATTTTAATGTAAATTGAAAAGGAAAGATGAGCAGAGGAACAAAACAAAATGAGGCACAAAAAGTTATATTTATGTGTCCTCAGGGGTTTTTTTACAGTTTTTATTTCTCCCAGAAATTACAAAGGTTTAAGCTGGAGAACAGCTGCTCTGGAAGCAGGAGACTTCTTTTCCTGTAGACTTTTTTTTTTTTTTTACTTCAGCTCATTCCTTAGTTTAGATACCATAGCATAAGTACAGGCTAACAGAGCTCACAGAAATACCTTAGGATTTACCCCAGTGTACAGGACAGCATCTGGCCTGCTGATCTTATTTTCTTGCTTTTTATGTGCAACACACCATAGCATTTCAAACACTGACACATCGTCTTTATGTGAAGGGAACTGTAATTTATCAGTCCTGGAAGCTTTTTGTGAGTAGACTTCAGTTTGCATTCAGAAGTTGAGAGCGAATAATTTTTCCTTGTAGTGTGGCAGTCTCAAAGGTTAAAGGCACAGGGATGGAGCTGGTAATTATTTCTGAACCGACTCCAGCACGACCGAGCCCCCCGAGCTCACCTGCTGAAAAGGCAGAAGTTGTGCTTTCTGTGGCAAAACAGCCCTGTTCACCAGGGCTTTTTGTTTCTCAGGGTCACCGTTGTTTTTTAGCACTGAAAAAAAAAAGGCCAGGTTACTTATTTAAAGTACTGCCTCTGAGAAAATTAATTAGAGTTCATTTTTCAGAGATGATCTGTCCCTCCTGTCGGCCAAACCTATTAGTTTGTAGTGATCCTATTACTGTAGATGTTGTCTGGTTTCCAAGTACTATGTACTATCTATCTGGTTTTTGCCCACACATCTTTTTTCTGCACCCTGAAGAAGAAATAAAATGGGAAGTTTTATAATTCCTTAAAATGAAGCAATAGGATGAGTGGCTGGTGAAAATCTGACTGAACTTGATTTGTTCTGTCAGGAAAAAGTTCTTAGAGTCCCATTTAAATAAAGTTCTGGGGTTTTTTTAAGTCCCATTTTCTGACAATTAACATAACTGCTGAGAAGAAAAGCCAAGCTGGCAAGTGGGTGCTGTGACTCGTGCTGGGCATGGAAAACCTGCAGTAGTTTTCTCTGTTGAGAGAAACTCCATCATTTTGGTCTACACTTTAAGAAAGCTGTCATTTATTTCCCATGCCAGTGTCCCTCTAGTAGTCATGGAAAGGAAGGGATTATGCTTACGATTTAGAAGCATTCCTAATGAGTGCTTCCAATTGAATTAATTGTGAGGGATTCTTGCTTTTTTTGCTTTGTTTTTTGGGGGGTTTTTTTGCATAACATCTGCCATGTCAAGTTCTTGGTCTGCATTTGGTGCTCCTACCTGTCAGAGTGATAGAAATAATACAATAATTTAGAGAAAACACAAGGAACTTGGTTGTTCTTCTCTGAGAGGATGTGTTTCCAGCAGCCCACGTGGGCAGCAGGTGCCCTGGGGCACCTCATAGCAGTGCATGGCTCCATACTTCATCCCAGGATGCCCTTGAGACAGTAAAGCTGGAGCAATGCTGGTTGTGACCATTTTGCTTTATGCCTTCCTCTGTCTCTGTGAGCTGGTTGAAGATGGGAGCTATGGTCTTCCTGGTGTCTCCAGGTCTGTTCTTGCGGTGGACAGAAAAACTGACTTCTGCTAATTAACTGCTGTAATGGCCAAGGTGGCATCCCAGCTGGTCATTGCTCAGTAGCTCTCAGAGCTGTGCCAGTCCTCTCTGAAACAGAATCCATCCCCTCTTCTGCCAGTCCTCCTCTCTCCTCTCTCAAGCCTAGAGACTTTGGAGCCACTTCCTGAAGGCACTCTTTTCCCTTCTCTGTTTGCCTATGAAAATGCATACGTTTTCCCCTCAGACTTTCCCCTTGAGTAGTGATTTTCTGTGGAAGAGAAGAAAAACGAGAGCTATAATGAATCTTGTGCTTGGTAATAGATGTTTACTGCATTTCCCTGACAGCTACAACCACTACAGCCTCACTAGAAATGCACAGATTAATTCCTCTGGGCCCATGTCTAAAACAAGTATATAGAAAGTGCCTGGTAATGCTGTAGACTTTATTGTGGAAGAGCTTCATTTTAACTCTATTATTTCTTACTCAAAGACTGAAACATCCAAAGTTATTATTTCAGGAAAGTAAGATGCATATTTATTACAAAATGTCACTTTATGCTAAACAGTAATGTATTCCTTCTGTGCAGAACATTTATTCTAATGACTACAAATATGATACCAAAAACAAGCTTTAACCGAGTTTTTATCAATGCTTTGACATTCAAGTTTTCTTTCTCCTGACCTGTCCGTGGCTCTGACAGAAAGGTTTGCTGCAGGTCAAATGCTGCCAATCAAATTTTAAACCAGGAAGTTGTAAATAAAAGCTTTGAGCCAACAAACCGGGGTGCACAGTCAAGTCCGCGCAGGCAAGACCCCCCTTGGCCTTGGCACAGCAAGGAGTGTAGGCAAAGCTGTTGCCCCTGTGGATCCATATGCAAAATCAGGGAAGGAAATTAGACATTAGGGACATTTATTTCAGTGGTCTGTGTGAAGAGTTTGCTGAATTACAGTTTGGTCTCTACCTTTTCGTGTATTTTTTTCCTTATTCCTCTTCCAATGTATTTTGCTTTTCAATGGACTGCATCCCAGCCGTAAGTATGCAGTTCTCTGTTCAAAATACTAAAGTTACGAAAGGTTGGTTTGTTTGAATTTTCATCTGCAGTAGCTGAGTGCATTTAGCTGAACATCAGAAAAATAGAACGCAGAAAGTAGAAATAGTTGGTAATTGGATTGATTCCAGTCAGGGAGAGGAAGCAGGTCCATGTAACCTTACCTGGCTGCTCACAGAGATCAAGCAGCAAAATACACAGATTTGAAAATTTTAAAAAAAACAACCCCATTCAGTGTAAATAATTCACATGAATGCATCATTCAGCATGTTTGTGAAGTCAGTTCATCCAGCAATTTTGGTTAACTGATTTATTTTAGAAATCATGATCAATTTATGATTCAAGAAAGGGCTAGATTCCTTAAAATAAATCATTCATAGGAAATTGCTTGACCAGTTCTAGCAAGAGGAAACCAGGTTAAGGTCCTTCACATAGTATTCTGCCACCTGAAAACACATAAAGAAATGTGTTTTTCATTTTCTTAATCTAATTTAATAAGGAACTTTTCATCATTAAGTATTGTAATTCCACATACTTTATGATGCCGTTACATATATTTACAGAAATGAAGTTATTTGCTATAACTGCATTACTGTTCAGGATGCCTTTTTAAAATGGGTGAAATAGAAAGCAACAATGCTAAAATGACATTACAAAATGTTACAGCAAAAATCCAATGTAATACAACTATTGTTCAATCACTATACGAGGGTATAAAAGAGAATAAGTCAATTTTAAAAGGTAGGGCTGATCTCTGTTGTTGGCTTTCACTGATGCTAATAAAAAATGATGGCACTGAAGCCATCATCTTGGAAGTCTAATACATTGGAGGGCTGAAAAAATGGAATTTGGTTTAAATGACAGAAGAAAGCTAGGACTTTTGAACTAGCTTTGCATAAATGCCACTCTGTGTTTTTCTTCTTTAAATTGTCTGATAATGAAACCCAGTAATTTATTTACAAAACAAATTACAATAGACTTTACCTAATAGGTTTTGAGTTCATCTTTGGACATACCTTCATGCTGCAGTGGGGTTGTGGCAGTCCTGCTCTGCATTACTAAACTAGTAGTTTCCACTGAACCTCCCAAGGATAACAAAGGAAACAAATGATTTTAAAATCAAGTTTTGATCATGTCTGTCAGGCAAGATCACAAAAATATTTGGGATTAAAGGAAATGTATATGATTCATAGAAATTCAGACAGTGCACACTTGCTCTAGTAAACTGCTAGAAATTTGTATATGGATGGTGGCAAAACCAAGAGACGCTGGATTTGCCCTTGTCCAGATTTTTCCAGTTGCTTGGGCCAGATAAAAACTCCTTGAAGTGGAGGCTGTAAGTTACTTTCCTGCAAAATCTGGTGAGATCCCTACTAAACCAAAAATCATTCAGCTGTGGATTGAACTGGCCATACTGGAGCACAAGAGCGTGACATGTTAATCTCCTTTTACAGGGTGAGGCTGAGTCAGCCCTGACCACCAGTGGGTTTTGTTGCAACATCTACTTGAGTTTTCATTTGTGAACTTCTAGAAATATGTCATCCGCAGGCACGCTCCAATCCTATCAGAATATATTAACCTCCATTTGTCCAAGATTTTTTGTAGTCATAAAAGGTTGTTAAATGTAGAATCAGTCCATCTGCTACGTGAGGTCTGCCATCCTTATGAAGGGTATCTCTGCAATGCTGCCAAGTACATTGATCTTATGCTACAGCTGCACAAATGGATTGACTTTTGCATCAGTTCACAGTACAGCCACTGGCAAAGCTGGTACAGACACTAGAAAGGGCAGATTTAAATCTCTCCTGTCATATCTTTAGAAAAAAAAAAAATCTTACTTTTGATTACTATGTAATGATGATTATTAATATTAATGTAAGCACGTGGGTTCTAACTGTGTAAGTAGTGGTTGAGGTTCCTAACGCTGAATTTGTTCTGAAATCATTATGCATAGGATTTTCAAGGAAGGTGATAGGAGGCTGCTGTCAGTAATTTTGCTAGGTTTGGAGGGCTGCTATGCTTTTGGCTTTTGTGAGCCCTAGCCTTGAGTCTCAACGGCTTTGAGCATGTAACAAATATCCCCATTTTAATTAAAAATGTGTTACCTACCCCTTTGGAATTTGATTTGGGTTGGAGTGGCTGGGAGTGTTTTCTGTCAAAGCTCTTCCAAAAATGACAAAAAAAATTTCCACAAAATGGCAGTCTCCTACAAGAAAATAAAAATGCCAGTCCTTGTAGCCAAATGTTTCCTTCAACAGACTGATTTACTTTCCTGAGAGGCAACGGTGCATTTTGGGAGTGTATGGAAAGGCTTCTTCACAGTAGCAGGAATGGTCTCAGCAGCACTGCGTCCTGGGGGCAACGGGGAGCATCCACATTGTGGAGCTTTGCTGAAATCCATGTTGCAATGGCTCTGTATTCCCCTTTCACCAGGCTTGCTGCACAGGAGGGAGGTGAACGCAGAAGGTTTCTGTGGAGGAAGCTGTAACCACCCATTTTGGCATTTCACAGGTTCAAAGGACTATTGCAAAACAGATTCAGATGGTAAAGCAGATTGGGAAAGGTCGCTACGGAGAAGTCTGGATGGGAAAGTGGCGTGGTGAAAAGGTAGCGGTGAAAGTGTTTTTTACCACGGAGGAGGCCAGCTGGTTCAGAGAAACAGAAATCTACCAGACTGTCCTGATGAGACACGAAAATATCCTTGGTGAGTGAAATTAAAAAGAGTTGTTTGGTAGTATGCAGTTTAAGTTTAATAATTTTTATTTGCTGTTGTCTGATGCCCTTTCCTATGTGCTTTGTTACCTGCTGTGCTTTGCAATTAGCCACCCAGCATGTTTCAGAAGACAGATGTTTCAAGAATTACTGAAACATAAATAAAAGTTCAAAAATAATGAGGTTTGGGGACTGTTACTCCAAAGACCACATGTCTGTTTCTGCCACCTGTATTTCCATATCTGGGCTTTCTGAAAATATGTTAAAGGCTATGAGGTGAGGCATAGTTGCATGGAAGGAAGATGAAAGAAATCCAATATATTAATAAAATAAAAATATTGAAGTGGCTGACAGTCCAGAGTTCTGAGCAGTCAAGAAAAGCCATGAGAAATATTAACTTGAAAGTCTCTTTTTTTTTTTTTTTTTTTCAGGATTCATTGCTGCAGACATTAAAGGTACAGGATCTTGGACCCAGCTGTATCTCATCACTGACTACCATGAGAATGGCTCACTTTATGATTATCTAAAATCTACTACCTTGGACACAAAAGCTATGCTAAAACTGGCTTACTCCTCTGTTAGTGGCTTGTGCCACCTGCACACTGAGATCTTCAGTACTCAGGGCAAACCTGCTATTGCCCACCGTGACCTAAAAAGTAAGAATATCCTGGTGAAAAAGAATGGTACCTGCTGTATAGCAGATTTGGGCTTGGCTGTTAAATTTATCAGGTGAGTAGAAGTAGGGAAGGTGAGAAGAGGTTGGTAAATCAGATGCAGACGCTGGTTTAATTGTCTGAGCAAGTGTGCGTGTGTGAGTAAGCATCTGCAGTGTATGTGTGCCTACCTTTCAGGTTATGCTCACCTGTATGTGAGGTGGGGATACCTGTGTGGGTGAGAATGTCACATAAACACATAATGCAGGTGTATAAATAGTCACTTTTTAATTACTGAGCACATTAATTGCATTTGCGTAAAGGTTCTGTTTCCCTCACTTAGCCTTCAGTAGCAACCTGACTATTGCTACCACATGCTAAAAGGACGTAGCGCTGATAGGTTGAAGTCATGTCTGTAAACTTGTCACTGAAGCTTTCAGCTTGTCTGATCCAAGATAATTCACTCACAACCTATATAGAAAAATACTAATCATTTGCACAAGTTACTAATTGGGATTTATTGAAAAGCACCCCATTTGTGCTGTCTTTTGTTTCATTTCCTACAAATCAAATTGCGAAAGTATAGATTTGATTTTTTAAATGGCTTTTAAATTTGATTTTTAAAAAATGGTTGTGTGCTTAAACAGCTCAGAAAGAGCAGACAAGTAGGACTTATTCACTCCTGGGATTCATAAAGGATTCACTGCTGTCTGACATCTCTGTTCAAAAGGAGCTTGAGTTCTTGGCAGTGGTCCTGGTGGTGGAGACGTGTGTTACGGAGTCTCTGATTTTTCTGTGCACAGAAACATGGCCGTAGACCGAAGGTTTCAGTTTCAGAAGTCAGCTTTGAAACCGTGCGCTCCCTGAAGTATCAAAAACAATTTTAAGAATTCTGTACAAATCTTGAACTGAAGTTGTTCAGTGTAAGGAAAGGCTGGGTTTATGTGCTTTTCCCACCATTCACTTATCTGCCAGGTTTTTGGCGAGGCTTTTCCTTTATGAACCTGACCTTTCTTTAGGAGATGGGAAAGGAATATTTTTACTTTGAGGAACAGGGGCCTAGAAAACAACAACTTGGAAATACACAGTTCACTGTAAAAGTTTTAGGGAAGAAGTTCAGTCTTTGCAGGTGTGCCTTGCCTGACAAGTACAGAGCAGCACACTGCTTAGGTATGAACAGCGAAGAACTAGGAGCTACCAAGTGTTACTATAAAAGAAGGTGAAATATAAATTTATTACAGTCCAAATGAAATTTGTCTTACTTACTCTGCTTGTTTTCATACCAAATCATTCCTTAGACAGCATTTCTCAACCAGGAACAAAAAAAAAGAGTTGAAAGGGCTGTGCTCTGCTGAAGCTAATGAGTTTAGTAAAGTTCTCTGTATTTCTTAGTTTATTCGAAATATTGCAGGGTGGTGCAGGTCACTAGGTTTATGTTACATTCTTGGAGGTATACAGAAATGCGTATGTATAATTTAATGACTCTGTAGGTGACTGGTGATATCAGGCTCAGCTTTTTTTGTCATTTATATAACAGTAGGTGAAAAAAAATGCTGTAGGTGAAGAAAATTACAGAAGTTTTATAGTTATTCTGTGAGATTTTGTTGTATCCATCATGTTTAATATATGTTTTGAAGGTGATAAAGGGAAACGGACCTTTTGAAGCAAACCATAATATATATCATATATTAAACTTTTAATGAATGTTAAAATTGATACAGCTGAATCTGAGTTAATCAGAAAAAAAAAGTCACATAATTAATGGGAATTTGCTTCCTGTTAGACATACATTGTCTCTTCTGGTCAACCTGTGAAGTGTGACACATTTGGTTAGTTTTTTTCACACATTTATATCTGTGTTTGCCATCTTGATGTGTAATGGTTGGGAGAGATCAAACACAATGCATGCAGGAAAAGTTGTTAAGACTTGTCTTTGCAGATCTGATTTGCTGTAGCTAAGTGATTCTGCCCCAGCTATTTAGTGTCCTCCATTAATTGCTAAGACTAAAGCATTAGGTGGTAGAGTATGCTGGAAAAACAGCATTTAATGAAGATTTGATTGTTATCACCAGCCTTATTGCTCAGGCTAATGCTAATGAAATCTCACAAAAGTTACAGCATCCCTGTTGAGTCATCTCCATTGTGGTTCTTCATTGGAATACTTACCATAGCCTCAGGCGGCTCAGCCTTCTAAGGAGGGTTGCCTTCACACTAAGAGGCTTTCCGTGTACGAATTGTTCCATTAAGATTATGCATTACTTTTGACCTTGTTTGAGAGTGGATGTGGTATGAATCTACTACTTGTCCCATCTAAATTGCTTTCTCTTCAAGACACGTAATTGCATGTTTGATGCCCTTTTTTCCTCTTCTCTCTTTTTTTTTTTTTTTTCTAGTGATACAAACGAGGTAGACATACCTCCAAATACCCGTGTAGGAACAAAACGCTATATGCCTCCTGAGGTGCTGGATGAAAGCTTGAACAGAAATCACTTTCAGTCATACATCATGGCTGATATGTACAGTTTTGGACTCATCCTTTGGGAGATAGCAAGGAGATGTGTTTCAGGAGGTAAAGGGTTGGGAGATTGCTTTTAATTGTGTCAGTGAAACCCATTTATAATCCAAATCTGGCATTACATCCTTTTCTCTGGGTAATTGCTTTTACTGTAATAAACAAAGGTGGATAAACAATACAGGTAACTCTTAATACCTATTCTCTTCCTGAAACTTCTTTTAAAGCATCAGTCAGTGCTAGTTCAACAGCGAAGATTTAGACTGTGTTTTAATGGCTCGTTTGAAAGCAGTGGACGCCTACATTGAAGAAGGTGTATGGAACATATTTGGGGGCCTTTTCCAATCATGACACATTTCTTCTGGTCTGGGGGTATTCAGCTAATTTAGCAGAAAGAAAATAGGGATTTATTTGTTTTGTTAGAATTTAATAGAAGGAGGAGGACGAACAACGTGGAGGTATGCTGTGCCACTATTTAAAATAAATAATCTGTTTACAGGACAAGTAAAAAAAAAATAATAGAGGGAAGTGGCACTTGTTACATCATTGTCACACCAGTGATGTGCTTCATTTCCTTCTGATACCAGGCATTCAAATGTGGGGACAGCAAAGATAAGTCAGTGCAGCCAGCTGCAGACTTGGGACATAGATCCATCCTTGTGTGTGTAGGCTATGTGTACTTTCTGCACATAGAGTTCAGTGTAGTGCAGAAATGATGGGTGTCATTACCTCTATTTTGCCACTGAGGAAAGTTAAATGCAGAGAAATAACTTGGCAGCAGTTACTTATCAGATTGGTGGCAAGTGAGAGTAGAGCACGTCTCTCTCGGGTCTATCCTACCTTCACCAGACTTTATGGATCTTTAAAGCCTGCAGTATTGTGCTGCATGCTCACTCTGTGCTTTCCCTAGAGGAGCTGAATTTCACTGATGAGCAACATGATCCCTGTGTTTACAAACTGGTAAAGTGTATTGCAATGATGTGATGTCAATCTGTAATATTTTTGCCATCATCGCTGTGCACAAAGAATGGTGCCTTGCCATGTTCTGAAAAGGCACAGAAATGCCCTTTAATATATATCAGGTCCACTGATAAGAGAGAGAGACCTAATTCAAGGTTAATTCCCTGCCAAATTACTCTAATATGGGCTCTATGCTACTAGTTTTTTCTGTGATCACTTACTGGAGATTGCTGGACTGGACAGCAGTGGTAGAAACTGTCTTGCTTGGCCAGTAGCTGTGCTTTCTGATTAGGACACCTGGCCAGTCTTTACAGGGCAGTGGTTACATTGGAACTTGTCTGTGGAATAAACTTCTAGGGCAGGGGAGTCCTGTTAAGAAGTACGTCTGTTAAACAGTATGGCCAATCTGTTACAAAATGGGAGGGGAACAGGGTAGTGGGAGTTGTCTTCTGCAAGTGACAGGCAACTAATTGCTTCTTCCAGGAATAGTTGAGGAATACCAGCTTCCGTACCACGACCTTGTGCCCAGTGACCCCTCGTACGAGGACATGCGGGAGATTGTGTGCATCAAGAGACTGCGCCCTTCCTTTCCCAACAGATGGAGCAGTGATGAGGTATCGTCCCCCTTAAAATGCAGCTTGTGTTTTTTAATCAGAGTGAGTGAGTGAGGTTGACCTAATTCTGCATCATTTTGAGTGAGGCGGAGCTTTACTACTGGTGCTAGCACCAGTCCTAGTGTAACAGGGCTTGGGAAAGAGCCCAGCCCTCTGCAGGTTTCGGAGCCATGGGGGCCATAGGCTGCGATACTTGCAAGTGGGTTCCTTGTGTGCTGTTTACCAGATCCCACAGTGATAGCAGGCTGTGCTCAGACCTTCTTAGTCTCTTTTCCTCTTGCACTCATTTTGCGTTCTGCTCCCAGCATTAATAGCATTAAATCATTGGCTAGGCAAAAATTTTGAAAGAGAAATTATTTTGTAGCGTACAGTGTAGCGGCAGCGTCCTTGGTGTACCAGCAGCTGCTTCAGCAAGTACTGATGTGTGGGGCTACAATTCCAGCTTTTTTCCTTTTTATTTTTTAAAGAGGGAGAAATCTCCCATCTCTTTGAAATGGAATGAGCATACAGCTTTTCTGTGATGACAGGTGTGCATGACTTTACCATGATTTTACACTAACATGAGCTTACGATAATAGTTTCACTCTTACGGTATTGATATGCAATAGTACTGACCACAGTAGCTGGGCTGCCCTAGGGGCATTGATCATTCACCCCTTTACATCTTACAGAAAGCAGTGCTCACGTACCTCTTCATGTTTTAGCAAAGAGGGCTACAGATGTGGCCTTTTGGAGTAGATGTAGGACCCAGAAAATGCTTTCCAGAATAAAATGAGAAGGTTGAGAGAGCTGGGGAAGAATCTCGACTCTCTCTGCTGAGCATCTGTAACAAAGCAAAGTTGTGCTCATGAGAATGAGATCGAAGATGAACGGTTGAGGTACCACAGGAAAACCTGCTGACTGCTCTCAAGATGCTATAGAGGAGAGGTCATTAATCATGTTAATTGGTACAGTTTAATGTTGTTCAGTTTTCTACAGGCACAGAAGACAACTGCCGTTTGGGAGTAGCAGTGTGTAGATGAATATTCTGCAGATAGATGAAAGATTTAAGTGGCATGAGATGTAGGCAGTTTGGGAATGTGAGGGAAAATAAAACCACCTCCCTGGAAGGCTTGAGGACTCGTGCCACAGCCAGTGTGGGAAGATCTAACCAAGACTCAGCTGCCTCATCCTCTCCCTAGCCAAATCCCTCTGAGCCTGCAGTCCAGGAATGGGAACACCAGAGGACATGCTGTTAGTATCGATCCCAGCAAGGGCTTGTGTGAGGTGGCACACAGTGTGTGTTTGGTCTGCTACCACACATATCGAAGATTGGGGAGGCTTGTCGAAAAAACTGTACTTGATTAATTGGCTAGCCTCATCCAGGCATTCTGGTGATGAGAGGCAAACTTGTTAGTGCATAAAACCTGTGTATCATCGAAGTGTCTTTATAAAAATCTGCATTAATCTGAAATGTATTAGGCTGCTCTGGGCACTAAGCCTTACAGGGTCTGCACTGCTTCTGGGCCAGGAGCCTCATGAAAAAAGGGAGCAAGTTGGATGAGGTGGAAAACTTGTGTTTTCCTACTGTAGCAAGCAAATCTCCAGGCAGCGTCAATCTGTAGGCTGACGGGGTCATCACCCAGCTATGGTGGCTTATGTGGTGCTTTATGTTTGGAAGCAGGTGGTAGACGCAGGACAGGGATGTATGCTCCTTTTCCAGGATGTCAAAGGCAATGCTGAGGTGCTGCCAGCAAGAGAATTGTTGCTGGGAGCCAGACAAGGGTCTGGCTCTGTTTTGGAAGCGAGACAGGGCAGAGCCAAGCCAGGTGCTCGCAGGTGGCTTTCCAGCAAGGGTGTCCGGGAGGGAGCCATGAGTGCATGCTCCCACTGGGCTGTATCCTGGGAGCTGGTCACTGGCTGAGGAAAACAAATTCCACTGAATTTGTAAAGCGAAGGGCTCGCTGTACAGAGCCATGCTTTTGCAGGTCAGGCTGCCTGAGTTTGGGGAAGGGGAAATAAGAAAAGTGCTTTTGTGGTATTGAAAAAAAAAAAAAGCATACAGCCAAGTCTAGACTATAACTTGTCATAAATTATAAAAATAATTGCCATGTTTGGAGAACTCTCAACAATATACAGAAAACAAAAGCTGTTGAACCAGGTACCAGTAGTACCAGGCAGCATGCTATCTTTTTTTGTCTTCCCTTAGAAAAGACCTTATCTCTTCAGTTTCCTTCCACTGACACAGGTGGGACTTTCCCGTTTCTCTCTGCAGTGCCTACGGCAGATGGGGAAACTCATGATGGAGTGCTGGGCTCACAACCCTGCCTCCCGCCTCACAGCCCTGAGGGTCAAGAAAACACTTGCCAAAATGTCAGAATCGCAGGACATTAAACTCTGACTCAGCCGGAGGCAGCTCTTGTGAAGGCCCATGGAAACGGACTTTCTTGTGCAGGCAGAAGTCCTGAAGAGGTATTGAAATTCTTTGCTAATAAGTACCTTGAATGCAGTCATGCTTAAGAGCAGCTGTAAGTTTGTTTGACAACTTTTGAGGAGACTATCCTTTGCGAAAATCAGCTGAATTTTGACATACAAGATTGGAAGAGGCTTCTCTGCCCTTGTTTACACAGGGAAATACAGTTTTAGTAACTGGTTAAAGATTATGCATGTTGCTTTCCATGAAAGCCACTTATTATTTTATTATTATTATTGTTATTATTATTATTTTGATTGTTTAAAAAAGATACTGCTTTAAATTTTATGAAAATAAAACTTTTGGTTAGAAGTAAAAAAGATGTATATTGTTACATTAAAAAAATTGGAGGAAACGGTGCTGAAAATGAAAGTAAAGCAACTTTTTCATTTATAAAGAGACTATTGCACTCCAGTGTTTAACAAAAAAGGTGAGTGGGTCTGTGCAGCTCAGAGGACCTGTAATGGAAACTGTCTTAAAAGTCTCCTACCTGCGGAGATGACTTCCCATAGCCCTGCGCATGCAAGCAGTTCTCACAGTACAGAGATGGAGCCCAGTTACATCTCTGCCATCATCAGCACGGGCAGCTGGGTTCCTGTGGGTGGCCTGTTGCAGGGGATGTCATGCTTCATTTCAGATAATTGGGAGACATATGAATATAGTTTGGTGTGACTTGTTTGAAGAAGCTCTTCATGTTTCCAGGAAATCTGATGGCTATATGGTACCAGCATGGTAAACAAGTGCCCCTTTTCTTGGCGCTTTTTTTTTTTTTCTTTTCTTCTTTCTTTTCCCCCACTGCAAAATAAAGTATTTTGTGTGTGAGTGGAACTTAAGTACATATTTGGATCCACTGGTGAATTTGAAACTGCTGTGACCTACATACACAACTGTTGGGCAAGAGGAAATTCCTTGTGAGAAAAAATTAACTTGTTCTTTCATCCGTGTAAAGGTGAGCCATCCATCTACAACTGCAGCTGGAAAAAAACCCTAATCTGTTTTCCTTTATTTAAGGAAAAGTGAAAAACCTCAAAATTTCCGATTTTTTGGGGTGGCAATCTTTTTTTTTTATTTTTAAGATAAGGAGACCTGATGCCTCCTGTCTGACAGGGAAGGAGCATGGGGCTTGGGTGGGCGATGAGAGCTGGGCAACACAGCCAGCAGTGGGCGGGTGCCTCCAGCAGTTCTCCCACTGCAGTGAGGCCGCACAAATCAAACCATTTGGCTCAAGCTTCATCTGCCTTACTATTTCAGGTGGCCTTCCAGCAGCCTCCATGCCTCTGGGAGCCACTACGCAGTAGTAACAGACTCCTCCTACAAGCCGGGGCTGTGTGGCATTGTGGTTCCCAGCAAGAAGAGCTTTTAGGGGAGAGGAGCAATGGGAGAAATATTTACTGTTTTTCCTCATTCCTTCTTCCCAGGGCTGCAGCAGTTGCTGCAACGTTAATGCTACAGAAGGGGAAATAAGAGGTGAAATGTTCCCTGTGAATTATTTTCTTTGGAAAGGTCTCTGTTCTTCATCAGATTATCAAAGCTGAGCTGTATGGGAGTTACCATTTTACCCTTCTTTACCCTTCTTTGATTTTTTAAAACTTTTTTCTCTGTCTACGTCCTGTTTCACTATATGGTGTTCAGTTTAATTTTGAAATAAGTCCTTACTAATGGTGCTTTGATTATGCTAAGCCTATTTCAGAACTGAAATAATTGCCATGCTGGATTTAGCCTCAGCATTTCTGTAATGCGTCTTTTTTTGGACAGAACTGATTTATTTGTGGTAGGTAGGTGTATAATTGGGGTTTAGCTTCATGGCTCCCTGAAGGTATTTCTAGCTGGAAAAATTTCCATTTTATACTTTCAAGCTAACAGAGAAAAATGTGCAGGTTCAAGAGAACCAGCAGTAACTCCATGATTATAGGTGTTAAAAAGTTTAATCAGAGGATTTTTATTAATTAGAATGCTTCCGCAGTCCAGTTTCCCTGCCTGCACCCAAAAGTACCAAGCAATACAAAAAGAAAATCTCTGAGATTTAATAGTGCACCAAACCCTGACGCCCAGAGGGGTAATGCTGATTTCCCCTGTCCTTAAAAAACAGCTCCCTGCGTGGCTGGGAGCAGAGTCTGCTCCTCTCCTTGGCTGCCTTGGCTTGAAGATTTGTGGCCCAAAATGAGGAGGACAGCCCAGCCGCTCTTCACCTTTTTGCCTTAGTGAATGGAGCCCTGAGGTTTCTACTGGTAACTCCTTGTGCCTTCATTCCCATTCATAAAAAACAGCACAGCCCCGAGGAACTGGAGTTTCTTGGCTGCGATGGGACTGTTGACTTTGGCAGCAGCTGGGAGCAGGCTCCATCGATCCCACCTCTGAGCCTAGTCCCTGCAGGTCCCAAGTAAGTGGTCATGCACCAGGGATGCCTCTTCCCCCTTAGTTGTGTTTCACATCTGCATTCTTCAAATTGATTTTTATTTTATTTTTTATTTTTTAAATTATGATGGCCCTCCCCAGAAGTGTTTTGGAGGGTGCTTTGCTGGCTAGAGGAGACAAAGCATGTGATGCCCCTGGCAGCTGCCATCACTGTGTTGCGAGAGAAAGGGCCAGTCACTGGTTTTCTGAACAAGTCTTACTTTTTTTTTGGTCCGAAAGAAAGGGATCTAAGATACTGGTTGATAGGTTACATAAAGTGTGTATGTTAAGTGTTCAAGTTTATGTGTTTTAAATATATATATATATATATATATTTATATATATATATATTCAGTCGGGAGTCTGGAATAACTCCAGTATGTGGATTAAGAGTAAACTATTACGGATGATAAAGCACTAAATAAAACATAATATTTATTTATGAAAATGCATAAATGACAAATCACTGCAATGGTGCTATATAGAAAAATAAATATACCTATATGTATATATAGGGAGACACACTCTGAGAAAGCAAAGGATCTGAAGTTGTATAACTAGTGCTGCCCATTTTCTCCCAGATTTTACTCTCAAATCTCCTGCCCACTGTAATTGATGCTATTGTAAAGGGATATTCCGAGGGCCAGAAAACAGCCTGCGGCAAGCGTGGAAGTCATTTGTTCTAGCACTGTGACATTTGAGTTACTGTGTGCATGGTTGACTTTCTGCAACACTCAACATGTAATTATTATGGTTTCAGCAAGTACAGTGACTACGGGTTAGTACATTTATTTTGCCAGATGTGGACTTTTAATGTCACTTCCAGGTTTTGGTAGTTTCACAGTGCACATCAACGAGGGCTTGGAAGTCAGCGGTGAAGATAATTGTGGCTTCAATGCCCACAGGTCTGGAAATCAAGTTTTCAGATGTAAATCACTGAAGGAAGTTTAGTTTAGTGACTTAATGGCATAGATAAGATGGCATAGGTAAGTGGGGGAAGAAGAAAAAAAAAAAATCCCACAAAACCAAAAGGAAGAGAGATGCCATCTGGCAACTGCTATCCTTTCTGTAGCACAAAGTTATTTCTATTAAAGAAAAGATTGACAATGTAAAGACTAAAAGACGAATTTGTGTTCTTTTTTGAGAACCAGTGCCTTATTAGACCTGTAAATATTGTAATTAGAAAACCTGGGGAACAAACTGTGTTATGTTGTACTTGTTCAAATTGTATATGGTTGTTTTAACATTCCCCCCCCCAATAAAATTGTTTCCATTTCCCCATGACAAAGATTGCTTTTACTTCTATTTACTTTCCCTGTGCTTGAAGAGCACCGCCCTTGGATTTCATTTCCTTGACTAGATTATTTTGACTGTGCCTCATTTTATTTATTTATTTTTATAAGATTTTTCCTCTGAGCAAACAAGCAAACAAGTAACCAAAAGATGTTGCATATGTTTCCACTGGCATAAAAAAGCATCACTCTTTTCACAACTCAGTGAAAAAGAAATAGTAATTAAAATAGTGTTATCACTAATAGAGCAGTCACTCACATTTTGTGGCTGATTATGTAAATCTATAGAAATTTGGCATTCGCATAATATTTTTGTGAGCCCCCCTCCTCCCTTTTTCCCCCCACGTATTTATGAAGTCCAGCTACTGCTTTTAATAGCACAAGAAGCACAGGAGTTAATCTGTGCACAGACTAAAGGTAGATTTTCCAGCCCCATGCTTCAGCAGAAAAATAGTTGCAGCCTACATACACTGCATCGGCAGAAATGTGGTGTTGCTTAATGTTGAGAGATGTTGGAGCATATGTATCTCTACAGATAGATATTTGTATGTATTTGTATTTACAGCCTGAGGTCTCTTGTTCTGCGGTGCCGTGTTGCAGCATGCAGCATTCAGCTCAGCGTTTCCAAACGTGTAATTACCTTGCTGCTTATTTTCAGAGAAGTGTGTAAACAGTGTTTTGCCTTGAGCCACATCTTACCGCTGACTGATGCAGACCCTGCAGCCCTCCTGCTTTGCCCCAGGCCATCTGTGATCAGCGACAGTGTTGTAGTTATTCTCCAGCAGCTTTTCCACAGTCCCTTGGTCCATGTCTCGGTGGGAAAGCCCCTTGCTCACTGCACGTTTTCTCAAAACTATGTATCCCATAGTTTTGGGGCTGTTTCTGCTCCCCTTGGCTGCATGGTGCTTAAGGCGATTTGGTTCTCTACCACAGCCCATCTGGGCTGCCCCTTCTCCAACATGCTGCTGAGAAAGGTGTTTCTGCACCTGCCCTCTGTTCCTCCCACCCTGCTTGCTTTTCCCCCTAACTTTCTAGGTATGGCTTTTTGGAGCAATCTTAGGCTCTGCTCTCATTTTCTTTCCTTTCTACCTTGCTAGATGCATGGCTTCTGTTTAGCCTTGGGCTTAGCTCCCCGTATCTTCTGCAGCTGCCGGTGATGTTGGGACTGTTTCACTTCCATTCAAAGTTGGCAGAGTCATGCTACTGTCCCCTGCCAAACCAGAGCTTAGTTTCCTTGTGAAACACACTAAAATGTGTCTTTTACTACCTGGGAAGGAGAGTTGCGGTCCTATCTTCAAATGCAGAAACACCAGAGCAGACACTTCCAGGAATCTCAGGAAGAATTGCTAGAGGTGAGGTACCTGAAGGAAAAGTCCCTGGTGATAAGGAGGAACTGCTTGGCCAATGCAAAGACTGCAGGCTATGGCAGACCCAAGCCATGGGTGTGTCAGAAGCCAAAGTAAACTTGAGTTCAGCAATACATGTACACAGGGTGGGAATAGTAAATGGACAGAAAAGATCTTGTCTCCCGTTAAAGCTAAGGATGCAAAGGGAAAGGTGACAGACACCAGGAAATCTAAAAGCAGTGACTGTGTCCAAAGTGGGCATTTTAATTTTGCAGAAACCAGCCCTGCCTGCAGCTCAACTCTCTTTAGCTCCGGGACCATATGGTGGCCAAAGTTACCACTAAAGAAATTATGCCTCATGGCCCTTGGGATACAGATCCTCCCTTCACATCACAACCCCAAGTCCTTTTCATATATAATCTACCTCTTCCTATTACAGAGAAGATGATAAGTATAATTTATTTTTTTTTTTAAATAATAGTTCTCCCTTGGTGTTGCCAAAGGTCTAGTGGCTTTTGGCTGGAGTAAACCAGTCACTAGCACTTGGCTGCAGCCCTGTACTTGAGCAATGCCCAGTATTTCATCTGGATGTGGGGCATAGGGTGTTGGGTCAGTAACCTGCCAGTCCCCAGCTCCATCCCCAGTAGCTGCAAGGGACGGCTGCACAAGTTGGTACCATGAGACTCCCCATGCCTTTCCTCCTGTGAAGAGTTACTGTCTGTTAAGTGCAAATAAATTACACAAGTCAGCAGGCAGAGATTACCCACATCCCAGTTTTAGCAGAGAAGCCAGGGAAATGGAGGAGCCTTGTGTTAGTGACGCACATCACTGAGGAGTGCTAAGGAGGCTGGTGGTGTCCCACGGTCAGGGAGAACAGCTTGAGCACTTATCTTCTGCATGCCATCTAGTTTGCATTAAAAATTGCAATGGGAGGAAAAGAAAATAAAGGTACCTTACACCAGAGGATGAGTTTTTAAAGGTCTGCCCATTTCCAGCTGTCCTGCAGGGTCTTGCAAACCCAACAAATGCACTGGTCGCCATATTCTCAGCCTTTCATCCAAATGCTGTTTGGCTTCATACACTAATGGAGTGCTTCAGCTTGGACTTAACCTTGACTTGTCCCGTGCAGGGGGAGCCGCTGGGCAAGAATGTCTTGCAGCTGCCGGTCTGGCGTACGAGGTGGCAAGACTGAGCGGTCCTCAGCAGGGCAAGCAGGAGATCCTGAGGGCTGGCAGGCAGCCCTGCACTCCCAGGGGATGGGATGGTGCTGTCCCCTGGCAGTGCACAGGCACCCAAACTGCCTCTATCAGAGACAGGAGCTGCTCCTCAGCCTGGGGCTGACCCACTGACAAGGTGCTGGCTGAAAGAGATGACTGTTTACCCACTGCCACCCCGTACCTCAGCTGGGAGAAGCAGCTGTGTGGCTGCACTGGGGAATTGGTTCTTGCACCCCCAGAAATTTAACACTGAGTACAACAGGTCTAATAAGGCTGGTAAGAAATAACCATCATCTCTGACAGCGGAGAGCAGGTGCGAAGAAGGGTGAACTTCAGTGTCTGGGCATTGTATCCACCCGGCTAAAGTGGCCATAAGCAGGTACTGCTGGACAAAGTCACCTTGCCCAAGTAGCATTTAGTTTGCCTCCCAGGCATTTGCAAAAAGCCCAGTGGGCTGCTCCCCTGGCTAACAAAAAGGCTGGATGCAGGGAGGGAAGCCGAGCTCAGCAGCTGAGGATGCTTTTTCCTGCCTGCCTGTTGCTTCTCTCCACTTTTCACTGCAGCCACAAAATACAAATCCCAGGAAAACCGCTGGGGTAAAACCCCATGGGGAAGCGCAAGGATTATGAAGTACTATAAAACAGCCTGCATGGGCATGTGGGTGTCATGAATGGTATCTTCTAAGGGAGGAGTTCTTAGTGCAGAAACATTTCTTTTGATTAGATTTTTTTTTTAAAAAAGAAACTATATAAAAGGCTCCTCTTTCCTTCCAAGCTTCCAGGAACTAAACAATTGAACACAAGGTAGTGGTGTACTTTTTTTTTTCCAGTTGCTTATAAATATAATTTATTACCTGTTTAAAAATTCTTTCTTACACTTTGTACATGTCAGGCTGACAGAATAAATGCAGGCATTTACAAACAGAGGGAAGAAGAAAAAGGGAGGGGAGTAAGAGGCACACTCAGAACTAGTAAACCACACCTCCACTGTACAGCAATACAAACAATGCAATGGCTAGCACTTCTCTGGTAGGAAGTCAGTCTTTAGAAAAGGAATTGCATAGAAGATACAGCAATAGGGAAATCAAAACCAAAATAGTTCTCCAGATCTGAATAGCAAAGAAAAATAAATCCCATGAACCCTGATAGAGCTGAGACATGGGAAGAGGAGGGAGGAACACAATACACCCTCTTGGCCTGGGTCACAGATGTTTCATCTCCTATGGGCCCTCCTTCTTTGCTTTGGGGAAGTACCAAAGGTACCACCTTAAATTCCCGCCCCCCCCCCCCCCTCTTTAACAGACAGAATGTGTTAGCAAAAAAGTCTACCACACAGATGCACCAAAACGGTAATGCCAAGTAATGCCATAACTTCTCTGTCTCAGCTGTGTTACGCACCCTGCTTCGAAGTAGGTTGTTGGCTCATGGCTTGGGAGGTGTTTTTGCAAGGTGCCTTGCGAGATCTATGGGAGAAGAGTGTTTTGCTTCTCCTTCTGCTTTATTTTATTTACTTTCCAGACTGATTTTACTTTTTATTAGTATTGTTTAAGCTCCCAAATTTACTGGCAAGCTGTAGCAAAAGCCAGCTGGCAGCAGCCAAAGAAGCTCTCGGGGCCACACAAGCTTTTCTTGTCTAGGGACTATTGTCCCACCAGCTGCAGGCCAGAGTGCCAGTACTTGGAGAGCCACCTCACCACTGCGGGATGGCCCTGCCTGATTACATCCCACTTCTTCACAGGCACCCAGAAGTTACTCGCATGCCATGGCACGGGATGCTTTGGGAGAAAAGGGCAGGCCCAGGATACAGCACACATAGCAATTAATCTCTTCGTAAGCAGTCAAGTAGACTGAACCACTATTAAATACATTTAACTAGCATCACAGAAAATGTGAAATACTTACTCAGTAACAGCCGTTTGTGAGAACCCTGGATTATCATTGCTTTTTTGTACAGGCAGAGCTTATCAAAGGACTTTCAGATAAAGGGATTTTCAGATTTCAGGAAGCAGGTGTCAAGCTTAAAGGACAAGTAAGTAAATAAACTAAATACTCCTATTTCAAGCAAGGCGCTTGACCTACCAAACTTGAGGGCTCATTTCTGTGGCTTTGGTTCACGTCCAACTCTAGTTCCTTGCCAATTTCTACTCTGTTGGCACTCGATGTACTGCCTGTTTGACCTTGTGGTGATGCTACAGCCCTGGATTTTGACCTTCGCCTTCCCAAGCAAAAATTGGTCCTAAGAGGACAACCACAACTAACATCAGAGTTAAAAGACTCCAGCAGTAGGTGTGCTTTATTTTCTTCTCTCTGTCTGTATGTATACACAAACACACACACACACACACTTTGCATTTCTGTTAATTTCCCACTTCAAAGGATGTCTGAGATACATGCTTCAGCATTTAAAAATCTGCAGTGCGGCTCATGTTATGAACTCAAGGTTTCACACACAAGCTAGGAACAGATTGCAGTGGTGACCCCAAAGTCAACACCTCATTGGAGTCCTTGTGGAAGAAGGGCCAAAGGTTTGGTTTCCATTCACAAACCACTTGCATCTTTGCACTGCTTGATATTAAGCAAGCCAGCCTGCAAACAATTAGTTACTTCATGGCCAGAGAAGAGCCAGAGTAATACCTGAAAAGACTTTTGAACACTCAGTAAGATAGTTTACAAAGTGCCCTGGACACGAGATTAAAAAAAAACAAAAACAAAAACAAAACCAACAAAACCCAAACCACCTCAACAGTATCATCTTGTTAAAAATTAACTTCAGAGCTGTGGTAACTACTTGGCTAGAGCATACAATGGTCTAAGGTCCCCCCACCCCTCCCTTCCCCATACCCCCACCCCCCAAAACAAGAAGAAAAGGAACCAAAAAGAAACTACTGTAGGTAGCAATACAAGACATTAGGACACTGTCCACAATGACGGGCTTACAGCATGTAAATACATTTATTCTATATGTAAGCAACAGAAATTGCAAGAAACCCAAGGAAGAGACATGTTTTGCTCTGTGGGCATCCGAGACTCCCAACATGTCTCATGAGTGTCTGCATTTCTGCCAGTGACATGGAAAAAAAAGAGTCTCAGTCTCCTATGGAAGCAAATCTTGGCTGAAGAGACCCTCACTGCCTCAAAACTTTCAAGATTCAGTAGAACAGCACTTAGGTCTTGCACTGTTTAGAAAGATACAGTGGATCATCCGTGATCAGAAAATTTGGGAAAAAAACCAACCAAACCCCCAAAGTACCCTATACACTGACAGCCACCTTTACAAGAACACAACACAAGAAGAACTGAAGAAAAAAATTGGATGAAAAGGACTGCCTCTGATAGTGTTTCTTACTCAGAAATTAAAGGTTTTCCTTGAAGTCAGTAGATATATATATTTATATAATATAGATAATATTTATAGCGCCAGCAAACAATATGTAATGAAGAGACGGTGTGAAGAGCAGTAAAACCGCTACAGTACATAGCTGAAGGTGGACAACTAAAAGGAAAAGCATTTAAAAAAAAAGTAGTAATAACTGGAGGATAAGAAACCTGCAGCCTTTTGTTTTTCAAAAGCAGATGTGCTTACCTGCCATAAAATGTTACAATAACTTTCGAGGCGGTTCTGTCTGCCAAACTTATTTGCCACGTTCAAGAGCTGCCCCACAGGAAAGCCTCTTCCCGAGCCATGTTGCTCACCGTGGCAGCATGTTGGAGCCAGGCTCAGCCCCACGAGATGGCACTGTGTCCACACAATCCTGATGGAAGGCCCGATGCTGGTTTTTCTCCCACCAAAAGTAATACCCCAAGTGGATCTGGCCACCCTTGTTTCCCATCCTCCGTCCTTGGGACAGCAGGATGGGGATGCTGAAGGATGCATACCACCGGCCCGTGCCAGAGCCCTCTCCCCAACCGCACACCCTGCCACTGCTGTACCCCCGCAGAGAAAAAGAAAGAAACAGCAAAATTAAGGCAGGGGAAGTGTCAGCTGAGGTGGGAGCTGCTGTTAGCAGCAGTGACAAAGCATGAGCGTAGAGCTGCTGGGATGAGGTGTGGCTTTGTGGAGGAAACTTCCCTGTCTCTGGCAACCCCTGCTTCTCCCTGACCTGTCGGGGCTGAGGCACATGGCATGGTGCTGTGCTGGGACCCTGCAAAGGCTGATGGAGCAGGGGCTGGAGAAACCATCCTGCCCATGATTGCAGCGGGCAAGGGAAGCTTTCTGAGTAGTCAGGATGGAAAAACCAGCAGCTCCACCTCCCAGCAATGGTGATACCGCTGCCTTAGCTGGCAGTGATGTTCCTGACTTCTATCCACCTCTGTGGATGCTCCTCTTAATCAGTGCATGTCTTTTTCTCTCAATAAATCCCCTTTACAGTAACACTGTAAAAGGAAAATGCCCCAGAATACTTTAAGAAAGTTGTTCTTTTTTTTTTTTTTTCTGAAGGAGGCATTGGGTGGGGGGGAGGTCAGAGAGCTGACAAAAGGAGCACTGACTCATAGCAATACAGATAACTAACTATGAGACACTTTCTGGTAAGGCCCTGGTGAGAAGGGTGCACAGGCTGCCCACCTAGCAACAGCTGAGAGACGGGCGCACCAGTGAGCCTGGGCATCAGCTAACAAAAACTGAGCTGGAAAAGGGAAGGGGCCAAGGGACAGTTCAGCTCATGTACCCACCCACCTTGGAAAAGGAGTCACGCAGGAAGGATGCACAGGAGGGTTGAAGGAGCATGAACTAAATACAACTGATTATGCCTAAAGATGGCACAGAAAGGAGAAAAGCTGAGACCTACCTTTTAAGAGCCATTTTAATGCTCCGAGATGAGTAAAAAATGTAGGGTAAGGGCAGAGCTGGAAGCCCCAGTCAAAGCCTCCTGAAGTTAAAAGCAAGATTTCCATTAGCATTGCAATGTGTTGCATCAGATGCCCAATGTGAAAAGAAGATGATTATTTGTTAAAAGGATGCCCATGGCATCTCCACATAAAGAGACGGTGGGGCTTACGCAGTCAAAATGTAGACAGATGTTGAAAGTTAAAATATATGTCCTCCGGTCTCTGGTTTTGACTGAAATGCTGGTTTGCAAACTGCTGAGTTACCTGTTATGAGGAAGCGAGGCTTTATGATCACTGCCCGGCAGTCAGTCAAAACCCTGCTGGTGTCAGGGAGCTGAGAAATTAAAAAGAAAAAGTCCCAAGCCTATGGAAATGTCAAATGGGAAAAAGGTCAGATGAAATTTTCCTTTCATTTTGACCAATGACATTTTCAAAGTTACCTTTAAAGGCACAATCTGGAAAGCCTTGGGGGAAAAACAAAACCAAAAACACAAAAGAAAACAAGCCAACTCCAGTCTTGAGAAGCACATGGAGTGGGAATATGTGTGTGGGTGGGGGCATGCATGTGTGCACAACAGCAATAACCAGGGCCTGGCCGGAAACCTGGAGTGGACAGGCTGGGGAAGAAAGCCTTCTTTGCACCAGAAATAGAGGACAGACAAGCCTGGCAGTCAAACTGCTGAGATCCTATGTGCTGTCATGTACCAAAGAGTCACTCTTTCACTGAACAGAAAACACAGTTTGTTTGCATTGACCAATGAGCAAATGCTTGCTGCTTTTGCCAAGTTCCCACTTCACCTGTTTGTGGCAGCCAAGAGGGACGTGGCTGAGAGGGACAAACGTGCCCCTGGCCAGCCAGTGAGGACCCGCACCACCCTGCCCCGGTGGCAAAGGGAGTGCAGCGAAGGCAGCAAACTGCAGTACACAAGATTTCAACTTCACCGCTCCACTGCCCTACACTGGCCCATGTGGCAGAAGCTTCCCTGGCTGCAGCAGCTTGGGAATATCTGTGGAGATCCACCGAGTGCCTCTCACCCAGAAATGACTCCCAGTAGCACTGACCACCACAAACATTATGGCGGGTGGTGGGTTTCATTCAGTAAGAATGAGCACCTGCAGCTCTGTGGGAAGCTAACGGGAGCTGCTGGCTCTCAGACTGCTTCAAAGCAAAGCAAGATATATGGAGGCCCACCTTGGATGCACAAATCAGGTGGTCAGTGTCAGTGCCTCCACATGCTTGCACCCATGCTCCTGAACCAGTGGTCTACGTATATTTGGACTGGGAGGCTGTCACTGGTTCACAGCCACCTCAGGACAGGATTGCTTCCTGCAGCAACCTGGAGGCACCAAGGTGATGCAAAACATTCCAGGGAGGGGTGCTGGTTGGATCCCTTGCGAGTGCAGATCTGTTACTTCAGGAGAGTGTCACCAGTCAATACCACCTTTTCATTGGGCATGAAGCACAGCAATGCTAGCATGAGGTGAGCAACCCGTGTGGGCTAGCAGAGGACTTCGGAGGAGCAGTATGATGGCTGGAGAAGGGAAGGACAGACAGCATAAGAAGGACACTCTGAGAAGACCTTCAGGAAGGGGACAACAGTTTCCATAAAAACAGGAATGATTCATTCTGCTGCTGACAAAATTAGAAATAAAGTAATGGTAATAATAATAATCATCATCATTATAATCCTTGCACTAGATACTAATTGGTAAATAATTTTTTCTCCTTTTTTTTTTTTTTTTCTGGGTTTCTTTTCCCCCCTGATCACTCTGAATTGCATGTCCAAGCCCCCTCATATCGCAAAGGGGTGGAAAGTGTGTGTTACATTGTGAATTGAAAATTAATTCCGATCCTACATTCCCCACTGTCCTACAGCTATTCTTCACACAGGTTCAGTGGGACTGCCTCAAGGATGGAAGGGGATGTTACATGTGTTCCTGCTTAGCACCCACAGTACCTGCTTTCCAGATGCACAGCTCTTAAACTCTGATTTTCTTGTTGTTTTGGGTTTTTTTACAAGTAGGTCTAGGAAACAGAACAATGACAGGAGGATCATTGTGAGACAATCGATGTGCAGAATTGTAGCCAAAATCTGAATTCACCAGAAACCAATAAGCTGAAATAGCCACAACCAACTGTCCATAGCCTTGTCTTGAATGGCTTTAAACAAAAAATATAAAAAGCCATGGACAGTCTCCTTACCCCTGTCCAGAATTTGATGTAAACAACATCCATAGAAACTGGGATTGTTAAGAAAGTTTATCCATATATCTGGATAGCAATAAAAAGCGTTTCCTAGGAAACTGTAAAATCCTGTACCAAGCAGTGTACAGCCAAGCCGAGAGGAACATTAGGTTGATTTATATTTTCAAGGTACAACTTTGCATGATTTCGTTTAGATCCTGTGACAATGTACAAGGAGAGCACGTGTGAAGGTCAGGGCTGGGGTTTTTTTGTTTGTTTGCTTGCTTGCTTTCTTTTCTGAAATGTCTCTTGTGTAACTCATTGGTCTGGGTTTTCATTTCAATTCTCGTTTGTAATAACAGGGCATTACCGCTCCCTGCGTCTGTCCTTCCTGTTCATGCCAAGGCTGCATCAGTAATTTCCTTCTGCTGCCAAAGAAACAATGGTTTCGTGTCTTCCCATTTCTTCAAGAACTGCTGCCAGCATGCTCAGGTTGCCATCAGGGAAATTCTGGGCTTCCCAGAGATCCAGGATCACCCCAGTGGGACTTGATTTTGTAGCAAAATAGTTTAGGTACCTGCAACAAGACAAAAGGGAACTTGTTTTTTGAGCTGCATGAGAGCTACCTGAGTTCACAGGATTGCAACCCATCCCTGTTGCTGGTGCTGTCAAGGTGACCATCCCTGTGCAGTCAGTCTGACCAGTCTGTACATCTGCTTTCAGTTACCTCAGTGGGACTTTCACCAGGACCCTTTTGCATGTACCTCCTGTAGGGTTTTGCCACCCAGCCACATGTAGGCAGCCCCTCTCACCTGTCCAGTTTCAGCTTGTGAGCCAGCATCCGCCAGTCATGGCCTCTGGTCTGGGGTGCATCCAGGCTGCTGCACAGCTTCTGTCTTATCGGGAGGGGGATGCTGAAAGCACTCGGCCCTACTATGGTGGTGATGGTGCCTGATGAGTCCATGGGAAGATAATCAATGCCAGTAGGTTCCTAAAGTTGGAAAGAAAGAAAGAAAAAAAACCCAACAAAACAAACCAAACAAAGAAAAAAACCAAACCAAAACAAAAATCCAGCAGTTTTGTTACTGAGTGCAGAGATGATTTTAGAAATGTACCCTCTGAGACTCAGTGCTTTTACTTGGCTTTGAGGGGAGCAGCCCTCTGCTAATCAAGCATTTATGTTAGTCAGTTGAAAAAGAGAAATATTTACAACCAACTTTGGGTAGACAGGAGCTATTCCCCCCCCACGCCCCCCCCCACCCCCCCTTTTTTTTTTGAGGGTGAAGATTACTATGGCTTGACAAAATTGAGCCCAGCTTAATCAATCACTTACTGGAAATAATGGAAGATCAGGCACTTTGACAAATTCCAGAGCAAACTGCTACCACTAGGGCAAAATTGGGCTTTCCTGGCTTGGCTGGCAGGAGCCCATTCCCAGCAGCCCCCCAAGCACCCCACCCCATACCAAGCCAGCACTGGGCTCACACCACTGACATCCCTCTGGCAGCACCTGTGCACTCCAAAGCTACTGATGCTCAGCAAACCACAGAGAGATAGTTAATACTGCCCCAGGCACAAGCTGATCCCTAATTTTTATGCAGCTTTAACTGTGCTGGAGATAGGTGGAGCATACGCACTCAGAGGGCAGCTGTTGCCCCCCTCCCCAAGACCAGCGCCGTGCTCAAAGGCAGTGTGGCAGCAGGGTTTCAAGGGGAAAGTCACCTCCAAAGCCAGCTCGTCCCCTGCAGGTATGGTGTTGATGCCCTCTGACACCGTCCTCCCAGATGGAAGGCTCCCCATGGCACCACTGTTACCATGGACCGCTGGGAATAACAAGCGGTTGGCTCTTCTGGGCAAGGATTTTGTCTTTTCCTTGGCTTGGAAGGATTTAGCACTTACAGACTTTGTAGCTGGTAGGACAATGGTAGTTGGTCAATTTGGATGATTTGGTTTGCTTAGGAACAACGAGGTCCTGCAGGGCAGCTGAAAGCCCCACCAAAACTCATCGACACTGACTAACTGCCCAACTGTGCAGCGGGGACGTGCAGCACTTCTCATCTCCAGCTACTAAAGCACACAATGGAAAAAGCAGCAAGCATAGCTGGGTCTCCCTTCATACCTCTCACTCTATTTCTCAAATCGGTCTCCTTTTCTGGCAGAAACAGGGGAGCCACTGCAGCCCTAAGCAGTCAGAAAGACCCGTGCAAAAGACTTGTCATTAAATGTCAATTTGTTTTCTTCCCTGTGAGCTGTCTTGTTGCTTCATGTCAAGCTGGATGTTGGGAAGGCCCTGTAAAACCTGAAACCGTCTCAAAACCAGGTAATGCCTGGCTCAAGCTGCTATTGCAGATCCCCCAGGATGCTTGCTGGAGATGCTTAGTCATGTGCAGGCTTTGCTTTCCCCAAAAAGAATGTAAATGTGTGCAGAGATGGAAAGGGGTGAGCAATGAACAGAATTCAACCCCTTCTGCCTCCTATCTTTTAGCCACAGCAATTAATTCTCTTCCACTCTATAAATATGCCTTTTTTTTTTTTTCTTTTTCTTTTTTTTTTTAGAAATGGCATTTTAGGGAATCTATGACATTTCTAATCAACGAAGGTTTACACCACGCTGTAATGTCCTCACTTAGCATGCCTAAAGCAATGCTGAATGTGGAATCTCTATCTGGGCACCAAGGCCCTGCATCACAAACCAGCTGCCCCAACCCCACCGACTCAGGCAACGAGCTACTGTCCTCTAACTGCCTGGCAGTGGGGGCTGCCCAGGAGCCAGCGCAATTACTGGCATGCCACTGCTGCTGCCTGCATGCTTACCTGCACTGGCAGGTCAGTAGCGGCTGTAGGGTGCTGACCGGTGGTATCAGAGACAGACAACCTTCCCTTTTATTCTGGGCCAAGGGACACAAGGGACACACAAGGGACACAAGTGACACACTGAGGCAGCACTGCCCTGGATTTTGAGGTGGCCTGCTGCCCCAGGTGCATCAGGATTGCTGCAGAAGGAGCCCGAGAATCCATGGCAGTGCCCTAGACTCTTTTGGGTGACTACCAACAGCATAAAAGGGGCTTCAAAAACAGTGGGTGACCTTTATTGCAGTCTTCCTCTTGCCTCGCAAATGTGCATGTTTTGGCACTCAGTGCATTGTATTTTTGAAGTCCCAGTGGAAGACACTGTGCAAAGCCAGAATAAGACAGTTTAATCTGCAGAAGTTTTACATCCTTTACAGGGGACAAAAAAGAAAGCCCATAAAGGAAGGATGCAGGAAGCTCTTTTAGTATATTTTTACCGCAGAGTGACAGAGGCAGAGACAAATAGCCAGCAATGAAGAAAGGCACCAGCACAGTCCAGCAATGCCTAATCACTAGCTGGATACCACTAGCCTAATCACAGGAGAAAGTGTGAGGAACCACAGCTAAGGTTTCCTGATACCTGGTCTGGTGTCTTTATCACACCTCTAAAGTCATACACATTGGTTTCCAGGTTTCTGTTATCACACTTCCAGGTGACTTTTTTCATCAAATTGTCTGAATTTTAGTATTTTTTTTTCTAGTTGACACAATCCTGTATGCCAGCCTTTAGCAGCCCAAGGTCCTCCTGCCCCTCGCTGGGGCTCGGGAACATCACGAGGAGCAATTTTGCAGGAGGCAGCCTTGATAATGGTGGTATTATTCACTCCCTCTATTCATCCCTGATGGATGGGATCACAGCACAAGACAAGAATATTATCCTGTTCCCTCTGAATCTATTACCAGGCCCTATTACACACAACCAGCTGAAGATGATTATAGTGTATACTTGCATTTCATTAAAGTTACTCTCAGTTCTTTCTCTTCTTTGCGAGGTTAAATTAGAGATTACCTCAATGCAGCACTTATTACAATAATTGTTTATGATACTTGTTTTACCATCTGTCTTTGATGCTGTGTAGTCCCCAGCTGAATCTGTAAATTAACACCCACTAACCAAACAGATGTTATGGGTAATGGCGCACACCATCAGGGCCCTACAACACCAGAAACTTTTGCCTGTGGTCTCCCAGTCCTTCCTCGAGTCAGCCAGCAGCAACTGCTGCCTGAGAGCCTGCTTTTCATAGTCGCCGAGGTACCAGGCATAAAACCCATCAGCGTGTTCACTGAAGTCAATGCCACTTCACACCTGAATGTGTTGCTTGGTCTCAGCCCTAAGCTTGACTGCCCCCAGGAGCAAAAATTCTTCAGGTGCTACATAGCATCAACAAAGATGTTCCCAAACTTATGATCATTTTTCTACTAGAAAATGTCATCCATCAAAAGAAAATTGTCAAAGATGATAGGTTTTGTAGCAGTACCAAAATATGAGAAAAGTCTTTTGCAACTAGACCATCCAATATTCCCTATTGCACAGCGATTACGTGGGGTCAGAGGGGAGTGACTCATGCAAACATATGGCAATGAGATTTTCCTAGTCTCCTTTCTCTCTGTTCAGGGACATGCCAGGCATGATGGTCTTGTGGACTGCCAGGAAACAGGACCATGTGGTGCTTTGCAAGGTGCATTAGGGAGTGGGGTAGGCAAACAGCTCCTCCACACAGAGAAAGACAGCACTGGCAGGGAGACCACAGATGTCCTCCTCCCTCCCTTGAAGGAGGAAGGCTCCCTTGCAGATGAGAGAAGCTAAGGGAAAATGCAACAGGAGATACAAAGCAATGACTTAATCCATCACTTAGGTCCATCCCAGCAGTCAGGAAGAAAATGGGAAGCACTAAACAGGTAGCAATGGGAAAGGATATACCTCCTAAGCCCTCCCATGTTCCTGCAGTCAGATAGAGAACTGCACCAATGTCATTTACCTCTGAGATGGAGCAGTTGAGCTGGAAAATCTGCCCTTCTCCTTCAACCTGACGCACACAGAGTTTGCACACTAGCTCCAGGGTGTTCAGGCTGAACCTTTCCAGTGTGAAGGTGCAGTGCAGGTTCCTCTGGCATCCACTCCAGATGTGGTAAAAGGGAATCTCCTGCAGGAGTAAAGCAAAAAAAGTGTAGTCAGGGAGGGATGGGGGACGAAGGCACAGATGCTATGTGACTAGAGACCATGGGCTCCATGCTACTGTCACTGCAAGTGGTCCAGGGAAAAAAAAGTCCATGAGACTGCAGCCTGGCACCTAGTGTTTTTTTAAACACCTCTGTGTGTCACTGTATTCCTTTAAGCCTCACTACTAGGATCAAATGTGAATGGTTTGTGATGCTCACCTGGTATTTAGCCAGAAGTTTACTCTTCCAGAGAGAGTGGGCAATGTCATGAATGGATAGGCGGAGATTGTGAGTACTTCCCTTAAAATACAAAGCTTTGGGTTCCTCCAAAAGCTGCCCACCCATCTGCCGCTCAAGTTGGAGGACCTCCTGCAGTATTGTGAGAAAAAGAAGCAATTAGGTTTCATCAAAACAGCACACTGGTCCTCTGATTCCTCAGGACTGACTGCTGTAGATACTGTAACTTGTGCAATACAGGAAAAAAAATATTGCACAGGCATTGCACAGAGTTGTGTTTCCCTGTGAGCTGGAATTGCATTAGTGGATCTGAGTATAACCTACTTGCTCCCTTCATACAGCAGCAGCCCAGCAGGGATGCAGGCACCTGTGTCCCCTTTGGGAGACACTTATCTTACATGTCCTATAAGCAGAAAGTTTAATTGCATGCTATTATATTGAATACAAAGCCTTTGCATCAGTCTTTCAAACTGGACATCTAATGATAGCTTAACAATTTTGGTTTTGGAAGCTCTTATTTGCATAGGTCCTGCTGATATGGGACCGGTGCATACTGCTGGTCTTTCAGCTTGTGCCTCCTGACAAACTGCTCTATGACAGAGAGGTAAAGGGGATAACAGATGCCTATGCTGAGACTGTCAAGCAGGATGGTATCAAAACAATGCAAAACACTGTGATGGAGCATTTTGTACCTATGAATACACAGGTTCAGGTTACTGAAATATCGATCTCCTAATTAAGAGTTAGTAAGCCAAGAGTCTGGTCATTTTCTGCAGCTAAAAATAAATACATGCCCGTAACTAATGAGATCACAGCAGACTGCTGCCTACAAACAGCCTAATTGTAGTCCACATGGAAGAAGCAAGTACAAAGGCACCTACATGAGCCCCATGAGAAAGCAAGGCAGCCAATCTCAGTCATATTTAATTACAAGAGCCAACCAACCAACTAGTCTCCCACAGCCAAAGCCAATCACACACAGTGAGCGTGCTCAAGGAGTATGCAGGCACACGAAACCAGGATGCTACCCCAGGCCAACTAAAGGAGCCTCTGTTTTAGCTAAGCATTAAACAAGCTACTCTTGATCACGTTCAGGATCTAGTTAGCATACAAGAAAAGCCCCTGTCCCAGCACCTGGCAGATCTTGAAGCTCAACTGATGTTCGTTTATCAGCCATTAGAGAAAAAGAAACAAAATCAGGAAGCCTTTTAGATTAAGGATATGCCAATGAATCAGTTCCAGCTCCTTTCCAGTGCCCCCTAATTACCTCGTCAAGATGTCTAAAGAGCAATCGATAGTAATTATCTGATTACTATAGATCTTCATTACGTCTAAATTACCTCCCTGGAAGGGCCAGAAGACTACTTGTGGCACTGTGTGAGCTAATTGCAGACATCACCCCTCAGGCACATGGGGCACGGGGGCGAATGAGTGCTCCTGCCCATGCAGTGCCAGCTCAGGGAGCTGCACTACTGTGGGGAAAAGCACTGCTGCGTGATGCTGCGCCATCCCACCCACCAGATCTGGGTATCTAGTTTCAATATCCCACTTTTAGTAAATGCCCTTGGCCACTGTAGCCTCTCTACAAGCTCCAACTGGAGAACACCAAGCAGCCTGTGTTTTTCCCATGCCACTCAGCTAATGAATTCAGAATTAATTTGGAGCCATGATTTGCACAGCCCTTCAAACCTGCAGGCTGGCTCTAGCCATACGGCAGTTTATTTAGAGCAGTGTTTATCCTCCTGACTGGCACCTCTGCTCTCCTGAGTTGAAATCTGAGCTGCACGTTGCTTGCTTCATGCTGAGATGGATCCCACCACCCTCCATTGCTTCTCACCACCCCTGTGAGCTGGGACTTAGCCCTGATGCCCTTCCTAGGAGAGAGAGCTGTATAAGGCATCATACCATTGTCAGCATCACTGGGACAGCCACAGCCTGTATTTGGAACAGGCTTCCTCATTAATAGGGCACAAGCAAGCAATGGCATTCAGTCTAAGCTGTTGCCTTTCTTCTTAAGAGGGAAAAACATACATTAAATAACCAAGATAAGATCACATGTCTGTTGTGCCTTTTTTTGTTTTTGTCTATTTAGAGGACAGTTACTGCACAGCATGAGGCAGCTTGGGGCATGCCACCCACAGCCTGAAAACATTTGCTAGCTCCTGGTGTGGGAGGCAGCTGTTTCCATGTGCCCAGCAGCTCAGCCTCCGCCATGCTGCCACACACAGGTCACATACCTCAATCTCAAAGCCATATGTGAATAAACAAAATAAAGCAACTGGATTTCTTCATAGTTATCATATTATTTTTTTTTTATTTCTTTTTTTTTTTTTTTTTACAGCAGACTAGCTTGGGTATCACCTTCAAAGTGTAAAAATCAGCCTTAAAAGAAGAGGCAAGTGCTCGAGGTCACAGCTACCCTCACCCTTACCCAAAAAGCATTTTTGTGAGCATCCCATCTGGGTATCTTGGGACCCTGTGGAATGATCAGTGCTGAGCCCACTATGCTCCTGGGAACCTCGCCAAGCCGCTCCCCCACAATAACCGAGCCCTTTCTGATGACAAGTCATTACACTTCCCTACTGTACTGCAGGCGCTGGCAGTTCAGCAGCAAGCGCTTACTCTGCATGACAAGAGTGGGAAGCCCGCTGGATAAATACTGCACTGTGTTTTATACCGCAACTGCTCATCTTCCTTTGGTGGCTGTTAGGACACATTCAGCATATGGCACACTCATTCCTAGTTGTAAATAATAACAGAATACATTTGGTTGCCTATTAAAATAAACACATAATCCCCTACAAAGGCTCTTCCAAACCTCAGACATCCCAATGTGGGAACTCTCACGCTGCTCTTCCCTTTCCGTGCCATGCCTTGCCCAGAGCAGCCAGCCCCAAGACTGAGAGGTTGCAGCTGGTGCCTCCCTTGCTGCCTACAACTTTCCCTCCCTCTCCAAATTACTTTAAACCTCCAGACCTGCTGGTCCAGCTGTGTCTGCATGCTTTGCCTCACACAGCCAGTGGTAATTGCCCAGTGAATGCCTTCCCTGCAGCAATATGGCAGTGCCAAAGACCTCTTCCCAGCACAGCTGGGGCTGCTGCAGTGCCAGCTGTTGTAAAAGCACGTGGCAAACAACCCAACTTTTTTTTTTTTTCTCCCCTCCTTCTAAATAGTCATAGTTTGAATCTACACAACACTGTCGCACAGGGCTGGTCTGTACACACTGGTTCACACACACCAGTCCACGCTGAACCCTTTCAGCTACAGCTAGCTGACTAGGTTCTGGTTTTTCTTAAATGTCCCTCCCCAGACCTTTCATTTCCAGAGAGGTGCAATGAGTTGATGGCCAACAAATACTTGTGCTTGTCCTCCTGTAAACCACCAGCTAGCTGGGTCTCAAACCCCCTGGGTGGCCTTCCAGCCTTGGGGTAGATGTGCCAGAAGAGAAGAAAATTAAAATGCACATACTTTGCTGTAAAAAAAGCAGTAGGTATTTTTTCCTCACCTTTCCTCACCGAATTACAAGCTCGCTTTGGGGTCTACCTGCAGCAGAAGCCCAGGGACCGGCCTGCGCCCCCTCAAACACTGGCTGCAGCTTCTCAGGTGAAAGATGGTCCCTCCGTGTTGCTCAGCACCTCTGCTGATCCCTTCTGCTATCACACTGAATCAGATTAACTTTACCTCACAGCTCTCCCCACAGTCTATTAGAAACAAACCAACAGCTCTTGAGTAACACCTAATTGGATTCCCCCAGCTCTGACTGCATTAGCGGTCTGTCCAAGGCCCCTCCGACTCACTGATTATTACCTCAGGCCTTGACGAACCCGTGGAAAATTGTATTACACAGCACAGGCATAAAACTGTCAGGACTTCTCAAGCCTGATCGCTATGAAAGATCCTTTTCACATTTTTAAAGAGGAAAAACAGAAGGGAAATCAGACTGGGGAAAATGATTGTTTCTAAAAGCCTGATGACACCAACGTATCAACAGAGGCTGAGCTCCCAGGCCCTGCACTGACAAAACCATGCTGAAATCAAGATATGCCTGCTTATCTTATACTTCACCTTATACTTCACTGCCTTTCTTACATATAGCCAAGCACCCCCCTGCCAGCAAAGCCAAGGCAGGCAAGCCTTGACACCAGATAGTACTGGGGACCAAAACAGAGCATGCCATTCGCAGTGATGGAAGTCACTGCTCTGGAAAACATAAACATCTCCCAGCCAGTGTATGTGGGTTTAAATCCCAGTAACTCCCACATGGAGCTGAGGGAACAAAAGCACATGCAGCACCAGGATGACCCTGCACAGTCAGGCTTTTTACTCGTTTTGCTGCAAAGAGGCATTTGGGAAGTTGCACTGGCTACGGCCAAAGAAAAAAACCCCACCTTTTAATAACCTCCATCGTTACACGTGCAGTTGGAGCTACATATTTCACGAGTGCAACTATTATAGATACAATCTGTATAAATACAGGTATTTATAAAGAGAAATAGCAAGCATGGTTATCTATCTGCTCATCTGTATGTAGTGAGTGTGTGTTTATGAGCATGCCAGAATTACACAGTGAGAGTGAGGTTATATAGTCGAGATAGCAACAGCTTTGGTTTATTTCAGTTGTGAATTCCCAACACAAAAAGCTGCACACGAAGAGGTGTAATAAAGCAGTATGAAAGCAGGCAGTGATTAACAGCCCAGAAGCTTCTTTTATCATTATCAACTATTTACAAAGAAGCATTTATATGTTTCCCCATCTCTGGGGAGCTGGCACTTAGCATTAAAAATACATGAATAACGAATGAAGCCCCGTGTACCTTATGGCCTTTTAATAATGCAAAAATCTTAGGATTCAGGATATGATACAGGTAAACAAAGGAAAAAAAGACTGGTAGGTGGAAAATAATGTGAGATCCCTATGTAAAGGACAATTCATAGCATCTGTGGCTTAAACTGTAGAACAGCAGCTTGTTGTCAAGCTCTTCTAATCGCAAGAATAACCCAGGGAGCAGGAATACATGGAGCAGAGGGTCTAGTCACTGCTATGACTGCAATTCCGTGACAGCTGTAGAGGGAGAGGGAAAGCAAGCAAGAGAGCAGCAATCACCTTAAGGGCATCCTGTGTGTCATCAAGGCAGTAGACCCGGATGCTGTACTCCAGCGAAGAGCAGGACAGCGGTCCAAAGATGGCCAATTTGAGACGTTTGGCTGCTGCTTTGGTGGTTGACTGTCCCACCAAGGCATACGTGCTGAGGGTTTCTGTCAGGATATGGCAGGCCTCTGGGTCCAGCTGGATATAGCATGGAGTGGTGAAGTTTTCCTCCCCGACCACCACCACATCCTGAGGGAGAAAGAGGCCAAGTTAGAGCTCCCAGCCCCTCAGAGCTGCTCTCCTTTAAGACAGCAATGCCTCTTTCAAGCCTGGATGATGCACAGAGACCTTGCTGCTTGCACTTTAGATTAATCAAGATTTACAATTCCTGCTCCTGGCTTTTCTCCTGCATAGGCACAAGATGATTTCTCTGGGGTGCTGGTGGTGATGATGGTGGCAGAAACTTCCTCCTGTCCTCACTCCCCTAAGACTTGTAATTCTTTCCTCTGGGCCTTGCAGCAGCTTTTAAAGCCCTGGGCAGAGTTAGGCAAATAATGAAAATATTTTTAAATGAAATATCATATATATATATATATATATAAATAGATAGATCAATAATAGCAAATAATGAATATATACTTTATTGAAAAGTGTATTGCGAACTAATAATTCAGTTATGATTTAACATCAGAAGTCACAGGCGTTTTGAATAAATAACAGCCCTTCATTTCCTAAGCATGACAATAAGGAGTCATAAAAACTCGAGGAAAGGAAGTAACCTCTACAATGGTCAAATGCCACATCCATATGAAATATCACCTGCTGCTTCATGAGAATAATCCTCCACTATGAGACTATAGGGTGAAGAGAAAAACTACATACAGCCTGAATGCAGACAACCTCCCCAACCTGTGTGTAAGGAAAACACTCCCTTGCTAATTTCCTCCATTCAACCCTGCCTGTAATATCCTGCATGTAACACAAGGTGCTTTGAATGGCTTTTAGAGAGAGAAGCGAAAAGGTAGCAGCAGATGATGGCCACCTCTTGCAAAGCCACCACACACCACATGATGCTTGGCACAACTCACCTGTCTCATCCTCACTGCTTGCAGGTCTGCAGCACAACATACACATCTGGCAGCTGAGCAGCGTGGGCTCAACTGAAATTCAGCGTTAGGCTGGGGCCCTTAGTCTCAGGAAAAGCACACATGCCACGTTTGCCAAAGTGGCACGGTCCTTCTGGAGGGCAAGGTGCTGCAGCACTGACTGCACTCCTGCTACAGCCATGTCAGCACCTGGCTCTGGCAGGAGGCACTGGCCCCAAGCGATGTTGCAGGTGTGTGTGTGCATGCGTGGGCTCAGCTTGGAGAAGCTGCTCCAGAACTGAGCGGTGGAAGAAGATCATTGTGCGATGGCTGGGGACCCTGTGGATACTGCAGAGGCTGTGCTGGCACCAGAGCGTGTGCACGGCTGGCAGAGCAACCTCTCTGTCAAGGCCAGGAGCAAGACGGTGGAGAAAATGAAAAGGTGCCAGTAACACAGACACAAATAAGAGATGTGTGGTGCCAAGAGTCAGGCCGGTGGGGTGCAGATTAGTTGGCGAGACAGACCCACGTTCACTGCACGCTCCCTCCCAGTGTGAGGAAGGGCCAGTGCCACAGGCAGGGGAACAAATGCAAGAGGCTTTCAAAGGCAATGCTGGACACAACGTTCTTGCTGCTGTCAGCCCAACTGCCTTCGAAAGCCACTCTGACCTTATTAAACTACCAGTAGGAGAAAGTGTCCTTGCCAAATTAATTATGAGACCAAGCTGGTGGCAGCAGGTACCTGGGAGCACAGGGCTGGAGAGGAGGACTCTGGCAGGATGGCCCAGCCTTGCTGAAAGCATGACTTTATGCTCCAGTTACAGTGGAAGATCCTTCTGCCACCCGGCCCTCTCCCTTCTGTCCCCATGACTTCATCAAAATATCCTGCCACAACCAAAAGTCCAAGTTCCAAAATGCTGCGATGAAAGCTATTTCATGGAAAACAGCACGGAAACTAGGAGGCATCAAACTGCCCCAAAGACTGCATCTCTCTGTGAGCTCCGGGCACCTTAGACACCTGGTGTTGAAGGGCACTCCTGCCTGTCTGTAGCAGCCACGCATCTCACATAGAACACCCAAAATACAGGCATCCTGGTCCAGAAAGGCAGCTGAAGGACTAGCAGAGAGCCCTGCATGCAGTCAGCACACAGGCTGGAGCTCTGGAGCCTCACCTCCCAAGGCCCCTGGGCAGCCTGGTGCTTCAGCTGGATCTGCCAGTCCTCTGTGTTCGGTTCTGCGCAGTGGTGCATGGTTAAAATGACGGGCCGGGTTAGCAGGGCTCCTGGTGGGCCACAGCTCACCACCGGTGTCAGCAGGGTTTGGCTGTCTTCCACAGGGGGCCTGACAAGGGGACAGAAAGATGGATATAATAAGTGAGCTGAAAAAGGCAAAAAAGGTACATTCAGGTATGTAAAAATAAGAAAAAATACTTCTCTTAAAAAGATTGTGCAAGCAAAGAATGGGTGGGTTTGATTTATTTGGCTGTTTGTTTTTTTTTTCCCAAATCCTAAAACATTGTTATTTTTTACAAAAAAACCCTCCTTGTTTGCCATTTGTCAAAATGCAGGTTTAGGTGGCAGCAAATTGGTGGCTGAGCACCCTCCACGGAAGGATCCCTGCAGACCTTACACAGAGGCTTCATTTCACCCAGTGCTGAAAAGTGGCCACTGCTGCATTTAGCAGTTGTTCAGCAGCATACAGAAACGAACAGTGGCTTTTGTAAGCATCACATGTGAGAATTACTTACTGTCTGGACAGAGAAAATTGAAGAACAGAGGCAGAGAACGAACTAATGAGCATGTCTGAAACCTCGTAAGTGGTATGCAGTGTATCTGAGATGTGCAGTTTGAGTTCAGAGTCATCACCAAACCCACTGATACTCCATTTTACTTAAAAACCATTCAGATCTACTAGAATGGCCATTGCAAATATGCCTGCAGGGAGCAGGTGTCACTGGTGGGGGGGAATAAAGGACGAAGGGATGATAAGGAATAGTGCAGAGGGGTGCAGAGGGCAAAACACACCAGCAAAGCCTCAGTTATCTAGTGATAACCCAGAGTTGTTTAGTTAAAAACAGGGGTATTGTCCAGTGCGCTTGCTGCCAGTCACTAAGAATAGGTGTTATGGGAAGTCACATAAGTATTTAAGATACATAGCATACACTGTAGTTTTTAAATGACAGAGAAAGTGTGTGTGTGTGTGTGTGTTTGCGTGCGCATGTGCACGTGCATGTGTGTGCATGTGTAAACTATCCCAACTGCTGAGGAGCTTAAAAACAGAGGAAGCATGAGTAACTTTAACTATCCCGACATCTGGTGTATGACAAATACAGCTGAATGTGCCTCATCAACTGCCTCCCTAAATAACACAGAGGACAAATTCATGATCCAGAAACCAGCAAGTGGGAGATTAAAAGTGTTCGATGTGATCTGCGCTTAAACTCCAGATCGGCCCACAGGACCTCCCATCCTCTGCGGTGGCTAAGGGTTCAGTCCCTTGTTGCATTTACAAATACTTGTATTTACACCTGTATTGGTCTTAGTGGTATTATTTGACACAGCATTAAATACTGTTTATTTCTGCAAGTCTTTGACTTTACCAAAAGAAAGAACAAAATAAAGTAGGTGTAATCGTAGATAACAATTTCAAGGAGGCCAGATCAGGACAGAAGCTGTTTTGCTATCCAATTTATTGCACCTATTCTGGCTATTGTAAAGGTATGTCCACAGGCATATCCTATTTTGTTCCACCTTAATTTTCCCTGAATATTCCATTAATCTTACAGAAAATGAAAGACAAACTTTTGAGAAATCCTTCTTCAAAGTGGGACAAAGGCACTTTTCAAAAGTATCTCTTGCTGCTACAAATCTTGTGGGAGATTTTCATAACATCTGAGAGAGAAAAAAAAAAAAAAGGTCGGGCATGGAAAATTAGATCTATGCAAATCAGTAATACCAGATGATATGCATCTGTGGAAATTAACTGATGAGTTTACTAAATGACTTAACAATTGTTTCTGAAAAGCCGTGGACTGGAAACAAACAGCTGTGATATAGCTGCCTTTCAAATAAGATGTAAAGTATAAAAATCTGGACAGCTATCATGTATTACACTGGTTATTGTAGCCTAACAAATACTACACAAAAGAAATGAAACACTAGCAGATAAAGCACCTTGTCCAGCTCCTCCTACATGCTGTAGGGATCTCTGGATTCAGATAAAGAAGATCAGGGATCACTCTCTTGCAAGACTGAACTGAATAAATCATTGGGCAGTTTTTGACTAAAATGTTGCTTCTTTGTCAGACTCATTTACTTCAATGTTTTGGTGGTGTTTTGATTTTTTTTTCATCATAAGCAACAAGAAGATTAAAAAAACCTCACAGTGTGGCAGTGGTTCTTAATGGTCATCTACCATTAATGGATATTTGAACACTCCCCTACAGACTAATTTAAGAAATTTCAAAACCCATAATGTCTTATGAGAAAGATCTTTCAAAATTACAATATTTGTCTGGAAAGCCACAGGTAAGACAACCTATACACTAAATCATCTGGTTAACCTAACTTCATCTAAAAGACTACTGAAACATGAAGAAGGAAGGAAAAAAAATACAAGTTATCATAGTTTTTTTGACTATTTTTGTAATTGACTAATTACAAAACCAGTAGTCCAAAAAATTATAGGAGGGAATATATCATGATTGTGATAAAAAAATTCATACAGTGCATTTTAGGTTAAAAATGAGTTAAAATCTACGAGAATCTGAGCGCTGATGCATGTGGTTAAAAAAAGCCAAAAGGTCATTAAAATTATATGGTACTGATAAATCATGCAGCCTAAAGTTGTCTCTTTAGTAAAATTAAGTTTAGTCACTACTCTGTGACAAAATTGTGTTAGCTGTTAAATTTTAGGACTTTGATGGAGGGCATGATTCTGCGCCACAACGTTTTATATCTGATTAACACAAGTATAAAAAACAATGCAGAGCACGAAGGCGGGAGGCACTCCAAACTGCAGAGTCAGCAAGTGATGTAGGAGGCAGATATAAACATACAACAGGCATGCAAAAAAATAGCAAAGCTTAGTATTTTTTCCCAAGTTGGTAAACAGCATCTTTGTCACCAGACTTACAAGATTTATTGTCAAGTGGATGAGAGATGCCTGTTCCTGATGTGGGGATTTACGACACAGGACACCGATGAGTAAGGAGCAGAAGAAAGGGCCAGTTGCAGGGGTGCTTGACTTTGCAGTCCCCATTTGCGACCAGACACACATCTGAGTTGGGTACCCCACAGTGCTGCCAGTCCTAGTGACTCTCTACCACTCCACCTCATGCAGATAAACCTTTAAAAACTGAGATATAATGAGTTGCAGAGAAGTTCTCGAGTGGTGTGAAACAGGGGTCAGTGTCACTGAATTAATGAAATTCCAGCTCTGTTAAAGTCCATGCTAAACCTCTCTCTGACTACTATATAAGGCCAGAATTTCTACTCACAATGTGGTAGACAATGTAAATTTACAGATAACAATTAACAAGGAATTATTGTAACAACGAGAGCCAGAAAATAATGCAAAAGATCCAGAGAGGGTAAAAATATAGAAATAAAATCATATTAATTGGACAGCAGTTCATGCAGCCTGAGCAAAAAAAGTTCCAAGCATAGTTACTTAGTAGCAAAGAAAGCAATGAAAGTTAAAAAGATCACAGGTGAGCTGACTGCAACACAGCAGGCATCACCTTGTAATGTGACACAGCAGCAAAAAGCAAATCTGATTTCTGGGGCTGTATGGGACAAGGCGTGTCAGAGCACACTGAGGTGATACTCCCTTTCCTATCCAGCTCTAACGTGACTGCAGGTAGCAAGGTATTTAGGGACTGCAGCGAGATCTTGGAAATAAACAGCTGAAACCTGGAGAACTGAGGCTAAACCACACAATGGCACAGAGGGGTACCCTATGACAACCAACAGGAAGAAGGAACAAAAATCTCTTGACAGATCTTTTCTTATTTCTCACTGTTTCCAATTTCCATTTTAAAACAAAAGGATTATGCCTTACTATAGCGAATGAGAACAGAAACAGATGCAGTAGACAAGATATATTATACAAGAGGTATTAATCTTTCTGCTTCAAGGCATAAACCCGACACTAATTGATGGAATTAGTAAACAACAAATTCCCCTGAAGACAAGTTATTGTGTAGTCATTTATTATGAGCAATTTTCTTCCTTCTCCTGGAGCAAGTGATGCAGCACCAGCGAAGCCAGGATTCTGGCCTAGGTGAGTGCCTGTTGTGATCGAGTATTCCAATTTCTGTGTTACAGATCGCAGGAGATCCAGCACAAACACACACAGAGGGGACCACACAGAGCAAGGGAGTTCTCTCCCCTGAAGCAGAAAGATCTATGAGCAGACATCTTCAAAATTGTGGGCAAGAACCTACTTTCTGGCTGTTATCCAAAAAAGAACCCCAAACCTAAACCCCCTCCCCCCACCATGTCCTTCATTTTAGGCTTGCAGCAGTCTCAGGATAACTTATTAGATGAGACTGGGCATTCAGCTGTATGCCTCCAAAGTCACTTCACTGCAGGCAAAAGAGACGTTTTTGTTTTACAAAGATCTGAGTGAGACTGAAATCCAATCCCCTGTTCAGCATTGCTATCAAAAGGCACTAACAGTAACTGAAAGGTCTTCAGATGTTTTTAGATGTTGTCCCAACCTGCACTGCTTATCAAGAACAATCAAATTATTTAAAAGCAAACAAACTTTTATTCACTATATCTGGTCCCTTCGCAATCAAATTTGTGTTTTTAATGGGATTACTCATTCGAAACGGTCTCCCTGTAATAAGCCAGACCATACTCATTAAGGTAGCTGTCAGACAGCAGATGTGAGCACAACTAGAGAAATCTCTGCTCCTCGGTGGGCGTACATTGCACTCCCTGGCACTGTGTGTAGATGTTACAGGCAATCACAGCAGCTCAGGAAGCACAGGACAGAGCAGGGAGCAATGGCTAACTCATAGCAACAGATGGCAACCCTTCTATGCAGCTACAGCTTAGCCAAATTCAGAGGGAAAGCATTTTATTTCTCCTTTCATTGCTGGGGCTTTACTTTTAACATGTTCCTTCTGAAGTTTCAAACTTAATATTCTTGATGACTCAGGTTCTTCTGCCAGCCTACCTTCAGAAGGAAATTGAACTGAAAAGTTTTCCTCCCCTTTTGTTCATGCTCTGGTCTTTTTTATGTTGATTTTTTCAATGACAATGACTGGCATTTTATGAAATTGTCTTCTGGAGTCACAAAGTAATTTTGTTTATGCAACTGAGATACAGAAGGGAGGTGGAGAAACGAGATGTGGAAGCCTTCAATATCTTTTATTTCACACCACTGAGCTTAGAGTTTACTGATGAAAAAGATAACATTGTTTCTTGGATCAAACTCATTGATCAGCTCCCTGACTTTATATTAAAGTCTATACATACACTATGAAGCCACTGATCCAAATCCTGACAAGGATCACCTGACCCTTCTCTCTTTTAAGGTAGCTAATTTGGAAGTTGCACAGTTTATGTGTGTCTTCCATCAAGATCTTCAGGAGCACTGCTTACTTCATTCTTCAGGGTTGTCACATTTCATGGGCACGGCGACATCCACTCTCATTTGCATCATCTCCTGCATGATGGATTACACAGAAGTGTCCTTCACTGTGCCACATTCAGTGCAGTTCTTGCCTCTGATTAAAGTATGCTAGAGTAGCTCCACCTAAAGCTGTGCAAGCACGGCAGGGGTTCACACAAGAACACAGGAACTGCCATACAAGATCATATCAGTGGTCCATCAAGACCCAGACCCTGTCTAGCACTGACCAGTGCCAGATGTTTCCAAAGGAAGCACACAGCTCCACTAATTTAGCTCAGAGCTAAATTTGTTTTTTAACCTGAGGCAGTTAAGAAAATCCTGAAAGCTGAAGATTTACACTCGTGCTATTTAATCCTTAGTCATGTAAGACCTAGGCTCTCACAGATGCTCATGGGAACAGGCTCTTGCCAGGTACCAATCACAGTGATGTATTTATTTATAGGTGAAAGAACAACTCAAGAAGGGATTGCTTCTTGTGAATCTCAAGGTCAGTGGTACTTCCCCAGGCTAAGGGTGACAGCATCTGATCGCCACTGAAGCAACCAACAAGCTTCAAGACAGAAACCTGTCTGATAGCTGTGAAATATTCTCATAGGCTTGTCATTTTTTTTGGTTATATATATAAATATATACACGCAAACACATATACATGTACAAACACACACATACACACAGACAGCCTTTTCCCCACTGCAGCCACTTCATAAAGCACATGGACCTTTCCATGAGGTCAGCATATGCCAGCCAAGGATCAAAGCCTGGTAGCTGCTTGCCATCCATCCTGCCCCAAATGACAGACAGAACGATTATAAGCTTGCAGCGCAGGAGCAGGAAAACCAGCCTGCTCGAGTATTAGTCTAGGAAAAGAGAAAACCCACTGCACCACAAGCATGCTAACACACTTAGAGAAAACAACTGCCTCCAAGTGGCATTTATTGCAAGCCATCAGAACCCCAATTCACCACAGAAGGATAATGATTTTAGGGTGACCTGCCTGCTCTCACATGCTTTGACGGATATGAAATGGAATATGTGGTGTGTCTTGGAAAGCTCTCCTAACCAATTTGCTGCAAGGCAATAGGGTGATATTACTGGGTTGTGAAGTCTCTCAAAATTCTGTACGACAGGTTTCAGAGACTAACTGGGGAAATGTATTAGGAAAACAAAGGAAGGAAAAGAAAAGGGGAATTTGCAGGACTCTGAGGGATAACAGATTTGCTGTTTCAGCTTGAATGTTCAGAAGTTGTTTCCTATTTCTACAAATAAAGTGTGAGCTAAATCTTAGGTCGCTGGAGATAATGTGAGCTGTGATGGTAAGCCTCTCTGTTCCTGCACTGGTTCTATTTAGGGTGGTACTATGGAGACCACATTCTCATGGCAGTGGTGGCTGTATATCAAGAAAAAGAGCCTGTCTTCCTTTTTGATTATAACACCCATTTCATAGTTTTCTATATGTCCACTTCCAAGCTACATCAACACACAACAGGACTTTTCAACCCATACACATTTACACGGTACTCATGAAAATAAATAAAGGGTCTCAATAAAGGGTCTCACAGGGTTTATTGAACACACTCCAGTTACTGCTTGGCCACAAAAGCAAATATCGGCAGCTAGTCCTTACTGTGGACTATCACTCTCTGCTGGAGTGCTGGAAGAGTGCAGCAGTGGATTTAAAAAATAATTACACCGCACACTAACTTGTGGTACCCGTATGATCCCAATTATATGAAGCAACATCTGTGGCCCATGCAGCCAGAAAAAGAGGCTTTGAGTGAGCTGCAGCTCTGCTACAGCAAGTGAAGTTTCTGCTAACAGAGTCCTGTGGCAGGAGACCATTACAGCTGAGTGCTGGGTGCCACCATCCCATTCTGCACCTCGAAACCTGGCAAAAGTGGGTAAGCAGGTAACAGGAAGGATTTTACAGTTCTGCAGCATTTAAGCCCTTTTCAGTGAATATTCAGTTCCAAGTGATAAAGACAACACCCAACAAGCTCCGTTTTAAATGTCCTAGAAGTGACTGGTTTCCATGATCATGAAGAACCTGGCACGCTGGAGTGGGGGCTGAAAAGCTGCCATAAATCAAATAAGCAGCTGGAGTCTGTGTGCCCAGAAAGCATTTACCACCAAGACAGGATGAGTTCTGCTGCCCCATGGCCAAGGCATCTTGCTCTCTGCTCTCCTCTCCTAGCTAAAGGAATCACTAAAAAAATTTGCAAGTGAGGATTTGCACCCTTCCATTCCCTTTTGCAGGCATATTACAGCATACTTGCTCAGTTTGGCAGACAGCACAGCTCTAACCATGCTTTTCCCAATACAAGTTAACCTATCCTTCTATCCTGTGTGTGACCTGCTGAATAACAGGTCTCACAAAGCATGCAGAGGAGGCTTTATGACCCTTGAAGAAAATAAACCAGATTAGCATGTGACATTGGCTGTTCACAGCTGCATGAATAAGGAGGCAGGAATTCTCTCTGTAACTGGCTGGAAAAAAAATAATTGCATATATAGCTCCTCCTAGGAATGATATAAAATCTTTTTTTAAAAAAATTAGGTATTTTTAAAAGGGAGATTTAGAGGCAAGCTGAATACAAGGGATGCTGTCTGATTATATTTTTTTTTCTTTTTGCAGGAAAGGGTCCTTTTCCAATGCTGTTTGTAAATGTCTTTAAAACACAGCCAAAGTAATAGGAATACAATCAATATTAGATATGAACAGAGACACTTTTTCTGTAGCTGCAATTAGCTATTTTCAAAGAGCAGGCCATGAATAATGTATGCAAAAGGGTGGGTGGGGGGAGTTACTTATTTTTTCTTTAAGCAGATTATTTTAGCATGGATGAAAGACTACCAAGCTAAAGAATAGTGTTCAATATCACGCAGTGTATAAACAGCTGTGGCTTAGCACATAATAAAAGCCATTAAGGGGCTGAGCCAAAAACCTCATAGCTAGCTCCTCTAGCTATGAGGGGGGGAAGGAGGCAAAGTAACGTGTAATAATTGCTTAGATTCATGTTTACCATTCAGCCTTTGTGTATGAGTCCATTCTGCGGACTAAGATCTCACCTTGCTCTTCATTAGGTTTTTCTAAAGCTGCTTTGAACAGTATCTTGGCTTTTTTGGAACCTTTTTTTTTAAATACCAAGGCTGCCAGATCACTCAGTAGACATTAAGATCTAGAATATGAATTGTCCACACATGCAGATTAACAGGTGAAAACAACAGAAGTCACGGCAACATTGGCTCTGGGTGGCTCTAGGAGGCTCTATGCATGCTGTGCCTGTGGCTAAGCAGGACAACTACTTGCTTACTTCTACCTCAGAGCAAGGAGTGGTGGAGGATGTAAAAACCTTTGGTCCATCCTCTTCACTGCATGGACTAGCCAAGCCCACAAAGGGTGAAATAAAAATTTACCTTCATTACAATAGGAGAGGACATTTTCCAAGCCTGGTGCTCAGGCACCTGTCCCTCTGCTGAGCTAATTTGCCACCTTGCTCCTCTGCTGCCTTCTCATTTGCAGCATGGGTCTTTATTAAGAGGTTACCTCACACCTCTGCCACACCAAACTCACACTGGCACATTTTCCTTGCTTCTGGCTATGATTCAGCATCACCCCGGCCTGACGGGTTGTGCAGAGTGCAAGTCTTGGTTAGAAAAGCAAAAGTCTGAGCTGATTTTGCGGCGAAGTCTATCCTTGGATTTGCATGCGTTTGCCTCCAAGTCAGCAAATAGTTCCAACACGGTAGGCTTTGCATAACCGTATTACCACAGGTCTTTAGTTACTACACTTTTCCCCTCTGTTAACGCACAAACAAATAAAGGCATTTTACCTCATGTTCTCCTTCCTGTGAACTGTCACATACATTTCATAGACTCTCCCTTGTGGAACGGCCCCCGCTGGGATCAGCAGGCTTACTCCTGCAGAACAGAAGAGACACAAAAGATAAAATGAAGAAAAAACCCAGAGGCAAGCGGGCCTCTGAAGAGGAGTGACAGAGGAGGCAGAAGATGAAACCTGCAATGCCAGATTTTCACCCAACCTCACCAGCAGACTCTGCATGACCTCAACAACACAGGAGAAAAAGCATTTACTGTAACCCAGCCATCTCCAGTGCTCAGCTAGCCTGTTCTTTTTTCTCTTGTGTGTTGGCACTGAAATATGGGAGTGGAGAAGAGGACTTTCTTCCCTTCCCTTTTATTTAAAGAGCAGACAGATGGTTATGCTTCTACTTACCTTGTAAAATGATGGAAAAATGAACGACTCTGACAAAGATTTCCAACAGTTGTAACAGGACACCTCTCCCTAGGCAATTCTTACTTAATTAAAATCAGGGAAGACAGATAGTGGAACACTGTCCCAGGAAGCAACAAGAACTAGTTGTTTCCTGAAAGATGGCTTCTGCGACTGGCATCCCGTCTTTTAATGCACTCAGCTTCTAATTAGACTACCAGGGAGGCAAAATTGGGCTGCCTGGTATTTTGAATGTGCCTAACCCTGTAAAATAGCTCAAAATTCAGGTATCCAACCTTGAAAAAAATGTGGATAAATACACTCAGTGCCCTTTTCAGAGGTGATTAGTTGCACATTTGATTAAAAACCACTGTTCTTACACTACTACCATTTCAGAAACCTCCTGTCATTCATGACAAACATGGCGCGTGAACCAGCTATTTCACTCTGCTGGACGCATCTCAGCCAGCTGTCTTTGCAGATGTGGGTTAGCTGGGAATCAGTGGCAAGGCTTTTAATATAGTTATTACTACATAACTGAAAATAAACCTACAGGCAGATTATTTACATATATGCATATGCACAAGACAGGCTTTACAGAAACCTTGCATGGCTCGGTCTCTTTTGTTTAGCATATGTGGTTTGGTTATGCTGGAGACCTCTCCTGTGCTGGTGTACGGGGGCTCAGTCCCATACCTGGCTTTGAAGGGGAAGGATTAGTGAGGAAAGCATTTTCCATGAATGCCTTCTGACACTTGTTTCTTTATTGGCCTGTTACAACCTCACCTGTGCAGGTTCTCAGCTGTAACAGGGCAGATGTAGCATGAAAGAAAGGCTTTGATCATATCATTGGGAGGATATACCTATATCTAGAAGCAGCACAGAGGCATACATGGTAGCAGTAGACAGATTGACATACTTTACAAAATGTATTTTAATCATTTTAAAGGGATCACAGCAATAAATAACCTTTTTTTTTTTTACAAATTGATATTAATATATGTGAATTAAATGTGACTAATAGACTTTGCTGACAATGTGCACCACCGCTGCATAAGAAACCTGAATATTAATATCTACCTTCAGCCACTATTTAGAGAAATGTGAAATCCAGGACTGTATAGCATGAATTATCTACATCGCTTAGCAGTCAGCACCAGATTTCTTTAAGTATTTTTTACTTAAATCTAACAGCTATTTTTGCCCCCTCTTCCACGGTAGCTCAGAGACGAGGGCTACTGCTCACTGACCACTTTTGTCTGCTTCCTGGAAGGGCCAAACCACCTAGGTCCTGGGCCACCGAGGCATTTTGCTTTCTCTGCAACATCAACAAACAAGAAAAGGTTCAGTAAAGGAGCAGGAGACAAGGGTAGGCACTGTTTCCTTAGTCAGGGCATTGTGCTATAAAATAGCCAAGAGCTGACCACAATATGTAAAGGAAGAAGGCAGAAATGCCATGAAACCTTGAGCTACCATTTCAGGTCTTTGTGACCTGTGGTCTCACATGTACTGTGGTCCTACCTGGCCTGAGAGCTCCTGAGAAATTGGGTAGGGGGACTCCTGAGCACTGTGTAGCCTGCATATCCCCCACAGCCAGTGTTTTATCCATTTGATTCAACCCCACTCTAGATGTTAGTGTTGCTCTTAATTAGCATGCCAAACCCACAGGAACATCTAGGTGCTGAAATTCCTATGAACGTCAACACCTCACTTAGGAACCAAACAGCAGTATGGCTTTCCTCCAAAATCCAGCTGTGAGAGCTGAGCTCTCCCAAGGCTGCCCAGGAGCTCCCTGCATGCTCTGAAATGGCCTCCCAGTGCTGGGGGTGGGCCTGAGGGGGGCCGCCAGCCTGGCCTCCGAACTGTATGAGAAAGACTGAGCAGCACTTTGCAACTACATCAAAAGGCACTTGATGCTCAGTCCCTCTCTTTCCTAGTTGTAAAAAAGTCAACAATACATATAACAAGGAGAGAAATATGGAGAAGGCACTCTTGCACCTTATTTTCCTTGGGTATATAATGTGTGCTGGAAACAAAAGCCTTCCAAAAATTAGTATTCTGCTGTCCTACTTCAATGCCACAGAGTCTGAGATAAATTGGAAGTGGAACAACTGATTTGTGTTTTAATTAATTTGTCTTTTTTATGTGTGATGACAAGATTGAGACTTTCTGGCTAAGAGACCCTTTCCTAGAACTGCATGAAAGGAAAAGGTGAAGGGTGCTGAATGGCACTTCACACAGGGAAGCTCTGAAGCCTCACGTGTCTCAGAAAGCAGCTAAAAGACCTGCAATATTCTGTTTAAAAGGTGACCAGGACTTTGGGAAAAGAATATTTGAAGTATCTTTTGAAGTAGACCTCAGCAAGAGGAAAAAAAAAATAACCTGTTTGTTCAGAACAAAGAAAAGGCAGAGTCCCAGGAGTGACCCTGCTTTTTCCTGCACAAAAGCAAGCTAACTCCAGTTGAAAACACAAAACAACTGTGCCTTTAAGCCAACATGGCTAGCACTTACCTGAATTGGGAATTACTAGGTGACCTCCTAAGGAGTTGAAGGTCCCAAATGCAGTGCACGATGGGTCAGTTTGCCGAGCAAGGCTCTGGTTCTTCATGTTCAGGGTCTCGTTCTCCAGCAGAGACTGTGTAATCTGTGGGGACAGCTTGGAGGAGAAGTCTGAGAGGTCATCCTGGGGGGTGACTGCACCGGAGGTGTTATAAACCTTGATCTTCAGGTTGGGCAGGGGGTCCAGGATTGGAGAATTGGTCATTGGGATTTTATCAGAGACATCATGCAAGGCATAAACAGGACCCCTGTACATGGCTGCAGCAGAAGTGAGGTCTGGTGGTACCACCAGGAGGTCTGCATTGGAGATGAGAAGGAAGAACCATATTACTTCTCTACTCTGATGACTTCTGGGTGACAATTTGGGGTTGCATTCTACGTTTTGCCTTTCATACCAAAGGTTGATACACAAAGTCTTTGCAGACTGACCTTTGCCTCCTTTTCCATGCACCTCTCCAACAAACTTCCATGTATTGCCCCAACTGCTATAGAATCTAATTTTGATACAAAATTACAGCACATTTCTGCTTTAAAGGTTCTTCACTGGGATTTTTTTTCCAGGCTGCACTCTGAATTCAAGTACAACATGCTTAACTTTGGGGCAAGATGCTCTCCTTACTCTGTAGACCTAGTTTTATTAACTAAGTGCCCCTCCCTAAATGCTGAGAATCGTTAACCAATTTATCTAATTGGCCTAATGACAGCATTCCTGAAGTAAAAGACAGAACAAATTAATGATGTCATCATGCCTGTGACTCCCCACAGTTTGGGATTAGTACCTGCATCACACTTTTTGGAGATTTGTTTTAGAAGTATCTCCAGCAAAGTAAATGACACTTCTGCTAATCTTTCACATGACGACTCTCTTGTCATTGCAGCTCTTACTTTGATTTGTTCTTCTGGCACATATATTGGAAAAAAAGAGAAACTCTTCAGCCTAAGTATGGGTCTTGAAAAAGCTACCACTATCTTTAGAGTGTGGGGTTTTATTCCAGCCAATGAAGTGTGGATGTGGAAATAATCAAGCTGTTATGCACCAGTGACAGAAATGCTCATTATTAAATGATCTACTAATACTTCTTCTACAACGAAAGTACAGTACTTAAACTACTATTTATGCCTGTGGAGACAAGGCACAGGAAAAAAAGCTGTTAGTGAAACAAAAGGGAGGAAGATGTGATAGAGTTACTGGACTGTAATATCACTCCTGTGATGGATTCTGCCTCCGTTGTTTCTGTCAGAGCTTTGCCTTTGATTTAAATATGAGCTGGACCTGTATTTCCATAAATGTCTCTGTGTTTGTTTCTAACATTGATGCTTTCTTCAGAAGTTAAATTCCTCTGCTTTATGCTCTTGAGCACATCTGAAAAAACGCCAACGTGGGTTTTTGAGCACTTGCCTATCGGAAACAAATGGATATGATCTTTCTCCCTTTTATCAAGTGCCAACAAGCATCCACTGAGTATCATTCATGCAGCCCAAGAGACTACGACCTTATAGCACCTCCCTGAATTGGTCAACATGGAATGAAATGACAACTAACCTTGTCTTGCAGCCTTGATGTTAACAGGCTGAAATCCCCCATTTAGTGCCGAGGAGTCGATAATATCTGACTCAAAGTCACGGTGGTTCTTGCGATAGACAAACAGGGCTACGACCACGGAAATAGCCAGGCATACGATCACAGCTATGACGATCCCGACGTAGAGAGCAACGTCATCTGAGTCAGGAGCAGCTAGAGGGAGAGAGGCCAGGAACCTTGAGGAATTGTGCACCTCACAGGGACTTTCAAGAAAACACATTCTTGTTTCCTACAGATATTTACTACCTTTTTTATAGGTTAATTTAAAATCCATTTCCAAAGCTATATAACTGGTCTATGCCTTTTTGATAGAAAATGATCTTTGATTTCTCTCTAACTTGTGTTCTCTTTCACTGTCTACTCATTCATCTGTCTGGTACGCAGGCTGTGTGGTTACTAAGGATAACATGTTACAGACTCAGCCTTATGAAGCAAATTCATCCTGTAAAATAAAATAGTATGTCTTAATGACATAGTATCATAATTTTGGTATTTAGTGGTTCATCTGATAAAAAAAGAGCCCATGCTGTGAGTTTTTAAACTTCAGAAGCCTTATTTTTCCCTTTTAAAAAAGTACAAAAGAAACCCCCAAACCGTCTATTTTCTATGGAATACCTGGAATATCAGGATAGATCTTTGAGTCTGCTTTTTTTGAATTAGAACATGCCAAACCATTATTCCCTTCTATCCATTTCCTTTTTAAAAAACCCAACCTAGTAAAGCAGAGAATCAAACACTGATTTCTCATCACTGGCATTAACACACACGTATTTGGATAAAAGCTGAATCAAGCACAAGAAATAATGTGGTAATTCACCAAAAGGAACCCAGATTTATTATAGCTGTCTTGTGAGAAAATGGCTATGATATTTCTACTAGCTGCTTATACCGTATCTTCAGCACTAATTCCAGGCTAATCTCTAACATCATTATCCACCAGGCATTTTTTTTCCAAAAGTCCGAATATGTGATCAAAATTTGATGTGTTTCTATACCGTGAAGAATCCCAGTTTTAGAAATAGCATAATGAAAAAAAGAAAGTGCAAAAACAAATCAGACTTTTTTACTACGCCATTTTTGTTACTTCGAAACATGTGAAATCATTTATATTTTTTTGCTCCCCGCCTTTTAGCCATTTAAGCTAACCTGCCCTCCAGCTGCAGAGGTGAGAGCTGGCAGATGTTACCAGGGACTGATCAATCTCTGTAAGATGCTGGCTATCGGACCTTCAATATACCAGCCTTGAAACAACACATATTTTTCCCCAGCAGTTCAGGAAGCAGATCTCTGAGTCCCAGCTCAAAGGAAAGTTACCTCTCCATCACATTTCTTTCATTTGCTAAAGAAATTTTTGTAGGAAGAGGGTTCATTCTCTCCAGTTTCTGTCTCTGTTGCAGAACCTTCTCCCGTTTTCCTCATGCATAAGGACTGTTACCATTCTGTGTCAACCCACTGACAGCAAAACATTGTGATTGCTGTCAAGCAAGCAGCATGCCATTTAGTCTGCCAAACAGGTCCCCCTTCGCCTAGTTGGACAGAGTTGGCGTAACAGTAAAGCTTGACCCAAGGAACAGCATCAAATTAGCATTCAGGAACATAAAATCAAACATTAAACTTACAAGAAAATCCATATTCATTCTGGGTTCTCTGTTCAGTTGAAATAGGATAAATGAAACCTTAAAAAGAAAGAAATTAAACAAAAATGGAAACAAAATCAAATTAATGAGGAGAACAAAAAAGGGAAGCATGAAAAATGGTTTAATTAAAAAAAGAAGTAAAGAAAACTGATGGCACTTTAAAATTCTGATACAGCACAGAATTATGATTTTGCATCCCCTGTCTCCTCCAGAGCCTTACTAAGAATTAATAAGCAGGCAGATTGAATTTCTAAGCCAAAATCGGTCTCGAGTCACTAACTTTGGAGTGCTTAAAGTCTTTCTTTTATTGAGCATAAACTCTAATGGATCTAATTTATTTCAGACATCAAGGGTCATTAGCATATGGAAAGTCTTTTTTCCCTATCCCTGCCATATGCTTTAATTCCCAGGACATGTTCGGTGAGGCTCTAAACAGTTTTTTTATTTAATTATAGTAGCTTGCTGTTGATCTAATAGAGCTAAAGGAGACCTGTCGTCACCGGTCAGAGGTTAAATACCCATTCGCTGAGCAGAGTCCATGCACAAAGCACTCTCTCTGTATCTCCTTGAAATTATTTTATCCTATCTTTAATACACGTTCAATAGGAATTCCTCAGGGAGCAAAGAATTTGTCAGCAAACGGGCAACTGAGTGGCTTCTCTTTGAAATTATTACAAAATCAATAAGGCCCCTGGGGTCATAACATTATTTACTTGAAATCTTTGCAAGTACCATATATCGACAAAATCATAACAAAATTTACAGCTGTATTTTGGAATGGATAAATAGGAGAGATCGTTTCCTTTCTCTCTTTTTTTCTGCATCTCCTACAGCATGGCATGCTGGAGCTGCTTAGGTCGCACACAAGTTCTAGGAACTCAGCAAGCATCTCCCAGCTGCTTTCCATCCATATGGGAAAGGAGTGAAACGCTCCAAGTCCCATCCTGCTGGAAAGCTAAATGACAGATCCAAAGTGGGAGAGTCACTGTTAGGGACAGGATTAGAGTCAGTGTAAGGCAGAACGTATGTCTCCTCCATCACCTTCCCTTCAGTGCTTTTGAAGGGAATCTCACCCCCTCTCCTTGGATCGCACTGCAAGGAGCTCACACAGCCAGGGACTCCCTGCAGGTAAAACGAAACTGGAAAATACACACTGGCATGTGCCTAATGCACAGGACCACATTACAGGCAGACCACGAGAATAATCCCAAGCTCCCAGAAATGCTGTGCTTGGGTGCTTGGCATCTGTTGTGCTTTACGTATGTCTTCCTGCTTGGCTACACTGCTTGCTAATGAAGTTATAGTCAACCCCAACTGCAGGTATAGACACACCTCCCCCCAAAGTTTCCAGACATTAACTATTGCATAAATGCTACCTTAACTGAAATACCAGAGCACGAAGAACTGTATTTTGCTGATGATGTTTTTTTCTGAGGCATCATGGGACAGACTGCATTGCCTGTAATACCTATTTAAGACTTCATTTCTCAGCAACAATTCCAGCTTTACAATTGTTTTTAGAAATATTATGTTCTTACATTCATTTATTTGGTTCCTTGAGGTAAGTTCACCTATATGTACTCTCAAGACACATAATCTTTCATACTAACTGCTTCCTACTTCTACTAGTGTACTCCATGTATTGACCATAAAAAGTCAGGCTAGCAACTTCTGAGGGCTCATCATGTCTGGGCATGAATTTACAGCATCCTAGTTACTCCCCACTTACTCCCCAGATGAAAGCTGAGGCCCATATTTAGTCAACCTAAATTTCAGCTATAGCCTTATGCCCAATATTTCCTTTGGCAAGATCTCTCTGGAGACAAAGTGGCAGCCAGCAGGAAATATGAGGCACAAGGACAAGGTGGAATTTAGGCTCGCTGCATCTCTGAATGCCTTTTTGACTTGTACTCAAGTCCCCTGGAAAAGCTGAGGATGTTTCCATGCATTTTGTGTACCCCTGTATGTTCCTGGGGAAGATGGCACAGGGCAGCACACGTCCCCTGGCTCTGCGTCACCCACAGAGCTCAATCTCACCCGTGCAGAGCCAGAAAGGCTGTTCCTCTCTCCTTACAGTGCATTTCAGCCGGCAAGTTTTGCATTCAGGGTTGTGCATCGTCCCTGCCACATCTGAAGTGATTTAGCAGCTGCCACTCGACGGGCACAAAGGAGGGCACTGCCTGGATTAGCTGTGATGTTATTGAAAGCGTTCTTTCCTCACGGGAAAATGGAAATCCAGATTCAAGTCTTTCCACCAAAATAAACAAGCGTGATCCTCAAATACTCTAAAAGAAATTTACCTAATTGCAACCTTTTCATAGACCCTGTTTGTCACAAACACTTGAATCTTACAAGTTTGCATAGATTCTCTTACTGATAACTATGGAGAACATCCTTGCAGCTACATAAGTGACACAAATTTCTTCAGCAGAAATGTTTTCTATATGTGTTCAAAGGCACATCTATTAAAACAGGAGGAAGAGGTGAGGATACTGCTTTCTGCTTCCATTAGCCTCGCAAACCAACGTGCTTAGTAAAGTCAGCTTGATTTTATTGTCCTTTGTGTGTTGCAAACCGAACCAAGCACCCAACCCCAGCCGACTGCTTCCACGCAAACAGCCTGGCTTGCACAAGTGTCTGCGAGGATACGCTTTCAGTTTGAACAACATGGGCGTTTTGCATAGAGGGAAGACATGGGTGAGGTGGAAGGGTTGAGGGCTGCTGAGTGAGATGTCATGTGTTTGAGTCATGGACATGCCAATTTTTTGCTGAGGGGTAAGAGTCACAGCTGACCAACCTGGCTGTAGATGGATAGGTGGCCACCAGTGCTGGATGTGAAGTCCTTGCTGAGGTGCTTGCTGGCACTACACAAGCTAGGCTGTGCTGCTTACACAACCCTGTTTGTTCACAGTATATGAGCAGGCTCCCCTGGCTGAAGCTAGTAGAGACCTTAACTTGAGTTGACTTCCAGCATCCCAGCCAAGCAGGCAACCCCAGCTGATTGCTGGTCGAACACCAGCTCCATTTGCCAATTAAACACATTTGTCATAGATCACTCTAACACCACAACTACAGATGCCTTCTGTCATTTGGGCAGGACTTTTTAGAATAAAGCTACCTTTGAACACTCTTCTGTCATGAAAGTAGTCTTCCAAAAGGGAGTGGGCATTGCAGTGGCAAGGGGAAGGCCTGCAGCCATGTGCTGTTGGGGGTGACTGGGCAGGAGGTAGGGTTATTGCCATGCTCCCAGCACAAGAGCACAGGTATTGCTTTAGAAAGTTGGCTTTCACACTGGTCCCTCTGACTATGCCTTCAGACAAAAAGAAAGGACATTTTCATCAGATAATGATGCAAACCTGCTGGGATTAGTAACTGAAATAATGAAGAATGACTTGCCTCCTCTCTTCAAAAGCAACTGCAGTGAAAAGAAATCTTTTTCTTGTGGTTGTTGTATTCTAATTATTTTTTTTCCTCCTTGTATCAACAGCACTGCTTGGCGAGTACCTGAGGGACTTTACGAGGATCATCACAAATTTTAACGAGGGTGAGTATAGAAAGGTGCTGGTGTGTTTGACTAGAAAGGTTGCTGAGGCTGCTGACTCACACTCAGAACAGCTGGTTTCACAGTGAGCTACTTGCTTTGAGAAAAGTAATTTAAGTTTATTCCTACAGTTTGTTGAGAAATGTACATTTTCAAAGGGGCTTTTGATGTTTTGTTGTGTAACTTAATGCTGGATGAATAAAACAGTAATAATCATACTTTACACTCGCATAGTCCCTCCTGTTTGCAGTTCTCAGAGGCTTACCAAAAGTGGTTATTTGTTTGCCTAATTTTACAAGTATCTCACCCTATGTCGTATCTGGAGAATTGGTGGGAGACTTGGGATAATGCACAGAACTTGTGCCACTGTAATTGCATGGTAAACACATTCATTAGAAAGTCTTAAATTAAGTTGATGTTTCTCTATGCATTCTACTTTATATTACAATTTAGGCTTGTAAATACATTTTTCGTCCTTGTGGAAGTGCTTCTACTAAGTGTTAAAGGTGGGCTTCTTTTAACTGAAGTAATTACACTAGCACAGATCCTTTGTACAAATGCAGATGTATCATTATAAAGGTGCATTACGTAGGCATTGCCTATTCTCTTTCTACAAAGCATGTGAAAAGCAATTTAAGCAGCTTTATAATGATGTAACACACTGGGAAAAGTGGAGGAGAGTGAATATGTACTGGAAAGATAAACCAGTCCAATGCTGGTACATAGAAAAGACTTCAGCAAGCTTTTTATCCATTTAGTTTAACTCAATTTCAGCATCAGTCACACTTGCACTGATTTGGGAAATTGTGACCATTTAACTAAATAGATTTTGAAGCTCATTTAATTAGTTTGGTGCAGTTTGTGAAGGCAGATGATCCCCAAACATTGGAAGTATAGAATGAGCGTTCTGGTCCCACATGTCTTGCTCTGACCTTTTGGAAACACATTTGTGCCAGAGGCCACAGGAGACATGACAGTGGGTCCCTGTGGCTGAATGGCCTTCAGCATATCTGCATGTGTGGGATCATCTGCCTGAGGGAGTTAGCTTTGACAAATAAGCAGGCTGACCCTCTTTACAGCATGAATTAATCTGCTACAATTTTCCTTGGGAGGAGTAGATAAACATTCTGCCAAGTTGAAAAAAAATGAAGCATTTGGGAATGGAGAATCTCAGATAATTGTGCAGAGATTATGGCACCGAGTCCCTTGACACTGAAATTTAAATAGTCTGTCACCAGATAGTCATCAAAACAACTTTTCTAAGCTCTCTCTTTTTCTGCTGGGGAAGAATTTAGCCCTCAGCATATTCATGGCCATATATATATATATATAAATATATATATATATATACACCCATAGTGCTCAGACTGGGAATTCAGTATCATGACCATGGGCATCCTGATCTCCTGTGTTTGATTTACCTGGAAAGCCCTGGAAATATACTGTCTTGGCCTGCAAACTGGTATATTTTAAAGACAACTTTTATCCCTGTGGTATAAAACACTAGATCCCAGCTTCATGAAGAGGGAACTTTGTAAATGGCTCCCCTTTTTGGCCTTTAATAGATTTTGCTAGCTTTTCAGCCATGATGAATTTGTATTAATGGATATCAATTTTAGAGTGAATTGATCAGATGATGAAAATATTTACTCTGTTGCTTGCAGAAAATAAAATGCTCGTATAAGAGAAAAATTCCCAGTTTTCTATTTGTGTTTTCCCCAGCTACTTTCCCTCTTCCCAACAACTAGGTGAGATGGTGGAGTAGCTGAAAGTGGTCTTTCTGGGCACTTATTTACTAGGGCTTATGCAGTTTGGGTCATATTTACAAAAATATTTGCCATTAACCTGCAAAGAAATTGCTTTATACCATTAGCTGCTGAGGTTAATGATACATATTTTGTGAGAGCTGGAGACATACACTTTGATTTCATAAAGTGAAGATGGCATAAAGCATACCATAACTGCTTGTTTCTTTAATGCTTCATGTTTTAATCTGGCACCAGTTGTTTCTAATCTATAAACGCTCTTCACTTTACCCTCTATGTAGTAGTTTCAAAAGGAGTGAAGGTCACGTAATTATGTGGTCCTTTTGGAAGCCTAGCCACATGACATCTCAATAACATCCTGTTGCAATGGACTCAACAGGCTGAGCATAATACAACAGCCTTTTCCCCTTTTACCCCTTTTGGCTCCGAAGTCTATGCCCTTAAATTGTCTATAAGAAAAGAAGGCGGCATGCATTCAACTGCTGCCTTTCTTTCTCTACTTTGATGGCTTTATCCAGTGTAGAGACATTGAAGTAGGAACAAGCCCTTGCTGGCAACAGGCTCTGAACCACAGAGCTATGATGGACAGATGAACAGAGACTAATTCTCAAATGTAGATGATAAAATTTGAAGAAAGCAGTTCTTAGATGATTTAAAGTAGGTATGTGATGCATACATTGAGATGAGAGTTTACCGAAACAACCCCTTGTTTCTTTGTGATACATACACATCAGATTAGTTCCAGTATTTAATAACTCAAAGCCAGTAAACTAGTAATTTTTTCTATACCAGTCCCCAAGAACATGCACCCAATTGCTTCTGTTCTTAATTTCCATTATGAGCTCTTCTTTCAACATTAATTCTGTTATCTTCCTGATTTTCCTAGATCCAATGGTTCAGAATTTTATTTAAAATCTTTGGGTTTTACTGAAATTTCCTATATTGGTTTTAGTCTCAGAAATTACACTGAAAAGTCTGAATAAAAACGGGTTAAGAACCCTATTATTTGGTTTGGTTTTGTTGATTCTTGAATTCAATGGATCTCACCAGGGTAAAAAATATATATATATATTGCTGTTTCCAGATCCCAGGTTCTAGAAATTAAGCTTCTCTCCCTTTTACTGTGAAACGCCATTCTCAAGTTAAAGTCAGCCCAATTTCAGATTTTGTAAACCTCTGTCCTCCTGGGAAGACATCCAGCAGCTCTAAATACTGATTTCCATTATAAAGAGACTTTTTTGAGACAAAGAAGAAAAAAGGCACATGCCCCTGCAGTGTTTGCAGTGCCATGACTGTAGCAGTGACCTCACATTACTAGTCCCGTTTCCATCTTACCAGTAGCTCTCAGCAACCCTACAGCTATCACCAACTTGCTGAGTTTCTTCATTATTTTTAAAGGAAAGTCTAGATGATCAGTCCAGTGGGCAAAGGCTCAAAGCTTTCAAAAGACACTTTCAAAAAAGACTTTCAATGGCTTTCAAAATGTTAATTCAGGTGCATTGCAATGCTTTGCGTTTTCATCTAGTCCCTATGATTGACATGCAGTTCACACAGTCTCATGTTAGTAGATGGAATTTAGGAGATTTAATTTGACATTCAGAAGTTTTAAACTGTTCCACGTAGGTCCCACTGTCCAGAGACTGCAACTCCACAAGCTTTCAGTACCTCCTTTTCTACAAGGGGGCAGAGTACAAGAGCATCTGCAGAGTAAATCCCATATTCTGTTTAGTGTGAAGGTTTCACGTTCACTTAACACTGCTAATGCAGGTTTACCCCAGGAGAAATATTAACAATAACCTTTGAATTGTAATTGCTGTTAATTGTTTCTCTCCCGTGTTACTTCCCAGGAACTCTAGCACATAAACAAGAGGATGTGATATCTTATACCTTATTTGTAGTGGTTAAATTTAGAAAAAAAAAACAAAAAACAAAAAACAACAAAGTCCCTAGAGCTGGAAAAAACTCTCAGAGAGAATGTACCCAGCTTCTTCCTATATTTGCTATTCTAAAGAAAGACCTTCATGTCTGCAATAATGATGCTGAAGGTCAGATATGATATCAAGCATCCCAGAGATAATGTACAGTAATTTATTTTTGTTCTAAAGGATTAATTATTGACATGTTCAGGGTGAGCTAATAAACAGGGAGCTTGAGGTTTTGTGACTGATTATTTACTTGGGCATTATCTCAGATCTTTCCTGAGCAGGTAGGTTAAACAGGGAGTCTCTCGTTCAGTCCTTGAACAGGAGTTTAAGATATTCTATAATTAAGATTGCAACTATGTTTTCATTTTAAATTAGATCCTGACATTTTGTTAACATTGCTAGAAAGGTCTTGCCTGAGTTTAAACATGCATGTCATCTATATGGGGGTGGGGTAAGATGGAAGAGTAGGATAACTTGTTGCTAAAATTTGATGTGGATTAGAATAGGCAATTTTGACATTATGCAGTCTTTTACAGTTTAAGGACTTTGACCTTTCGGCTAAATCTTATGTCAGTCTTTAGTATCTTAGAAGCACAGAACCTTCACATTGGTTTTGCTATGCATGTTTGACAGCAAAAGTAAACACATCTAGCATTTCAATTTGCTAGATTATGTATTTGCAAATTCCTCCCTTGCAATCACTGAACGTTAAATAGACTTTCTCAGGTTTGCTTTGTTTTGCAGTTGTAGCAGGACAAGAGAAAACGGGTTATAGCGAGGGCTGAAAGGAGGACATGGGGCAGCACTGAAGAGAAGACACATGGCAAACAGCTAGATGAAGGAAGGGACAGTTGGAAGAGTATCTAGAAGAGGAGGTAAAAACCGTCAGGAATGCTGGAAAAAAAGGCTCATGGAAAATATGAGTTAACCACATCGATGTTCAGTAACAGGTATTAAAATCTTTGGCAGGTCTGTAAGATCACAGGTAAGGTAATTTGTATTCCCCCAGCTCATAACCTCAAAAATCCCAGGCTTCAGAATCAGCTGATCAGCTCAATGTTCATTTCCCAATCTATAGAAACTTCCTTTCCCAACGTGAGTTTTCATTTCAGGATGCTGCCAATGTTTTTGTTAGTGCTTTACGTAGAACACAGATTTAGAAATAGAGAGTGCTGAGTTTTACTCCTGATCTGTCATGACTCCCTGATGAGCCTTGGGCTGCTCATGTAACCTTGCTCTGCCTCATACCCTTTCAGGAAAGCAAAAATCATTAAATATGCCACTTTTGTACATGGAAAGGAAAATATAAACAGTCATTATTGTCACTGTAATGGTTTTGGCTTTCTTTTCCTAAAATGATGTTAATGTATCAGTTAGACTTTATTGTAAGCTTTGCGGTTTTCTTTCTGAAATCTGAGTAAGTTTTTGGGGTTTTTAACGTGCAAAGGAATAAGGGAAGAATAAGAAAAACCCAAGGGAATTAAGAAGAATGAAAACTGTAGATAGACAAGGTTGGTTTTTTTCTCCTCTTTGCAAGGCTATACTATTTTTCAAGTAGTTGAGATTTTTTAAAATAGCCTAGAGATCTTAGAGCAATTGCCCCTCATTAAAATTAATGTGGAGGTGGCTCTTTCTGAACTGACTGGGGTAAGACGCAGTGATTTCACCGTCCTGGGTTCAGCTTGTGGCTCTGCACTTCTATTTTCTCTCAGTGCTTTTATCTGCTTTGAGTAGTAGGCTTTCTAGGTAAGAGCTCTCAGTTGCAGAGGGCCCACCAGAGCGTGGATGCTTCTCAGCTGGGGATTTCTCGTGTCACTACAATGAAAATAAAGATGAGTCGTAACTCTGAGGTGTGCACACAAACTCCCTTGGCTGCTACACCATTACATAGTAGTTGGGTTGAAAACAGAATAACACATCTCTTTACTCATATCAAATAACAATATTACAGAAAACTTCCTCTAGGAACAGATGAGATGTGTTCTTCAGATGAATGAAACCCGCTCTGTAAGGACTCGGCAAAAGAAGCCAGGTGGCTATATCATTATGCTGACAGACTGAATGTATTAGAAGTTCTCCCTTGACCTACATGCTCTTAATGAAAGGTTTTATTTCATTCCTCTGCACACACAGGCTTCTGTTGCAGTCTCCCTTGAGAGAGCTTTGCTTACCTCCTGGAGTCTGGGAAACATTCCCCTGCTCTTTGCACATTAATCTGCTCTGGAGGACCAGAGGTCCTCATCAAACTGCTCTGCCCTGTAATGCTTCCCTGAATGCCTGCTTTCAAAACAAGCCAAAAAGGGAAATGATTGCTCATTCCATCAGAGATTCTGGCATGTTACATCAAACAAGCAGGGCATGTGCAGAACATACATGTTTCAGTAAGAAAGAGATGTTAGTATCAGGTTAACCTTGCTTTCTACTTGAGATCTGTGTATAAACAGGCACAAGACTGGAAAAGGGCAGCAGTTAGCCATTTTGTGCACAAGCATGACAAACTACATCTTTTTCACTTATCTTAGTCACTATCATTGTAAGAGGGAACCTATGAACTTCATATTGCCTTTCAGATGAGGATTTCAAAGTCTTCAGTAAATATAGATTTGCCATCATCATCTCATATCAATTCACTCTTGACAAGAAGGCAGCTTTTTTTTTCACCAAGGAATGGAATTACTAGTCTGATAATAACATCTTCACCATGGTACAGGTACCTTTTTCTCAAGCAGCGTGTCTGCTATTTGAAATTCCAAGTAGTTAAGCTGCATGCAGGGAAGAGAACCAAAGTGACCCAAGAGTTAGTCCACAGTGTTGTCTGTAATGATGGGTGAAGATGTTTTGAATCTTTTCTTCCTAGAGTGATAGTAGCACACCTCAGCCTTTCTATGCTTGTTTATTTAAATCCAGAGCAACAAAGGAGAAGCCCACACTGGGTCTGATGACACTTCGCAACGATCCACAAGTGGAATTTTCCTTTTGGCCCTGTTCAGTGATGGATTTGTATTCCATGTTGTGAGACTGTATAAAGTAAATAGTTTTTACTACACAGAGAAACAGTACTATTTATGTAACTGTATAATCCATAGTCCTCAAGTGACAACATGTGCTTCAGTATTTGCTGCTGCAAGATAGCTGGCCCTGTGTTTTGGAAAAAAAAAAAAATTGAAAGCACAATTTAGCCAGTCTTTTATGAAAAGCCACAGTGGTATACTAAAGCCAACAGTGAGCTGAAGAAGGGGCACTGGTTGTCTCCCTCTGACCGTGCTAGGGCCAACCCTGCACATCACAGGCATGATTTCAAAAAAGACCAACAGCTTTACCAGCATGCATAGGCACCAAACTCATGCTTACAGAATTTCTGTACTTATTTATTCAGGACAGGGACAATTCAGATCTGAACACTGTCACTTCAGATCATCAACAGAATTGACACAGGTAACGTGCTCGGAGCATGACAGCTGCATGTCACAACTCATCTAACAAGCCTTCAACATAGCCATGCAACACAGCTAATTCTCTTCATAAATTGTCCAACTCTTCCTGATTACCAGCAGCATTTAACACATAATGCAAAGCAGAATTTGGCCCACCAGGGACTTTTAGCACCTGTTTGGTACGACACACATGATCTTGCAGCCATTCCAGACTTGGCCCAGCAAAACACTTCCCCTTGCATGTTGCTTTAAACGTATTTGTGATCTAGTGAAGGGAACTACTTGTGCTGAAGTTTGAGCCAGCAGTGAAGTGCTTTGCTTGCTTAGTCCCCACACAGAACACCCACCAAAGTAATTAGACGGGATGAGTAGAGGGCTAATTGCAGTGTTTCAGTTTATAGCTATCCCCTGTGTGATGCAGTGTGTGCCTTTAAAAGCATTGTTCCTTGTACTGAAGTATTTACCACAATATTCACACTTCAAATGGGAAATAATGCAACTATGGAGGCAATAATGCAACTAGCGTGGGTGGTAACCAGCTAATTCTTCTTACACCTACAGCATATTTTGTTCCAGAAGATCATATTAATGCTATTATGGGAATTATGAAATTGTTATAATGGGACCTGCTAGGCAATATTATGCATTTGGAAACTTAAAATAGCAATGACCGTCCTAAATTTTCACTACAGCCACTTTTCTTCTTCAATTCAGCCTGCTGTCTCTCTGCAGGCTTTCTGGTTTAATGACTGTTCATCCTTTCATGTTAACAGAAAAATACTAACTACCGGATAAGGGAGTGTATGTGTGTACCAGCAAGATCATTAGTCTGAATAAATGTGACAGCAAAGTTGCACGAGAAATGCCACAGTTAGTGGTAAGCACAAACTACAGCTTTGGGTGTGAAGTACTGTAATTACAAGGGATGGAGAAAGCTCCGCAGTTTTTATCCCCACAGAAATCGATAGTGGTGCAGACTGCTGCTCTTTGCTCAAGCAGGGGCAGTCTGATGAAAAAGCTTATTGATTTATCCAGCTGATGCTACTGAAGTGAATAATAGACTGGAAGAGAAAGGGCTTGTAAATTAGACTCATTCAATCCAGTATTTTCCAGGATTTCTTTTATGTACAGATATATATAGAGATGTATATTTACAAATGAGTTTTTGTCAAAGCAACAGCCTACTGACTCCTGGTAAGAGGGTCTGGCTACTAATTCTTTGACCTCAGCTACAGCCATGGCACTCAAGTCAACCTTCAAGCTCTCACTGAAGACTGACACTAAGGAAGAAGCATCAGGGCACCTAGGAGCAGGATCTGGCTATGGTGCAGGTAAGCAGCAGGCCAACCAGCTCCCAGAGGTCTATGGGCACAGAGGAAGGGTGGCTGTGGCTCCCTCCATGCCACCTGTGCCATGCCAGACCCACTGCCATGAAGGCACTGGAAAAGTCTGTTGTGGATCCACGGGTCACCAGGCTAGGAGAAATGTCAGTTCCAGGCCAGTGCCCATCAGCCTCAAATAATGTGCAAAGAGCCATGATGTTTTAGGAATGAAAGGAGTCCTGTGTTTCTTCCCAGCTCAGCAGGCAGATTTGCTATGAGTGTAGATCCACACTCACAAAAATGTAAGTGTTCAGTTTCATTTTGCATAAACTGAGAAGCAGAAATAAAGAGAGAGAGAGAGAAAGGGCAAGCAGCAGGCACACTGCCACCAAGTATGGCAAATCAATCTTCTCAGCAGTGATGGATCGAGGAGCAGGACTGTAAGTTTTACAGGTATATGACACCCCACGAGTATAAAGACACCATTAAAACACTGCCATTAAATTCCAACACTGAAGGATTATCGCGGCCCCTGGAGCCAAGTAGGTCAATATGTGACTGTATATTTTTCTTTAACATTTTTTATATAGATATATATGAAGCAGAATAGGATTCAACACAGCTTCACCCTCTCTCCTGCTGAAGACCTTTGCTTTATACTCAGTATCCACTTTCACAAATAAAGTGCAATATACCATCAACAGATAAATGAGATCCCTACGGGGCTTTTATTCTGCTGTACCATTATATCTACTTTTCCACAAGATTTTTGCTTAAATAGCTCTCTTCATGCATGTACACAAAGATGACATACACCTGTCTAAATATATAGTCTGATAGTGAGGAACTCTACTGTATGGAGAAATGTATCTTTTCTTCCTAATTTACCATAATGACTTATTCACACTGCTGGAGCTAAGAGTACATTAGCTTCCCCACGACAAAAGTCAACAAGGTGTTTGTGATACAGGAAGTTGTGGCTGGATTTTTATTGTTTTCTATCTTTAGAAAAGAAAAAGAGAGGAGCTCTGAATCTCACCTTTCTGTCTTTCCCATAAAAATGAATGTTTTGAGGAATTACAGCTTTATAGGCTGCTGACATTGACTGATAGTTTTGAACATGATGAAAGTGTTTGTGCAAGGCACACCGAAGAAGCCGTTTTTCTAAATCTGGCAAACCTCAGAACAAATGGCCATGCTGTGCCATAGGGTAGCTCAGAGATTGCTGCCAGCGCAGTAGCCACCTCTATGGCACTTATTCAAGAAACAGACCTATTTATTAGCTAGCAGTGTCACTTCTCTGTCATCGTGACTATTTCAGTCAAAAGTAACCTGTCTCAGAGAACAAAAATTCCTGACTCTTTTTTAATGAGAGAACTCAAAGAATTTTATGATCTCAACACAGATACCGGATAGTTACAGCCACAACTCTTTGGTCAATGGAGAGCTGAAGCTTGACAGAGAAGTACTGCAGAGAGACAGGGTGAGGGAACAGGAGAGGGGTGTATGAGGATTTTGGCTTTGGTTATTGTGCTAATGAAATGTAAAAGGAAGTTTCAGTGCACCAGCAGAACAGAAAGGATCTCATTTTTGAAAAGGGATTGGGTGCAGAGAATACTAGTTGTTCATCAGCATATGTCTGAATCATTCGGAAAGCCTGCTTTTCTTTATTTCTCACTCTTATTAGTCACAAAGGCACCACCATGCCATGAATAGGTGCAGGCAGAATAGACTGCAGTGCTAGAGCTGATCTTCAGGAGGCTGCATCATGCTGATAACTATATATGAAGTCTGCATAACCACTGCATAGATACATGGTACCTCTTTCTACTACAGGGCACCTGAAATTCAAAAAGGGGCATAACTATTACGGGTAGAAACACATGCACCCACCACTCCTGACAGTAAGAAGCCACAAGCTGATCTGCTTTGCCAATTTTACTCCTTTGAAAATGCTGGTTTTGCCCTAAACCCTCTACTTTTCATGTCCATTGCCGTTAAGAGTCACTGCAAAGGTTTCCTGGACAGATGCTGAACCAGTGTTAGAGAGAAGAGCCGTTTGGTGGGGAGGGCTGCGGGGAGAGGGATCTGTTATGAGACTTTCTAAATCTTCACTGCTCAGCTTCACAAACCTTAGACAGCATTACATTCATCTTCAGGGAAGAAAACTGGTGTGTCCAGACCGGTGAGAACTCTTAACAAATTTCTTCATCCTACAAACAGTTCTGTGACTTTAGGTCATTGATGCTGATCCACAGCTATTGCAGGTTTTTCTGCGACCACACACATCCCAGATCCTAGAGGCGTCCCAGTGACACTTACCCTGCATGCAGAGCCCATCAGTACAGTTCTTGGACTGCAGCACAAGCCCCTCGCAGTCCTTCCCCCCGTTCTTCGGCGCCGGGGCTGTGCACTCCCTCCTTCGCCAGTGGGTGCACTCCGTGCCACAGGTGGACCACTTGCTCCAGGATGTCCACTTGCCATCCACTGAGACAAGGAAAGGACAGGAATTGTTAAAGGGTACACAAAAGTGAGACCAAGTGAAAGTGATGCACTTCTTGGCACAAGCCGGCCTGCAACCCCTGGACATTCCTGGCAAGGCAGAAGGATCATCAGTCTGCTCTTCTTAAAAAGTCAGTCTGCTCTTCTCAAAGTTCTATTTCTGGCCTGTAAAAGCATTCACTCTCCCTCCCCTTTCTCTCTGCCCAGGCCCCATTTCTGCTCTTTCCTCCCCTTTTTTTATAAACTTGTCAGCAGTTTATCTGTGCTTGAAGTGTACAAGAAAATGAGTAACAAGTCAGGAAACTGTGATTTTTTAATTTTTTTTCATGTTTTAACACAGAAGTTAAACTTGGCCAGAAATTCTTCTTTAGTAAGAAGATATTTAATATTAGATATTTTCTATTAAAAGAAATATCTAGGGGTGCTGATCTATTTCACATGAGCAGAATCAGGAATGTGTTTAGCACCTGTCAAAATCCCACAATTTTCAAAAGCACTAAACTGAACAGCCAAAGAAAAAATGATGGCATTGTTCCAGTGACAGAGCCTGAGCAAAGTCTGTCACTTGGAACAGGGACCAGAGATGAAATTTCAGCTTTTCAAGTTCCACCCTCCACTAAGACCTGGAGTTGGATGGCCAAGCTTCAAAAGCTGAAGACATCCTTACTGCCATTGGTTTGAGTGGGACTGCAGCAGTAGGAAAGCACTGGGCAATAGCACAGATGGCAGAAAAGCCGCCAACTACCTTGCATGGCCTGAAGCAATTTTCTATCTTTCAGAAGTTCATATTTAAATACCTTTAAAAGGTATGGATACACATCTCTGTCCAGTATAAATAAATGTCTTTGTATTTGAAGTCACGTAAACATGTGACTCAAATTTAACATCCACATCCCAGATGTTTCACTTGCTGCAGCAGCTGGACTGAACAGATACTGCAAATATAATTACATCACAGTTGCTTTCTATATTCAAATTCCAGTCCTTTTCCAGAGCTTTCAAACTTTATCTCCTACAATTTGAAGCTCACAATGTTCCCCAAATCCCCTGAATTACTAGGGCTGAGACACCAGTGCAAGCTGCATGCAAAAGTAGGGCTGAATCCCTTGCTGCTTGATATAATGTGCTCACTATTTTATCTCCTTACATAATACAATTCCATATTCATTCACTGAAATGTTGGATTTATTATTAAAGAGAAGGAAGCTTTTGTAACTAATAGTGTTCTCCTGAAATGACTCGTGACAGACAAATTATTTATCTAGGGCTATGTGGTGTTCATACTAAACCTGGACACAGAGTGGTGCAAGCTATTTTCTGAACACTCTGGCCCTCGCAGAAGGCACCACCATTGAGTGGGGCAGGGTTGGTGCAGGTCCTTGTACGCTTCTGAAAGCCTCTCCCACATCGGCTGTTACACACTGACCACTCAGTCCAGGTAGACCAGCCTCCGTTCACTGAAAAGCAAGAGAGAAAGAGATTATGATTGCATAAGCAAGCCATCTTGCTCAGCCCAAAAGGTGCCACTGGTTCTGTGTCATGCGGTCTCCAACAGCAGTCACAAGTGATGGCTGGGAAGAGCATGAGAAGCAGCACTGAACAGACACAAACCCACATCTCCAAGGTACCTGAATGTACAGCACAGCAGAAGTCATTGTACAAGTCGAAGAAATGCTGACTATGAATGAAAACCACCATTTGATGACTGTCAGGGCTGGCAGATGACCTGTCTTCTGCTGAAAACTGACCTGACTGAGCACAAAGCACCTGATGCCTTGTGTATGGCCAAGATCCCTGCAGGTTCAGAAAGCACCCACAGCTCTGCCAGCCAGAAGCCTGCCCCCCGAAAGCTTCCAAAGGGAGTTAACCTGCACTCCAGCTCATTCTTGGATATACTCATCATCTATGCATGCTGACAGACCCCCATGCTTTGATTAGAAATTGATAATTTTCTTCTCTTTTCAGAATGTGATTTCAAGATGTCAGGACAACTTCACTCACCCCTTTGTGGACACAGCTGGTGCATATGAAAGTCCCAGCACCTCCATAACAGATAAGTAAGCTGTTCAGAGTGAACTCACATGAAATGTGTTTTTATTATTGGACTGTTTATCTCTGGGAAGATATTTTGCTACTCTCTTTTTCACCCACCTCAGTTTCTGGGATAAACAGGTGGATGAAGAAGGAGCTGCACTGCTCTATGTAATAATGTCATTGCCAGGGCATGGATAACATACTAACTGCTCAGATTCTCTAAACCCAAATGTTTCTGACATGGCAGAACTCTTAAGAAGCTCTAGTAGTAAAACCCATAAAGATGGCTGCTCCCCCGCACATCTCTTGACTGCACCACTGAAAAAATACTGTATATGTATGAGGAAGAGTTGCAATATGCCTACATCTTTATGTCTCTGCATTCATCACAGTTACAAAACACAGTGCTCTTGGCTTGGTCCATTCCTTTATATCACAAACACTGCTAATCAACTCAATTCAGTCAGTTTTCTATAAAAACTGATCTAAAAGGCCCTCATTGTAACTTCAGGGAAGCAACTGCTTACAATTAAATCCAACTGCTACCCTGAATATGAAATGAATATTAGGGATAATCATAGGGATTTTTTCTTACTCATCTATCCTATAATTAAGCTGATTGTAAGGAACACCAGGACACTCAGCTGGCACATCATCAGAGCAGGTTTTGTTCTGGTGGGTACCCCTGCCTGGGATGCACCGGGGCAATAACTTTGCAGGGTCAAAGGCTTGGAAGGTGGGGCAGAGCTGCAGCGCAACACAGGCTGGAAGAGACCCCAGGAGGGCATCTAATTTGGCCAGCCAAAGCATGGCCAGCCTCAATATTCTATCAGGACTGCGGATGCAGACACAGGATAATGTTATCTCATGGTTTGTATTCCCCTGATGTATACTTTTAAGCTAGGCTGTGTGCCTATGAATGTCGGTCACAGAGTGCTTTGCTACTTTGCCCCTGACATCAGAGTATGTTTTTGTAGTAGACACCAAAAATAAGCTTATTTAAAGAAATACAAGAGATGGAAGATTCTGCTGACCTCTGAAACTCTTACCAATATCTGGAAGAACAAACCTCCTTTCAGCTTTACTTCTGTTTCTGAAAAGTATCACTAAGAATGTGAAATGCATTGGTAGAAAGCAATGCCTTGGGCACTCCTGCTGCATCCAGCCAGTGGGTGTTATGGCAAGGGGGGCAACTGCCTTCTCTTCAACAAGGCAGCCAGCTGTTTGTGTTGGTGCCTGCTCTTCCTTACATGGCCATTGTCTGTCACCAACAAGCCAAGCCATCAGACCTGTACTTCTGAGTGGTTTTGGTAATGAGTCCTGACTGCAGCCCCAGCATATGGCTGCAGGTCAACAGGCAGCGCAGGCGGCCCAGCCTGGACACCAGCCACAGCGAAAGTTGCATACAGACATTTTGCATCCCCTTCCTGTCCCTCCTCTTGCTTTGAGTGCTTGTCCATCCACATGCAACAAGACAAGGCATCACTTACCATAGACGATCACAGTTGCCGTGGTGCTTTTCCTTTTGGCCACAATGTTTTTAGCGACACAAGTGTAATTGGCTGTGTCAGAAAGCCGGGCTTGCTTGATGATCAGGTTGTGATCAATGGTGATGTAAAAATTTCGGTCTTCCACAGGATCAATTACCTCTTCATTCTTAAGCCACTCCACCTTGGGGTTTCAAAGGGCCAGAGGGGAGGCAGTGAGTCAGCGCTGGGTCACACCACAGTGGGCACAGTATCTGTGATTACATTACTCATTCCAGAAAGTGCTACGAGTCAAGGCATTTCACGGAAGACTCACCTGATGCAGGCTGCCAACTGAAACAAAACGTCACAGCAGAAACGCGGGAGAACACTTTCATGCCTACCCTTTCCTGCAGGTGCCCTTCCCTCCCAGCCATCCACACAACAGTTGTACTGCTTTGCCTTGAAAACATTCATGCATTATCAAAGTCTGCCAGCTACTGTACAGAGACAAATAGCTCATCTATGCTTTCAGAGTCTGAGGAAAGGGATAAGAAGGGGTGATACCTTACAACCATATCTACAAACACAAAATCCCCTTGCAACAACAGAAACCCTGAAACAGCAGAGATCTCTACCCATTCTTTTGTATGTCTTGTCTAATTAGGCAGTTAATAATGCAGTAACCTTGTATATACCTGTGCTGGGTCTAACACACTGATGCCATATAGTGGAGTAGGTCACACTAACAAATTACAAACACACCAGTGTTTACAAGAACACATGCACTCACACGTACATGCATGTTACTGCTTTGCGGCAATCAAGATTAAACAAAATAGAGACAGTTACCAAGGAAATAGGGAATCACAAAGACTACATCAGTGCTTATTTTTCCCTTTTCTTTATGTAAGTTATATTTTATTTTAATAAAGCATAATTTCCTTGGTTATACAGAAAAATATTTTCACATGTAATTTTAATCTAGACAATGTTCGCTTTATTGCCTTCCTAAAGAAACACCCTATTATATCCCAGCTGACTGCTGTGAGCCACTCTAATATAATCTGGCTGCAAAGCTAGTAGCTTGTTTTCATTTGAACTGAGCGTGCTCTGAAGGACAGGACTGGGGCCCTGGATGGATGAAAGCCAGGCCTTCATGTCACTGGATCACTTCAGCTTGTGCCCATGATTTAATTAAAGAAAGAAAAACATAAACATAATCAACCCACTGGACCCATAACTGTCAAGACCTGCTCTCAGAATCCCCACTTTTCCAAATACATTTGAAGAAGTATCCAAGCATCGACATACCCCAAAACCAACAGAGAACCTGCTCCCCATCTGAGACAGACGTACAGACCGCCCCAAGACATGGGGAGAAAACTGATGGCCTCTCCCAGTGTTAAACACAGAGGGCTCAATTCATCCCCACACAGAACTGGTCCAAGGCTGCATGACCAGCACTGGCAGATGTGGGCTTGGATTCAAGCTGCTCACTATCCACTGCCCATCTTTAGCCCTACTTTAAGCAGCTCCAGTTCCCCTATGCCAGTTTGGGTTGATGTGCATCAGGTGTGAGCTGCTTCCAAAGACATACATCTTAGTGGATGCAAAGCCATTGCCCCAAGGAAGGCTTCAGTTAAACCCTCTTTTCCCACAGCAGATCGCTGCAGGATGTGGTAGTCTCACAACTATAGATACTGTATAGCTTAAACTCAGTGGTGCAAAAAGGGCTATGGAAATGGCTACATGTGTCTGCAAGGAACAGGGAAGGAAGAAAAACGACGTAAAACTTTGGAAGCTATGTTTCTGTCACTACAACATTCGTGTTTTACCATGAAATAGACAAGCTCTTAGTCAATAACCTGGTTTTCCTTGCCAGGATGACTAAAATTATTCTTCCTCCTTTCTTGAATCCTAATAGGTATCAGGTATAATCAAGACAGACTGATTCCTGTTCAGTCAACGGCAATATTTACCTCCTTCCTCACCTGCAGGTCAAGCCTGCATGCATTCCAGACTGAAAAACAGGCCAGGAGCTTACCTCTCCACCACTGGCAAGCTGCCACTTAACCCCTGCCTCTCACACAAATGAAATGTCTGTCTTGGGTTTTAATACCATTGTTTATTTCTGAGATGGAGTACAGACTTGAGTCAGGACTCTAAAAGATGCTGCATGCGCTGCCACAGCTGTGTGCACACCACCTTCAAATCCACCTGTATTTTTTCCTGTGCTCTGCACATAGAGAACATCAGGACATCAGTGATGACAGGACTACAGTCTACATGGTCTAAGACTCAGTCCAAAATGTTTCTGGTATGCCCATTCCAAACAAATATTTTAGCAGCCCTTGGCGCTATGCAAGGCTCCATGCTCAAGCATGTGGTTCTCTTTTTCCAGTACTCTGCAACACTTTCCCCCTCCACAAAATTACACACACGCATATTCAGTCTGGGTCTCAACTGATTAGACAAAATTAAAGCTATAAGCATTAAATTGCCTGTCATTCCTGCAAAAACACTGAAGATAGTATAAAAACAGGAGTTGCCAATATCAGGGGGAAAAAAAAAAAAAAAGTACTCTGTATAATTCAGTATACTGCCTCTGGCTTTTCACCAAACCTGTTAGGAAAGCGATCCTTTTCACCTAATGGCTCACAGAATTTGCTAACAATAAAACATTAAGTTTGCAGAAAACAGGACATCCTTTTTTCTGAAAAGTCTGTTTTGCCAGTACATCAGTACTGTGAGTGCATGCCTAAAATCCATCACTTCTACAAGCTACCTCTTTCATATATGTAATTCAGTCTTCTTCTTGTATCCAGATTTTTATGATGTCATGGGTCTGTTCACATTGCAAACTATAATGTCATCAAATCTGAAGGGAGGAGCTGGTGGATGATTTGACAAGACATGGGAATGTCCTTTCACACACATTTTAGCCATCAGTAGAGCAACACAAAAAAGAGTGCACCCCTCCAGCAGTTGTGTTTTCTTACTCAGTCCTTGTAGAAATGGTAACTAATTAAACATACTGCAACATGTGAATGAGACAATTGTTGGTACATATTTTCAGTTACTAACAGTCCCTTTTTTTCAGGTGCAGGTGACTGCAGTGCTCAGCACCTCCAAACCTCGGATTTATTTTTTTGAGGTAATCAGAATGGGTGGGAGCAGGATTTTTCTGTCTTGTAAGTAGGAAGAGATCAGGTATCAAATACAAAAGCGAAGAGAACAAAGCAGATTTATGAATGACAAGTATGCAAACTGTTGTTACAGAAGTTAAAAGCAACAATCTCTTTTGATACCATGTCATTCCCCAAGGCACAGCCCCCTTGCCGAAGTAAGGCTGTTAATCTATGCAATGCAGGAACTGAATTTAATTCCAGTGCCTGAATAATGGTGACTGGGAAACCACCACGGCTGGCAGATGAGGGCACCGGACATTTATGTTCCAGAGACCTGCACCCCTCTGGGCAAGCAGGCAGAGAGGCAGCAAGATACCCACGGGCACTTAAAAAGTGCACAAGATGCTTGTCTTCAGGGTCATACCAAATCACGCCCTCATGGCTCCATCTTTCAACTCTCTGGAGGACATTTCTAGAGTAGATGTTTGCTTTTGCATAAATATTGAGGATGTATATTACAACAGTTTGTGAACAAGTACCTAGCTCTATTTATTCAATTAAATCAGGCACATCCCTCCAACTCTTAATAAATGTACAGATGGTTGTGCTTATATGTAGAAAAACCTGGGCATCAGGTTTTCCTTATCATAACAGAAATCATTTAATTGGCAGCAATACTGGCATGAAGGATGGGGTAAGTGTTCCCTCATGGGAATGACAGCTATGGAAAATTACCACAATGTGCAACTTTTTTCTTACATACCAGCCCACATGGAACAAAGCAGGCATGAAATCCCCATTTCTTCTCTTTTAGTTTTCCACTTCAGAAGGTATTTTTGTTACATTTGCAAACTAACTAGCAAGAGAAGGCCCCTCTGTAAAGCTGTGAGTGCAGTGAATGAAATCTTGACTCACAGCAACCGCGGATGCTGAGAAGCTGGAGGATACCTGAAGACAGCTACCTTTTGGTCAGAGCTCCTTTGTGCTCTGGATGCAATTTGCAGAGCAGTGAGGCACATGGCTCCTGCCAGCTGTGCTGGATCTGCACATCCAGTGCTGCTACTGCACTGGAAAACCTGCCACGAGACTAAGCCATCCCTGCAACCGGCTGAGAAAGCGCATGATCCAAGGTGGCTGTAATTTAGAGCAACATACCTTGTAGCATCTTTTCTGTCATCCTGCTCCCCAGTGAGAGACAGATGTGTTGTCTCTAATTATTCACTGATTGGTATCGGGAGATACATTAACATAATTGGCACATTTGTCCTAATTAAGAGAGGGAACCTGACACATGCCACCCAACATGAAAAGCAAGACCATCAGCAAGAACAGAAAACCCGCAATCGCCACCCCAGCTATACCTTGCGGCTGCAGCCAGACCTGCGCTGCAGGATGTTTCCAGCAGCAGCCTGAAATAAGGCAGCACATGCAGAGACTAAGACTTGCAAAGCCAGACCAGACTTCTGTGCAGAGTAAATGAACACAGGGAACATAAATCACAGAACCGATTACATATGCAGGAAAACCTATTATGGAAGTTAATTGCTGACACAAATTTAGCCGTATCAAGTTACTAGCATTACTAGACACTTAAATTTCTCGGCACACTTGTGTATGAGTGACTGTTTTAGAAACTGGTAAAGCAGAAACACATCTGCTCCAAAAGAAATCCAAGAATGGAAAAGGGATACAAGCTCATCTAGATCCTCTCCTCCTGATTGTATAAGTCATTCCTTACACCTCTTGCAATCTCAAGATGAAAGTCCTGGGTCAAGATGAAAGTCAAGATGAGACCTGGGTCCTGGTCTCTCATTGCCTCATCTGCAGCAGCCTGCCCTTGAGTCATCTTCAGAGCAGGGAGCACCTGCTGAAAATGAAAAGTTTTCCACCCTCTAGACACAGGTGAAACAAGATGCAAACAGCTAGAAGCAGTGAGAGATTTGCCTTAATAAAAGGCAATTTAGGAATCTGGGAGGCAAGACCATTGCACCCCTGCCTTCCTCGTGCCTGGCCGATGCAGCAGGATCACTTTCCATCTGGTGCTGCAACAACACCAGCATTGTGGCTAGTGTTCTCTGCAGCCAGGCCGACCAGTCACGGCAGCACCGCTCACCTTGCTGCAGTCCCTGCTGAGCTTGTGTCACCTCCTACGGCCACAGAGAAATCACAGCTCCCCTGCTTCATCTGAATTGTAACAAAAGACATGCATGCATCCCATACCATATTGATAACAAGGGCACACATACACATGCCAGCAAGAATAAAACATTTGTGGAGATAACTACTGATTTGGACACAGTACAAAATGTGCAAGTGAGACTGAGAAAACTTCAGCAGTTTTCATACAGGCTATTGAGCCAACAGCTATTTCAGGTACCTTTTTGAAGAATGTTACTTGATTTTTGGACTTGGTTTCAAATGTACAGTTTCATCGTAGCAACTACCCACTGAAGAAGATGCTGTCCTCCGTGTACTACTCTCTGGAAACAGATTTTGTACACGTTTAAGATTGGGGGGGGGGGGGGGAGAGAAAAAAAAAAAGAGAAAAGGTAGTCTCCAAAGAGGCTGAAATTACAGCTATGAGAGACTGCAAAACACATATTGAGAATGAGACAGCAAATGCAAACTATCATGACATTTTGGTTAGCCGTTGCTACTGCTTCTGCTGCCAGTAAGAGGAATTTGTGTTCCTGCTGTGGAAGCAATTCCTTAACTGCACATATACCCAGCTTTCTGTTTGAATGCTAAAATGTACACAGGGTGTACATACAGCTGCTGGGTGTCTTCAGCCCTATTACAGCTTTGCTTTATACACAATGGGGAAGTGAAGCCTCACAGAAGAAACTTTAAAAGCTGAGGTGGACTGGTAGCAGCAGATGGAGAACTTTATTCCATAAAGCCTCAAATTCAAATACAGATCATGGCATTATTAACCAAACACTACTATGGCTGCCATGTGGTCACCAGGAGTTGCTGGGTTTCTTTCCCTCATGAAAGAGGGGCTTGAGCTGGAGGTCTCAATGAGATGTCTGTGGTTCTTTGGCTGGATGGATAAATGGATCTCATTCTTCAGGGCACAGAGCTATACGCTTTTCAGGATCATTAATTCATAGGGGAAGAGGATGTTGGGAGGTGGCTGTGGTCCCTGAGGATGGTCCCTTTCCCATTCTTCCTGAAAGCTGCGCAGTACCTGTTATACAGGCAACTCCTCCTACCAGCGTTAAAAGGCATACAGGATTTTCTCCCGGTTATACTTTTTAGGGAAAGGAAATAGCAGTTTTAGAGGCCCAGGGAAATTCCTGAGCAAAACCCAGCAAATACTCATGAAACAACTCTTGAGTGACAGCTGGTGTGCACTCTGCACACCGCATTTTGAAGATACCCCCATTGAAACGTAGGAGCATTGTAGTTCTTCATGCCCGAGGTGAGCACTGCATCTGAAGAAGCTGCTGCCAGCAGAACTGACCAGTCACCAGGTGACTGAGGGTGCTGGTAAGAACTCTTCAAAGCTTTGACAGAGTTAACTCTCACACTTCAGGCACTATGAGGCCTATTAGCTACAGGGAGCAAGAATCAGTCAGCATCAAAGTAGGACCTGATAGACTAATCCTGTTGGCCTACAGAACAGTATCTCCAGGATGAGGAGCTATCTTCTCTAAGGGGAAAGCTGGGAGGTATACTCATCTACCTCATAAAAAAAAATGCAGTTAAAGTTGTTCCCCCCAACTATGTATATTCCAAAAATATGTGTAAGGTAAAGTGCTGCTCTTTCTGAGCACAGCCTGAAGAGGAGAGGTAGTTTGTGTTAGCTCAGCCAGCATCCCATCTTCACCACAAAAAAGCAAGCTCTAGAGAGGATAATCTGGCAGCATTTATGTCGATGCTTTTATAGAAAACCTTCCATTGTAATTTTTTATGGAGGAACTAGAAACCTGACCATTCTCCAGTCCTACAGATCATCCCTGCCTATGCTCAGATCTGGTCACAAAGCAACTTGATTCACTTAAGAGCACGCTCTGCCCTCATTTACACTGGCATCAATGGAGCTGTACCAGAAAGGAAAAGTATAGGGGTAGATCCCATAGAAAATTCAGTTCTCAAAACACTCGATCCTGCAAGAAGACCTGCACATCTTGCCATGGGTTTCTGCAGTGTGGAAATGACCCTGTAGGAAATGTAAAAATAAGGCCACCCAATAAGCTAGTAGTCATCGCATTTCCCAGGAAAGCACAAGACCTAAATGCAAGCCTGCCTCAAGCAGGGGGTTGTAACCTACCTGTCACACTTCTCAAAAGAGTGCCCTGGCCACACACCAGTAGTCTGGGGTGTAAAAAGTATTTAAAAAAGAATAGAAATGTATGGGACCAGATACTGACAGTTGCAGGGAGCTCTGTCCTGTACTTTTGCAGAAGGGCAGGCCTGCATTGCCAGACCTTACCCAATGGCTCTTGAGGGTAAAATGAATGAGCAGTCCTCATTCCTCTTGGGCTGCGCTTCTGCTCACAAGCCCACCTCCCCACTCCTCCTCCCACTGACACCTGAAGGCAGTTCTGCAGTCACAAGGCACTGCAAAGGACAGTGTCACTTCCCAGCTAATTACCATTTGTGGCCACAAACTCCTCTACTTGCTTCTCTTAGAGCTCACTTTCCTGCCAGGAATATAAAACACTGTCTCAGCAACACACACCTGCATGGAAATGCATACACATGAACTCCCAATTAAGGGATAACTGCTGCAAAGCATAAGTGGCTCTCATGAAACAAAGCAAACAGCAGTCGTATTAATAGTCAATTAGCTGGAACAGCCACCTGATGCTGCCTATTTGGAGAAGCCCCCAGCTTCCACCAGTTTTTGCCCATGCAAGAGCAGCTGAATAAAGTCTGTGTCACAGTCATCTTGACTTGGCAAAACACCCTCTTCTGCCTCTTGACTCAGGGATGCTTTTCCCCTTGTTCTAGTTCCTAATTAAAACCATGAATGTGGATAAATATCACTTCCAGTTTTAAACCCAACTGGGTCACCAAACTGTACATTACACCCTATTCTGCAATTAAACTACTCTGTGAAACACCTCAATTATAATTAAAAAAGTAATTATACCCCCGTTAATGGCGACACAAATCATACATTTCAATGAAAAAGTTCGTCTGGCAGCTTATGGCATATTAACCAGTCTTACATCTCATTTATGTTTTGATGTATAACCTATAACAGTTAGCTAATTTCATGTGACTCGTCTCTAACTATATTTTATCATGTGCAATACAATACTGGCATCTTTCAAAGAACAAATTAAATAAGCTAAGGGGTTAATTGCTAATATCTCCACCATTACTGTTGGAGCATGGCAGAATGGGATCTCTCCTGCCTTCTCAGGTTAGGTTTGAAAAAAAACAGCATGCAGAGAGGAGAGTGGAATTGAAATGGATGTTTCTGTTGACACTGGGGAGCTGCAACTGTCAGATTTCTGCTAAGCACCAGCAGCTCCCGCTGAGTCTGGCGGGTCAGACTGCTTATCTCACTGCCTTATCCTATTTCTCCCCATTGTGGAAAGGCAGAAGGCAGGGAAGCATGGCGCTGGGGCAGAGTGTTGCTTGCTTTTATGTCTATTGCTTTTTTTTGGTGTTGTTTTTTTTTTTTTCCCCCACAGCAGGAATATGTGAGTTTGCCCCTTCACCCCTCAGCCCCTCAGTGTGACAGCAAACCTCAGTGTAAAAGGATCTGCCCTGGTCCTGCTGCTTGCCTGGGACATGCATTGGAAAAGACAAAACATTTACCTGGGTGTTTCAGAACCGTAGGTAGGTTCAGCTTAGTAGTGGCTATAAAACTGGGAGAGGGGAGGCATGCCACTGCACACTGGTGCTGACACTGGTTGGGGCTGGTGGGCAGGGGTATACAGCCACAGAGAAGCTGATCTGGTTTTCCCAGAGACTAAGCAAACCCTTGGTTCCTTACTTAGTCCTTACTTACTTACTAAGTGAATGAGCAAGACCTACTTTGATTTGACCTCAGGCCATGAGACTGGTGTACTTTAACACACCTTCTTCTATTTGGATCTTGGGCTTTTGTTTTTTTTCCTAGTGGTCGTGATCTGAGCCTACTCCAATGCTCGTCATGTCCTCGTGGATCTCAGGAACTTGTAAGTGCTGCCTTAAAAGCTTTGCCTACCCATCTCTGTCTTTGTCCTTCTTGCCCTCTGGAGCAGCTGTACACTGCTATGCAGTTCAGCTTTTCACTAATAGCAAGATCTGCTCTAGCATTGATCCGTAAGAGCTTGACACAGTTAATTGCAATTAAACATGCTGAGAATGATAAGACTAAATTCCCCAGCTACTGAAAAGAGGACAAAGTGTATCCCTAAGTGTGGTTGTTCCCACCACTTTGAAATACCATGAAAAAAAACCCCAAAATTAAGTGGGAGAATATAGTCAAAGAGAAAAATCAAGGGGAAGATGCCAGGACTCTGGACTCCAGCATTTCATTACACTGAATGTGTATTTTGTACAGTTCCACAGTTTAAGCTTTTCTTCCTCTTTTTTTGGCATTAAATCCAGTGATTACTTCAGAAGCCAGTGAAGTAGAAAAAAAAACCCAAACCAAAACAAACCAAAACAGTGCCCAGAGTGGGAAGAGTGTAAGGTACATTCTCACCAAAGCATTTGGAAAAGCTGCTCACAGCTGCACACATGCATTACCCTACTCTACCTGGAATCAAACCAGTCCTTCAACAACATGGAAAATAGCCTCAGCCTGGTGCTTGCCTTCTCCCGAGTCCTTTCTTACTTAAGTTACTTGTATATCATATCAGAAACTTCTTTAAACAAATAAAAGAAGTCTTAAACAAAGAAGTAATTCATGTCTAAATTAAAATAATCATGTAATCCTTCAACCCACCAAGTTACCTTTCATCTTTCCATTTTTTTTTAAATTTATCTTACCAGATTCAGCAAGTGGCTGTAATAAAGTGTCACATTAAGGTATTCATATTCATTAGTGTTCAGGTCTTTGTTCTTTTAATAGTGTTGGATAGAATCTACAAAGAGGCTGTATTAGGCAGCTGTCCAATCTGGGTGTTTGATCTCCTTCTGACTTCAAAAGTCAGAAGAGAAAAAAAACCAACATTGAGAACAGTTCTTTTGAATGTCAGATGGGGACTACATGATTTCTGAGCCTGCCAAGTGTTAATTGGTGTCTGCCCCGACCAGGGTACAAACAAGATTCAGACCCAGTTAATGTACAGACATGAATCTCAGCTATTGATGGAGTGAGCCAGCATACTAGAAGGCAGGAAAAAGTGCAATTATGTGAGCAACTCACAGAGGATCTTTTCAGAGATCACTTCCATGCATCATGCTACATCATGTTGTTTGGGTCCCGCCTGCCTGACTGGACATTACAGACCTTTCCAAGGGAATAACCACACTGGCTGCTGAAATTTCAGAGGTGCTTGTAACACTGCATTCAAACGAGCTACCCGTCATCATCAATCTCTGTTTCCAGCAAAGGTAATGAAGTTCCCCAGTACCACCCTGCACCACCTGAACAACATAGCCTGTTGCAAATACTCCTGTCATGGCAAAACAGCAAGTTGATTTGATTTAAAGAAGCATCAGAAAGGAAAATAAAGAATTGCTGCTAAGTTCCTGAGGAAAGCCAACTGATTAATATTACAGTTATCAGCAAGTTGGCTCAGCAGACCTAAACAGTCTTTAAAGTTTTGGGATCTCAACAGGGAAAGGAAACAGCCTATGGAAAAAGAAACTGGAAAAAAATCTTCTATGCTAATTATTTCTTCTGATGTTTGTGGACACGTTTCTGCTGTTCTGATTAAATCTAAACTTGGGATAGATGCGGAGGTAACACTTTAAGCTTCATCTCCTGAGAAATCAGTCGTCAGCGCTGAGTGACAAGCACTTTGCTACTTAGCCATGACAGTCTAACTCATCCTAATGCAAATTGGCAACAGTTTCTTCTGTGCGTGGCAGAGGAAAACTGAGGAGAATTCAGATAGGGGAATTACCATCATTAACAATCAATTTTTCTCTTAATAGCCGCCGCGGATTTAGGATTTCAGAGGCCCCCCTGTGACTCAGAGACCCCTCCTGTGTGCAATGAGTCTGAAGCTGGAGCCGCCACCACACTAAGGGAAGCCTGTTCACAGGGACACCCACTGCTGTAGGTGGGCACAGATCTGGCTGAAGGGCAGGCTTGCTCCTGGCAGATGGAGGGCAGGCTACCCACTCCAGGTTTACTTAGATGCCAGTAGGAAAACCAGATAACCCCCTGAAGAAGGATTATTAGGCAGACACATCCCCTGCTTGCCCCTACCTCCTGCTGGGAGCCCACACTGCACCACAGCCCACACTCTTGTGCCAAGCTGGCTGGCTGGGGCACACAAGAGAATGAGCATGTGCACAGACGTGGGGGAAATAAAATCAGGCAAACTAAAAATTAAAGTGTCTTTACACTATGCTTGAAAGTGCCTCTCAGAATAAGTGAAATTTTTTTTTTGTTTAAAAGGAAAAGCAAAGGTAGTAGGCTGGCATTAATATGCCTCAGATATAACTGTGATTTTTGAAAGGGAAGAAAAAACTGAAACCAAACCGCCTGCAGCTCTGCCCAGCAAGGCACCATAATCCAAAGCCATTAATCAGTTCCCGATCAATCTTGTCTACGAGCAGCAGTCAGTCGGCTCTCCATCACCACGCATTCATCATGCCATGCGCTAACTCACTGCACCATTAGCTGCCTATCAGGCCTTAGTGTGGGTGCCCAAGCACCAGGACACTGATGCTGCTGCTCACCTCGGCTACTGGGATGCCTTCGGGGGGGCGGCACTGCAGCAGGACCTCTTGCTCCAGGGACACTTCTTTCCCCAAGGGCTCCTGCTCAAAAGTTTTCCGGAGATCTGGGGATGGAGAAGGAGAAGAAAAAGAATTAGTAGTATTAATAGCTGGTTGTTTAAATTACATTTGATTGTCATACTGCATAGATGTGAGAGATCTTTCTAAAGAGAGAAAATAGCATTACTGCTCCCTGGAAAGTTAAGCACTTGAAAAAGACTGTGACATGTTTTCCTTTCATTCCAACATTAAGCAGTCAAAGGTTTCATAGTGGATTTATTATTTATATTGTGGTAGAGCATGTGAACCCAGCAAGTATCCAAGGCCTCACTGTGGAAGGTCATGTCCAGACAGAGGGAAAAAAAATCGAAGCAAGTCCCTTCTTCAGATAATTTATGTTTGGTAAGCTATGCCAACAAAAGTACTCAAGGCAGCTATGGAAAATTAAATAAATCTGTAAAACTACAGCATGTAAGCTGAGTTGCCTGAAACTCATGGATGAAAGTGCTCATGCTGCCATTTAATGTACTTTTAGTTTATAAGCATTAGCTCTACAGCTTTAGCCAATTTGTCTTCACTTTATCATTATCCGTGTAGCACTAAACAGATAATAATAATAACAATAATTGTAATTTGGAGCTGAACTGTGCTTGGATCCCTGCACAGCACCACAGAAATCTGGCAGGCAGAGAAGGCACCGAATGCACATCCAAATGTTGGACCAGTTCATCATACTGGACAGCTGTGCACTCAGTTTTTTTCATACGCTTCTGCAACATCTTTGCGTTGGTGGCAAAATGGACTTGAGACGTTCCCTCCTTACCCCAGGCTCCATATTTCTGCCATGGAATGGCACCCTTTCCACTGTGCCAGAGGACAGGGTTTTGGAGAACCAAGAACTCAGCCCCACTAGCAACTAGTGATACTTCCCTGCTGCTGGTTCCAGCTGCAAATAGGCATGGGGTCATGTTCAAAGTCATATCAGAGAGCTGGTCCAACTTTAAAAAACCTTGCAAAAAAGTTATTTTTATTTTACTTTTAGTATGAAGTCAGACCAGTTCCTTATGCCAGCTCATGGCGAGGTTGCACAAATACTCGTGTCATATTGGAAACAAATCATATAGGAACAATTTAAGAGCCAAATATTTCATGTTTTGAAGCCATAACCTGTGGCTGTGCTGGAAAACAGATCACTGAATTGAACCAGTTTACAAATAAATCATCCAAAGAGTTATCCTTCATCTAGATTACCTCCAAGGTCTGATTTACAGCTAACCTCTTAAGGAAATGCATCCACACTACCAAAAGGCAAAACCTGGGGCAAGCGAATGTGCAGATGGAAAAGGAGACAGGGTGTCTGCCACCAAAATTAGTTCCTCTGAAACTCACCTTTGGATAGCATGAGACCTCTCTCTCTTAGCCTGTATCAGGAAAAAGTGGTTGTTCTACTACCTGGAACCAAATGCCAATCTAATTGTACCATGGAAAATCTCTGTCATAGCTGGAGATGCTGACTTTAACTTAAGCTGATAAAGTGGTAAACTTCTAATGTCCTTAAACGCATACATCTCCCTTGTGAAACTGAGGCATCTTTGTTCCTCCCCTGCACCGCAAGCATGAGAGAGGCAACCCCAAACCCCACTCCCTCCCCATCACTGGCATTCCTGCTCCCTCTGGCACATGGGACAGGGATGATAGAGCCCCTCTGGTGGGATGGCATTTATGGCCATAGTTTAGGGCACAGAAAGGTAAACTTTGGCAGATCTTACTGTGGCAATATAAGAAATTACTGCCTCCAGCTGTCTGTCTGTCAAAAGGAAGCACATGCCAATGTCACAGCTACCTCACTACAAATTCCATCATTTTAACCTCACGAGTTGAAGAAGGGGGCTTAAACTTACAACATCAGATAACTTCATGGCATAGAGGAGAAGCAAATATCTAGAAGCGATCATTTCTTAGGATGACATGCCAAGCTTCACCAGACTGTGGTTGTCAGCGTCCTTGTCACAGGAGTTATTCCAGGCCAGCAAGGCTCATTCATGTGATAGTGACCTCAGCAAGATAAATGGCCAGATTAGGTCAGTCTCCAATGCCTGTGTGGTATGTAGCTGTGTGGTATGCTGCGGGGTATGTAGCTCCCAGGGCACTGCCAGTTCTAGCATGACCAGCCACCAGCTTCATCCCACCCTTTCTAAGAAGCTAACCAGGGGACATTTGGGTTGTACGGCTCAATTTGAGTAAAACCAAACCCCTCCAGATGCCCTGTGGGTGGGAGTCATTCCAAGGATAAAACGCTCAGTTTTGGCTTGCCGCACTTCTGCATGTTAAGCATGGAGATGAGCAGCTCTTCTGAGAGCTGTTGGGTTTCTGGGGATGTGACATTCTTCCTTTGGCCCAGGCTCCTCGCACATCCTGCGGGCTTGATAGGTAACATGGGCACACATAAAGCCAGATTAACGCAGTTTGCTTTAGATTAGCAAATAACGGGTTATATTACTAGCAAAACCCATATGATCATATTATTGCTAGTTCCACAGGTATTTCCAAAGAAAAAGAATTACTTCCACATCAAGTACACCTTAGTGCATCTAGCGGGTAGATGTATACATATGTTTTGTGCTCTAATATCATGACTGAGGATAAATGAGAAAGTTACCATGCTGGTAATAGAAGCATATAAGGAATAAACAGTATATTAACAATAGCTTTCACATGTTCAGATATGGAGGGATGAAGACAGTAGAGGCAGATTAGATAGATAATAATCTGAGTTTTTTCCTTGACAGATTGGATTACTGTCCTGCCTACCTTCCTGAAATATTAATAAAGCTCTGAAGTTCTCTGTAGCCTCATGTGCACAGTGATCACCTTCCTTATAAAGCACTTGGCTTTTTAAAAAAAAACCCCAACATTAGTGCATACAAAAGTAAATAACATTAGTCTAGAAATGTGTAATAACAGTAAAAAGTCCCACTTTAACCTCTTTGTTATCAACAGCTGGAATTGCTAGGTATGAACATATTTTTCCCTGTGAACCGTTTTTTCCCTTTTCCCTGGGAACTCTTGCAGTAGGTGAGATGAACCTGCGGGACCCCTGGCGTCCCTGGCTGTCCCCTGCTCACGGAGCTTTGCTGTGCACGGACATGTTAACGGCACCATTCGATTTGGGCAGGTCAATGATCCACAAACTAAAAATACACTAAGTAGGGGCCTTGCCATAATAGACAGTAATGCTCTCAAAGGAGCCATTAGATACTATTCAGTAAATTATACTAACTGAGGGGCAGGGGGAAGGAAGTGTGTACTTGTGTATTTACAAGACTGGCAGCCCTTATACCCTATTCTGTTTGCTCCCTCCCACATGTTCACAGCTTTATCTCACCAGAACTACCCACCACCTCCCGCTGCAGCCATGCCACCTACAGATGGCAGCTTTTTTTACCTAACCAAGGCAGTTTTACCTAACCAAGAATAGGGTTTGCTGGTTGTAACAGCCAAACAAGCTAACAAGATGTTTTTTGCAAGTGATGAAGAAGCAGAGGGCCTGGACAAACAACTTTTTCACCTGCTCTAACTATAACGAAACACCCTGTTGGGACAGCAAAGGGTTTTGAAATAACTGGGTTTTTTTCTATGGCCCTTGCTATGACTTCTGTGGATGACGACGACTGCCTTCTAATTCTTCAGCCTTCATCTTCCTTTGCCATTTAACCATTAGTCATCATGGCAACTTTGCACTGTTGATCAGGAGTGGGTGAGCTTGCTAATGTTTATGTGTAATTTGGATCATTCCCACTTAGACTTTACACTTTTTCAAAGTGTCATATCAGTTACAATTGCTCACAAGCAAGGGATAGATTTTCCCAGAGAATGGTAAAAGATAAATAAAATACATGCTATTACAAAAAAAAAAAAAAAAAAAAAAAGTTTTAACAATCTTCATAAAATATGCCTGAAAAAGCAAAATAATAAAACATTTGATCCATTCTGGGTCAGGACCTCTTTGCCTGTGAAGAGGCAGTTGAATTATTAAAGCCTCAGGTTGGCAGTAGCCCTGTTAATGCGATCCTGAGAGTGAGCCTTCTCTACCCTCACCTTCAATAGGGAGAGACACAAGAGAGAGGCAGTTGCACTTTCTTTCCATTATTATTTTGGTAATGTGGAATAATCCCTGACTGTCTGTGTTAGCAATACTCTTCCTCCCCTTATACTGGTAATATTGCTGCCGCAGCTCATCTCTTCTGGAGCAGAGTGAGCCCTGTGAGACAGCAGCGCTGAAGGGTCCATTTTTTTTTTCTTACCAGCTCTCTCACCTATTTCACCCAGCTGCAAGTGGGGATGTCATAGCTAGGCTCAGGAGGAAACCTGCACCCCCATCAGGCATTTTCCCCCGCCTCTAACTTCCCTTCAAGGCTGTCTTCATAAAAAGAAACCAAGGAGAAGAATTAAAATTCTGGTCTGCCACCTTGAGCCAGACTCTATCTTCTTTACTAATGCATAGTCTTAGTAAATTCAGAGGGGGCTCTTGTGGCATATATCGCAGCACGTTTACAGCATACTTAAGATAAGACTTTCCTCCAAGACTCCTGAAATACTCCTGCACAATCCTCTCTGGTAAGGACAGATGGCTGCATTCAGAGCTGCATTGAAATGAGAGAATTTTCACAAGCATAAAACTGAAACAGTATACTGGGAGATCACAATCTCAGTGCACACCATATTGTTTTCTTTATTCTTGAATCACTATGCTTTTTGGGGAGAGGAGCATTGGAGCTTAATTTTGATGCACTGCTAAATGACTTCCTTTTGTGTTTAACGCATTTTTAGCTTACAAACCATGGAAAAGTTGCATTTACACCTGCTAAAGATAATAGCTTCTACAGGAACTCATGGTATTTCCCCGTTTCCTTTTCTACCTGTCAACTTCTATGAAAGAGCAAAGAATGACCCTGTTCTTTTTTTTTTTTTTAATCAAATGTATTTTATCTCTTTGCTGTTCTGGGTTTTACTGTGATGGGTGGGTGGGCAAAACTTTAAGGATATCTTCTATCATTTCTGAGAAATGTGGTAAGAGGCAGTCCAGATGCCTTCAAGGCAGTGTTAATGGAAGGGTGACTAATGAATGAGCATGAAAAACGGACACTTGTCAGCCAGGAATTAGATGTAAACCAGAAATGAACAGAACAATGCAGCATTACTGTCAGGGAAAGATGGATTTCTGCCCTTGGTAGACCTTAAAGACTCTGTGCTCCTAGTAACTCTTGTCAGCTTTCCTTCTACAACAAACAATTCGAAAAATGAGCAAGCTTTAAGAGCACAGAAAGAAAACCCACATTGTTTTCTATACAACTTTCATATTAACTATGCCTATTGAGAGAAGTACATTTGGTATGTGCTTTCAGAGAAATAAGGTTTTAAGAATGTGAAAAGACCTTCTCAAGAAGTATCTATTTCCCTACAAAAGATAGCTTGATTTATATGGGTAGGTATATACAGGCATCCATATAACACTACAACACCAAACACATCATAAGCAAAAAAACCCCAACAATTAAAACACTAGAAATAAAGGAACTATGGCTTGGTATTATAACCATTATTAGAGGATCAATATGTAGCCAAGCTTTCCGTACCTCCTACCACTGAGAATGTTCTCAAGAGGCACAGTTCAATGCTGCTTTAATTTTACCTAGGCTAATAAGAAATATCCAAACAGAAAAATAATTGTGGAAAAATGCCACTGATGTTCTACAAAATGAAAGAGGATCCACATGCTTGTAAAACATACCTCACTGCATTTATTTCCAAACTTGGGTGACATGCTGTGTTAGAGAAACACGACTAATATTGTAAAACTAGCTTGATCCTCTTCCATCACTTTCCACGATGCAGGCGGAGTTAAGAGACACCTTTTACTGCAAAAAAGGCATTAGAAACTGCATTGCAATTCCAAATGTAAGAAACCATGTGCTTACAGGCATAATTTGGCCTCTCTTTTCTGTTCACAGCTGAGCTTACGACCTTTGTGTGTGGATCAATCACACTGATGTGCAAGTAATGGAAAGGTTAGGTACAAAAAACTATTTTTTTTCCCATTTTGTCCTTGTGTGGTTCCAGGTCTCTGTTGTTAATTAGATCCAACCAGATTTATACTGAGACAGTCACAGGAGTGTCAGCAGTCTGTAACACAGGGGATCCCTCTAAAACCTCTGTCAACTGCTTTTGTAAGTGTGGTGCCTTGCCCTGCAGAGTCTCCTGCTGTAGCAGCCACGTGCTGGGTTTTGATCAAAGCCTCCTGCCCTGCTTCAGCACACTGCTGCTCACAGGGTGGGATCGTGCACGGACAGGGCTCTGCTCTCCGCTGGCCCAAGCACCAGTGGCTGGAGCTGAGGACAGAGGAAATAAGGCAGCCCCTCAGACCCCCATCTTTATGCTCAATACACAACTCTGTGCCACTCTTTCCTTCTCTGGAGGGGCTGTTTCACATCTGGCTAGCCCTAAAGACAAATGCCATGAGGCTGCCTCCACCACGTTCTGTCTGGAGAGGCACATCGTGGACAGCAGAGCTTTCCTCATTCCAAAGACACCTGGCAGCCTGCGGCTCAGGCTGAGCTTGTCTGTAACCCTCCAGCAGCCCAGGGAGCGAGACCTCAGGCTGCCATCATAGGATGGCCATGAAGCAGCATCAGCTTTCACAGCCGAACAGCTGATGGGGACTGGGACAGACTTCTTGGAAGTGCACAACATATTTTGGGGATGCAGGCTGCTACATCTGCTGACCTGAGGTATGGAATAAGGTAACAGATTTTGCTTGCCATGCTACAATCTGCAAGATGCTTTGCCTGAGCCCAGAACCTTCTCCCCTCTTTTATTCCCTACATATTTAAAACCCGAGCAAATGGGAGGTGCACACTCACCAGCCCCTCGTTCTGCCAATGGCATCTGCAGCCAGCTGGGGATAATGCTGCACCCTGATGACTCCTTGGAAACTCACCGCCCGCACGCCTGCAGAAAAGAAACTTTTTCCCTTTCCCTCTTCAGCTCTGAGCTAGTTCAGCTGGGTAGTGGTAAGACAAACCACTTTTGCAACACAACTTCCATATGGGCTATGCCTATAATGAAGAACCATCCACTCAAAACATTTAGTATTGATACAACTGTAAAAAATACAAGCAAGCAAGCTTTATTGAGAATTCACTGAGCAAATGGGTTCCCAGGTGTACATCGATAGCACTGTTCTTGTCCTTTTATATTTTTATTTGATAGCTTGATATTTCTTGGTTTTCTTTGTAAGCTTAACCTGCAAACTAACATAGAAACTTAATTCTCTTCATTATTTTATTTGTGATTGAAGATGGAATCCAAAGCTCTTGCTTTTCAAATAAATCCAAATGTAAAGTTCAAATGACCTAACCTCAATAGGTACCTTTTTTAGATGACAGATATACTAAACGTACTAAAGACAGACATTAGAAACATCAGGTGTACACTGTGTAAATGTAGTATTTTGTTGTTGTTGCTCTTCTGATGCACTAATCTGACTCACACAGCTGGTCACTACCAAAATATACACAAAATTCAGTGAACTTTCTGACTGCATCTATGTTTCACCATTGAACATTAAGCAGACTCTACCGAGAGCTGATAATTTCTTAGGACAGTGTAGGCAGGATCGTCTCAAGGACTGAGGGATTAAATTCATATAAATTCAGTAAAGGGGTTTCCTTCTGGTTTTCAAGCAACACTAACTGTGAAGCCAAGCCCATCTTAATTTATAAAGTCTTAGCTCTTTATTACAAAGCAATGTGATTGGTATTTATTACTGCTACAACTGCATCCTTAAGTCTGGAAGTCAGTCGTGCATGTTCATTTGGGAAGCAGTACAGAAACATGCCTGTCAAGGAAAAGCAGACTGGTAGTTACCAAATATGTTAAATGCTCAGTTAACTTCTCTGCTGCCCTTTCTGTGATCTGTCCTTTTCTCTTCAGTAATCTCAGCTCAAGATCGTGTGCCTCAGTTACCCCTTTATTAACTACAAGCAGCAGACATCTATTAGTAGCAACTTAAATAGTACATAATGAAAGAGTTAAGGTCCTATATCTGCTAACCCTCATACACACTCACCAAAGTGCATAAAACACATTTTGAAGTTATTTTTAATAACCTTCCTACTAAAATTTTCAAGTGATGTCCTTCCCAGCACTCTGGGATGTCCTTATCTCACCATCCGTTCAACTTTATACTATTGCAATGTGCTGTAGCACTTTGGTGGCTACACAAACTTGTCCTTACAGTGTTGCTTGGATTTGGTGTTTGAAGGGGGGGAAGCAAGGCACTGCAGCAATGTAACACAGAGCATGAGCCCCAGTACTAAAAGGTGAGATAACTGAGTGTCAATAAAGAATCTGTGATTTTTTTTTCATATCTGTTTCTTTGTATGACTGCATACCCCTTGTAAGTGTAGATAAACCATCAGATGAACTAGTCTACTTTTCTGTATTGCATTTATGTTATCAGTATACAGTATTTGACACGCATATATTAGCTACATTCCTTTGAAAAAATGTCTGGAGGAAAAAAGGCTTTTAAATAAGTACATGGGAAACTAGTATCAAATTATACAAAAGATTAACAAGAGCAGTTCCTTACTACATCAGGGCTTTTAAAAATGTTATTTAAAAAAAAATCTGATTTTAAGATAATGAATAAAGGAAAAGACTACCCACATTCATTACACCTAAAGAGAACAGAGAATAGAAATTACAGAGAAAGCTTCTTTTTTCTTATAGGCTTTCAACAAATTCAAAATCTGCCAGCAGATTTAGGGCTTGTATATTTTCTCAAGAACAGCACGGGTTAACATTGTGAAGTCAGTGAGGCTAGAGCAACACCAAACTGGAGTAAATGAAAAGTGAGGTTGCTGTATGCACATGGGCTCAAAGCAATTTGTCTTAGCTACCCCTTTATTATCTGATCTAAAAATTAGGTCAAATCCTGCAGCTATTGTTCAGTCTTTACCAGATGTATTTTCCAGTGGGTTTAACTCTACTCTCAGTTACACAGGCTCAGACCTCATTCATCCTTTTAACAGGAATTTTGTCCTGTTGGGTTTTATCTGTTCAATGACATCAGTCTTGTTACATCAAATTCATTTAAAACTCTATATTTGGCTTGGGTTTTTTTCAGCCAAAGGTAAAGCTATACAACCCCCCTCCTTCCTCCTTCTGTCCACAAAGTAACATTTTTTTTAATTGAGCAGACAAACTGTATCAAAACATACTAAGGACTCCTAGTGCTCCTGATAAAATGTGCCTAGAATAAATAAAAAATGTGTGAATAAATAGGAAAGGCATTTCAGCACTTTCATAGGCCAGTATCTCAGAAAATGTATTATATCTTTCTAGCTTCACCAAGATATACGTTAGGTGTCCCTACTTTTTTTGGTTACTGAGATATCTAGAATGGCAAAGTGAAAATACTAATAAATCTGCTAGTTTAGGAGGATGAAATGCTCCACTCTGTTCCCATGGGGAGACCAACACCTCAGGCAGATTAATTCCACGAAATAGGGAATACCTCCTTTTCAGAAACAGCCTGCATAGAAGGAAGTGTTTTCCAAGTGTACTCATGGTTCAGAAATGCAATGGCAAGATGCTGTTAAATGCCCTGAACACTTAGAGAAGCCAGGATGTTGGCTTTAGACTCAAGAGTCTTTTCCTGTTTAGACTGCTGGCATGAGCAGCCTTTGAAAACCAGCAGCATCTTCACTCCATATTTATAGATTAGTCCTTCCCTGAATAACTGAAGCTCTTGGCTGGAGCGATGTTGCAATTGATTTTCACAGAGAACTTGCATGGACTAGGTTGTTATGTACTTTGTGACACATGCCTGACCCTGCATTAAACAAATACATGCCACTTTTCAAGGATGCACATTTTTCACACTTTCAAATTACTTTTTCAGTTAATTCTATTACACGCTCGGTGAACAGAAATGTTGCATGTTATTTTTTGTTGTTTGTTTTTTTTAACAGAATGCAGCTCCAGCCCTTGACAGGACACTAATTCCAGAGTAGGACTGGTGGGCATAAGGGAGAAAAGAGAGAAAGAGAAGGAGAAAGAGGAGGAGGAGAAGAAGAGGGTAATGGAAAAGGAGAGAAGCTTTTCTTAATATGCTAGGTATGGCTACTTATGCTACAGTTGTACCTGTTGAGATGATATCACCAGGTTGACATATTAAGAAATAATAATAAAATTTAAGCAGAACACTTTACATGCTCCAGTTACCACTCACCTTTCCCAAAGTTGTCAGCGCTCACTTTTTGTACCGATTAAAAGTGAAGACTGCACTGGTGACAAACTTTCAACTATAACTGCAGACTATTCTGTTCCTCTTAGATTTTGGACACCCTTAATTTTCTGGATTAACAAATACTGCATAGACCCTATCTTGAATTCCAGTCTCATGGTATATTGTGTAACCATTAGAAGACTTACCAGCTGTTTTTTAAAGCTTAGGGGGAAACAACTATTATATTGCCAGTACAGATACAGTCCTCTGAAGTCAAGGCTGTGAATACATGCATACAGACAGGTATCGGTATATCTGAGTCCACAATTTAAAACAGTGATCTTGTAGACCAAATGACATCACAAAGTAAGGCACATGTCCTACATCATCTATCTGAGTTCCTAAAAAATCAGTCCTTAAGTTATCTGAGAAATTTATAGAAATCTGTGAAATTGAAATGGGACAATTTTGCAGAAAAGGCGCTTTTGCTGCTGTTTGAAAATCTGCAGTTTGAGGCCCTAACACTTAACCCTTAATCCCAAGAATTCTAAGTGATTTGCCTGCCTTGCACCTGCTCAAGAACCCCAAATGCAGGAACAGGAGGTTAAAAAAACTTCAGTAAAATACAAAACCATATTTGAGTTACAGGCACATAAAGCTCCCTGGAATTTATTTCATTGGACTGTTCTAAAAACCCCACCAGGACTCTAGAAAAATCACAGAACTGATTGTTCCTCTCTTTCCAAATAATGGTAAGAAAAAGAAGCAAACTGTATTAAGAGCACCTTCAACAGAAATTTGGATACCTGGGAAGAAATGTCAATTGATATAAAATAACTTCAGTACATGTGCAATGATTATGTGTTATATAGAAATAAAGTGCATAGGTATGGCAGTACACAAAAGTTACTTAACTATCAAGTGAAATACGCTCAGACTTCTAAACTGTGTTAATTTAATGGGCATCTGTCAAGGGCTTATTGGCAGGACATGAAAATCTACTTAATTCATTAACTTAGGAGTCATAATCTAAAAAACCTGTTCAAACATTGCTAAGTCTCTCTGAAGTGCTGACTGCTTAGGAGAAAAAAAATTGAAATTGCTCCCTTTTGTTTCAGTACAGAAAATTAAAATCCTCAAAGACTTGAAAGTTTTTCTGCCATGGGAAAGCACTAGGCACATATGTAATGGCATTTCTAATTTTGCAGGAAGACTGTACAATAATTTTAACTCCTCTTATCCCTGGGGGTATTATTCTGTGAGGTTAGTCCTGTACTCTAAAGCACAGGTCATCTATTTGCAGACAGTTACTTGTACTAAAAGCATTCAAAAATGGGTATTTAAATTGAATCTCTGAGATCTGTATCTGGATGTTTACACAGAAGGTAACTCCTCTTTGAGGGCTTAACCACATAATACTGTCTCAAGAACAGAAGGACAATCAATCTTTAAATAAAGAGTTTTAAATGACAGAGGGTCCTTCCTCTAACATGTCTGTGAGAAGCTTTATTTGGCTCGAAGAATTCTATTATCCCATTATACTTGGGCACAGTGCAGGAAATGTAAGTATGCGGCAAGCCCAGCTTCTAATGACCTTTTCTCACAAAATGTGTTTTTGCTGAGGTGAAAACTGCAGAAGAGATACGATTCCAGATGATATATGTTGCTCCCATTATATAAAACTGGATTTCATCATGTGAAAGAGAAATGGGAGTCCCCAGTGTGACTACTCGATTACAAAGAAAAGCACCTCTTTGAAAATTAATGAACATTAAATATTTGTGCAGTCAAATGAAAGTCAGTTTTTGAGGAATTGCTTGCCCTGTGTTCTTGGGGTCTGGTCTGTGAAAGGTTAAAAAAAACCCAACCAACTGAGGTTACTAGCAATGAATAACAATGATGAAATATAAGGGTTGAGATGACCACTTTCAAACTTGTATTACCACTCTGATTACATGGTATGCTAAAGAAACACTTTTTTCTTTGTTAAGGAACAACAGCTTTATTATATGATTGCAGAGATATATATTCTCAGCTTTGCAGAAAAGGAGCTGGGGGTCCTGGTGGACATGAAGGTGACCATGAGTCAGCAATGTGCCCTTGTGGCAAATGGTATCCTGAGCTGCATTAGAGGAAAAGTATTGCCAGCAGGCTGAGGGAGGTGATCCTTCCCCCAATTCAGCACTGGTGAGGCCAGTGAGGAGTACTGGGTCCAGTTCTGGGCTACTCAGTACAAGAGAGACATGGACATACTGGAAAGAGTCCAGCAAAGGGCCACAACGATGACTAGCATCTCTGCTACAAGAAAAGGCTGTGAGAGCTGGGACTGTTCAGCCTGGAGGAGAGAAGGCTCAGGGGGATCTCATCCATGTGTAGAGGCACCTGAAGGGAAGGTACAAAGAGGACAGAGCCAGGCTCTTTTCAGTGGTTTCCCGTGGCAGGAATGGAGGCAACGGGCACAAACAAACACAGGCGGTTCCCTCGGAACATCAGGGAACCCTTTTTCACTGTGCGGGTGGCTAAGCACTGTCACCAGTTGCCCAGAAAGTCTCCCTCCTTGGAGATACTACAAAGCCACCGGCAGTCAGTCCTGGGCAACTGGCTCTAGGTGGCCCTGCTTGAGCAAAGGGTTGGACCAGGTGACCCTCTGAAGTTCCCTTCCAGCCTAAACCATTCTGTGATTCTGTGAAAGGAACAGCTGTCACCCCATTTCACAGCTTGCTTTGGTAATATTCCTACTGATAAGCATCAAACACTTTTCTGGAGACATGTAATTGCTGTACTCAAGAAATACTGCTTTTGATGCTTTCCCTACACACAAAGGAGAAGAATGAGGTTTGACTCTTAAGAAGAGTATCAACTGAAATTCTTATGAATGTTTCGGAAGGCTTTAATTTTAGTATGCATCAATAACTGCAGAAAATACAAAGCCTAACTGGTCGGAAACAACACTCTCCCAAAAGGCAGAGACTCCACTTTTCCTCACCCAAACACCATCAGCTCAACATGCAGGGCAAAGACACTCACATGCGATGCGGACATAGGCTTTCCGGCTCTTGGTGGTGCCTGCAGAGCTCCAGGCCACGCACTGGCACCAGTAATCTTCGGGCCCGAAGAGCTCCTCGACTTGCTGGCGGGAAATCTCAATGCTTACCTCTCGGACAATCAGACCTGTCAAGGTGCAAGTAACGCTGGTCAATATTAGGTTTACAGATAGCAAGGAAAAAGCGTAGGTACAGAAGTCTGCTTGCAAAATTGTTGGGAGACCTTACAGCTCTCTACCGTTATCTACTCGGCAACACGGACTGTCATAAGGATGAGAAGGAAAAAGCCAAACACGTTATCTGCATAATGAAAGAAGTGGGTGAATGAAAAAATAACAACTGGAATTTTGACTTTTATCTCATACCACATGTATGTTAGACAAATAAGAGGAACAGCACTTCAGCTGATATAAATTGTACCATGTCCTCAGGATGATTTACATCAAGTGATGATCCAGCCCAGTTTTATTTTCATATGAATATCATAAAACCACAGAGTCATTGAATTTATAGGACTCCTTTAGCGCTCCTGTATTTCATCTCTTTTTTCTAGACAGATATAGCACAGGGAGAAGTCCTGTTCCCTCCGACACTGAACTGCCCAGGAAAATGGATTTTACTGTTGTGGAAAATGTCGCTATACTCTGTAATGATGGGCACATGTACTGCACTATGGTTATTGCAAGCTGCAGTTTGGGGGCTGTTACTGTCATATATACTACAGATACTGCAATAGCTTTTAGGTGATTTTATAATACAGTGCAATACACTTCATTGCTTGACGGTCACCCTAGCCCTGCCCTCCGTAACACATCTCAGCAAACCCCCCCTCCCCCCCCAAACCCACAGCTGCACCAACAATGACAATGACCCACTCACTAACCTTCCAAGCAGACCGATATTTGCCCACATTTCCCACACAGTGCACTCTGCTGGGAAGCTGTTTTGCTTCTTCTAAGTGCAAGGAAATACTGTGGTATCTCAGACACCACTGCAGGGATCATCGGTAAAGTGTTGATCATCTAACAACAACCACTTGTTTCATACTGACACAATCCCTTTCTCTTCCTCGAAAATGCACTGCCTGGTCAAAACACTCCTAATTCCACCCAAGATACTAAGCAGTGGTGGGAGCGAGTGCTTTCACCTCTTGTCAGCATATTTGGTCTTTGTGGCTGATGCCAATCAATAAACTTCTAATGTGTGTCTGCCTGTAGAAAACACCATCGCCATTTCAGAAATGCACTCTTGCTAACAGTCTTGAACACATAAACTCACTTATAAATATTTTGTATAGTGGGACTGATTTTCTTTTTCCTCCCAGAATTGCCAGGAAAGTCAATTGAAAGCTCCTTGGATCACAGCGTGCAGTTTGTCCCCATCATCAAACACCAAAGGGCAGTTCCTCCTGCTGAGCACAGACTCGAGCCCACGGAGGCCAACTACCCTCAGCCTTCTGCCACATAGCTTACAAGACGATATTCATGATGTAAATGTTCCCAATTGTACAGCACAGCGCGTTCCTCAAGCTCTGGAAACCAGTCCAGCCCTTTGATTTGCCTCCAGCCTCACAGAGGCTCCATTCAAGGAGCCAATGATTAATTACTGTTTGTACACAGTTTTGCACTGTCATTGAGGCTGCATGCTGTTTGCATCCAAAACTTGGTTAACAACAGCAGAAAGGAATTAACGCACGTAATACCATAGACTTCTCTGGTGGGAATGCCTTCTAATGAGACGTATTTTCCTGCTAGAGACTATCACAGCCTAACTCCCTTTTTATTTCACTGTCCTTGACATCTTTAACTATTAAATAATCAGCTACTTTAGGGGAAACACTTAATAGCTTTCCTTCTTCAAATGAAATACTCAAAATGTGGCAAATGCACCCCAAAGAATGGAATTCAAAGTAGTGCATGGGCATTCGATACGCAGTGAACACACTGTGTTATACACTTGTTCTGCTTTGATGAGCTAATTTGGCTCCAAAAGGGGTCTGAGGGATAGCTTTTGTCCTGTTGAGAAGAGCATGAAGAGGGTGGGGAGGGAGCATGTACATTACATGCATAAAAATGGTTATATTTTCCCAGTGCAACTGCTGGTAGCCTAAAGATTACTTCAGTTCATTCCCAGTTTTCATAGCACTAGCCCAGGGAGCCTTTGAAAGTTACAATATTATGTTTTTATAATAAGGCTGATTATGACAGAGCTTGACGGAGCAGTGATCTTTGTTACCCGAGGGCTAGAGCAAGCAGGCTTATAATGACAGTACTGGTTAATAATGATTATGAAACAGTCTTAACATTCAGGACACAAATGCCATTTTCTGATAGACGGCTGAAGATACAAAACCATATGATAAATAACTTCCACTGAACCGACCAGCAGAAGTTTTTATCTCTGACTTCCTGAGATGCTTTCCTGTTCAAATTAACAAGCTACTCCAGGTAATGTCTTTTGGGACAGCTGTGAAGTACTGATAGGTTTTAGGTTATTCAAAGTAATTTGGCCTTTGATCTTTGAGCAGTATCAACAGATGTGCCATGACCAAAGAGATGCACACCTTCTCTACATACTAAACAGATGCCGCACCTTTCTGCTTACAAGCAAAAAATATCAGTGTCTTTGTCTCTAAGGTAAATTATTTTTCCTAGAGTTCAAAATGTATCAAACCAGTAGGCAATGTCATGAGATCATCTGGGATGTAAGGATCCATGGCCAGAACGTGAAGCTGGTTCCACCACTCCTTCCCAGCATCTCCCACTGGCACCTCATTGCACATACAGCCACATCAATTTAGGAGAAACCTCTCACCAGCTGAAATGCACCAAGCACGCACCCAGCCTCAGACGCTGGGGCAAGCACAAAGGGATACGTTTCCCTTGTACCAACTCGCAATCATATTCCTTCTGCTAACACACTTCAACATAACGCCTAACAGAAAATCTCTTTCTAGGCTAGATTACAAAAACCACAATTTACTGAGATACCTCAGACAGCAACTGCCTGGTTACCAGCTGACATACTGTGGTACATCAGATTTCACAGAGGAGCTGGTACAGTCTGTCTGCTCTTATTCAGGAGAGTATCGCTTATCCACCTCACGTGGGCACCAAGTGCAGGACAACCCTGGTATGATGACTTCAAACAGAGATCTTCATCTTATCCCTGTCGAAGCTGTTTCTGCTTCTACATCAAAGAACAGTAGCTGGAGTCATAAAAAAAGAAAAAAAAAAAAG